>NC_052532.1:19158746-19467046 GCF_016699485.2 Gallus gallus | reverse complement strand
CCGCAGTTTAGAATTGGTTAGTAAGTCTACTATAAGTAAAGATATATTTGAAAAAAATATATCCCATACTATAATTTATCATGAAAAAAAAAAAAGAAAAAAAAAGGACTGTTAATCAGATTATTTATACCATGATTTGAAAGTAAAATTGTTGACTGGCACATTTATTTGCATCTTTTTGCTTTGCAGGTAAACCTACCTAGGGAGGAATGAAGAAAGGATTAAGTATTATCCTTTTACTAGAATCACTCAGCATAAATACAGCTTTCTCACAAAATGGAGCAAAAATTTTGGGGCTATACAGCCTCTAATCCACCTCCTTCTTAGTATGGCAGATGTCATAAACTGGATGTCATCCAAATCATATCAATCACCACTTGTTTGGTCTATCTTTATCACTTTTAGAAAAAAAAAAAAAAAAACAACTTGGTTTTGTTTTTACAATTTTTTCTCAATAAAACAGTCAAAACCTGTAGAGAATTAACTGTATATCAATATTTTCAAGAGACCATAAATAGAAAATCCTTTACATATGTCAGAATTTCAAGCTGTTGTGTTAATTTTCCTACCGTGAAATCTCATTATTTTTGGAAAATACCTCTGTTATTTCAGAAAAAAAAATCTTGTGATTTTAGCACTGAAACAAAATTGTTTGAATGTAAACATACAGGAAAATTTCCATCATGCAGACTCTTGTATTTTTTCTGAAGAGTTACTATTTTGCTATTTTGTGCAATACAGAAGAAAAGTGCAGAAAGAACAGGGTAAGTTAGAACTAATCTAGCTCCTAGGACTCATGAAATAGAAAATGTAGAAGATCAACTTTTATCATTTTATATACACAGTTGCCTAGTTATGTTGCCACACTTCAAAGAAATAAATCACCAAAGTACAGTAGGTCATAACCTGAAAACTACAATATACTACTGCTGCTTAAGGCAGTATCACAATCTGTACTTTCTAGCACAGATATTTATACTGCAATAAAGCAGGGATAGCAAAAGCTCTCAAGGAGCTTCCCAAGTTTTGGCAGGCTGTTCATCCACCTGACATAAATAATCTCAACAATTAGAAAATATAACAACAAAAGCATATGATCTTTTCTGAGAATCACTTTATTATGTACTGTACAAAAATATTTGTGGGCTGGGGAAAGTTCAACCTGAAAGTTCAGTTCATGATTATTTACAATAAAACATACATTAATCTAAATGGATTCTGCAAACAATATTGCAATCTGTTTTTTAAAAAGAAGGAAAAAAATGAAAAAGAAAGCACAAGAAAGAGAAAAATGAGCTCCATTTACTTTAGACATCTTTGGGGTGGTCAGGCTAGAATATTTGGCACAGAAGATGTTTAGGATTGAACAAAGTTTACATCTGGGCTCTGCTAACAGCATATTTAACTCATCTATGGCTGCCTTTGTTATTCTGAGTACTGTATTATATTTCTGTACTGTTACCATATGCTTACTGTTGCTGGTCCTGGCTACAAAATAGGGGCTGAGATTTCTTCAACCTCTCTGTGGGCAGGAGGTTCTGCAAGCAAGGTTTCCCCAGCAGATATGGTGTGCCAGTGTTAGCATGGCTGCCATGAAGACAGTCATTCTTCCAAGTAAAAATAGTAGGGAGTAGGACTCCTGTACATTTAATAGTAATCAAAATCTTGAGTTAAAGACTCTTCTTTGCCTCACAAGACTACAATCTATCAGACAAGGATGGTATTTGTGTTTTCGACAGAAGTATTTTGTAGGCACATTGCACTAGAGTAAGATGAGCTGTACTCACTATCATTTAAAAAAAAAAAAAAAAAAAGTTATCTTGGCTGGATCCATGGATATGGGGCTGTTCTGTGTGCTCAGCTGCCACCACAACTAGATTTGGATAAATTCCTGTTTACCATCACTTCCATCTCTTTTTTTTCCCAATTTTATTCATCTCCTGGCCTGCCTGGTTATGTTCTGTTCTGAAAGTAACATCAAATGATACATGGAAATGCAGGCCAACATTTATAGCACAACATTTGTAGATCAATTCTTATGCTTTATTCAGAGAAGATTTTGCAAAGTTTGCTTTTTTATAAGCTGAAATGAACCTACAAGATTACCGAAGTTTGACCAACACTGAAAACGGCAGAAAATATGGAAGGCCTTAAGGGAGCTCCCTATGGTGATATCTTTTCACTTTCATCTGAGAAATTAGCTCATGCTAGTATTAGTTCCTACCTAATCCACACCTGCATTAGAGTTCACCCTCATCTGCTGTGTGAGTAGGAAAAGAATGCAGTTCTGTGCAAACCACAAAAATGCAGTACAAAACATTCCTAGCTAACATAAACCACGAAATAGTTTTGATTTACCATATTTTTTTCTTGTGAGTGAACCAGGAATCCTACAAAGCAATTGCCAGTGCAAATAGGAAAGTGCAACTGGATTTATAGGGATGCTTAGGCTCTGGAGCAAAACTATTAGTCAAGACAGAAAAGGCATAATCTCTTTTCATCTTTACCCTTCTAAGGCACAAATAAACAGGGAATTTAGTGCCAGCTAGGGCCTTCAAATGAAATCAGCTCTCATATGAGACAAGGAAGCTGAAGGCTTCCTTGTTAGAATCATTTTTTTTATGCTGACTGAACCCATCAATTAAACCAGATTTGTATTTCTATATTGCATTACTATAATTCACTGTTGTGCAAATGTTGACTTACAACATTCTCATTCTGTATTCACCCTTGCTAGAACCAGAAAAAAAAAAAAAGAAAAGAAAAGTATGTCGCAAACCCATCTAGGCTGAGGAATTTCTCCTTGCACCTGTATGCTGGACAATATTTGTAGCTATGCAAGATGTTTCACACATTTCAAAAGCTCTTCTATTTATTCTAACTATTCTATTCTTGGTTTTGTATGTCATTTCTAGACCATTTCAGTCTTTTATATCCTATTTTGACAGTTTAGGTAGGACCTGAAGGAAGCTTCAGATAGGAAGCTTTTTATGAACAGTACTTTGCTGACAAATCTGCTGAATAATTAGGAGGAGCAAAACACTTTGTTTTTCAGCTGTTGTAAACTGGCATTGCTGCTTTAGAATTGTTACAGATATCATATGTTAAGAATGAACTAAAATGTTTGCCTTACCTTCTCAAAAAATATTTGAGTGTGCGTTTTGTATAAACATGGCATAATTTTGGAATTGTTATATATACCTCTACCAAAAAGAGAAAAATGTAAATACCTGGCATTTTCCTTCTAGTTTTTCTGCATTTTGTCTAATGAGAAGAATTCATCAAATAATTATGTAGCCTATGCAACATTTACTATGCATAATCATTACCTGATTGCAACATATATCTTATAGTTTGGACAAGGTGTTGGCTGATTACATACACAATGTGAGTAAGTGTGCCAGTGTGCCAGCTATGAACCTGACTTCAGATCTCCAAAATATGTTTTATGTTTCCTAGTCAATATTGGGATTGTGTTGTTGGATGGTTTATTTTTTGCTTTCCCACTCAGCAGATAGTCACAGGATAAGAAAAGAGATGTGTTAGAATATTATTATCTTCCACTTATCTCTACCTAGGAGCTGAGATTCTCATCTTGCTTTAGAATTCATACATGTAATATGATCTTTTTCTATTGTCTTATATTTGTTTGGATATAAAGATACATTTTATATCCAAAATGTCATTTCTTTTTCTGTGTCTCCACTTAATTTCTAAATCTATCTCCTGTATTTCCACATGATCATACACCTCTTCAGCGTCTGATGCATGGGCTCAGATGTGAACAATCCAAATTGTTTATTACAAGTTCTCACATCACATATATACATTCACAAGTTTCCTTTTTTAGCTTTCCCATCTGCCCTTACAACTTTCCCATCCACCTTTACATGTCAACAGAGTATTCCACAAACACTCCTTAACCGCACATGCAGGCACTTATCCAATCAGATCCATGAGTCACTCCTAGCCATGCTCTCTTTCTCCAGTCATGGTCATCATGACGCAGCTTACTTGACTTTGTTTTTCTCTTCTTCTGGAGATGTCCTTGGTTCTCATGCTGTTTATCTTGCTTCACAGCTGCTGCTCTGAATAGTCTTTCTTGTATTCCCACACACCTCCATGTCTTCCACTTATTTGAATGATTGCTAAGATAAATAAGATATAGTACTTTTCAGTGGCCAGTTTGTCGCAGAATTTTTCTATTTTTTGTGAAATTCACATTCACTGTATTTGCAGTAACACTTCCATCACTGGATAAATGAATAATTCAGGTGTAGTGGAACAAGTTAGGGAATATGATACTGCATTCTGACATAAAACCTGTGCTTCTACAGTGCTCCTACATTTCCCAGAATCATAAAATTAGGATAAGAAGGTACTCAGAAAAGTCATATAGTCCATCTGTCTGCCCCTAGGCTTGATCTGTCATATCTGTTGATCTGTCAGATCTGCCACAGCAATCCTGTCAGACATTTGTCTAAACTTTTCCTAAAGGCATCTATTGACATCCACAATAAATTGTTCTTTATTTTTCCAGAACAAATGCATACCCATCTTCATGCACGTGCACACACAAAGAGATGTCTGGTGAAACTTCAGACACCTGAATCCCCAATATATTAGAAAGTTCACTTTTAAAAACTTTGGTATTAAAACAACAGTACTTTAAAAAACAGTGGTCTAGTAGATGGCCATGTTTTCTGCGTGACTGAAAGCTATACATTAGTTAATATCGGCATGTTAGTGACAGAATTAATATAAGAATGAAAAAAACACTTCCCAAAAGGAAAAAAACATGGAAAGAATTTGAGAGATCAAAAATAACGTACAATAATCCTTTTCTAGTCGATTATCACATAATTAGTGTTGGCTGTCCTGAACATCTAGCATGGACTAGATTCTCATTTGGATTGAGTTGCATTGGTCAATACAATTAAGACTATTTATGCTGCTAGATCAGTGTTTAGCTCCACAAGCAAAGAGAAAAATATGTTTGAAATATGTTAGGCAAATCTCATTTTGAAATATTTTTATTTGAAATTCAATTTATTCACTTACAAAGATGAACGACAGAAATAGTAATAAGTACTGAATTCTTCACATTATCCCCTTGGAAACAATTTTGTGTCATGAATGACTGACAGGAAAATATCAATCACACTCATCAGAGGAGGAGCACCAATAAAAGCAATTATTCCTATCAGAGTAAGTGTGATTGTTTCCAGTTATCTTCGTGTAGATACAATCAGTGTATGTCTAATTTGGAGTCAGAATTTTCCATCCTATGCTACACTTCTGGACTCTGTGATTCTCTCTAACATTTGTGATCATGACACTGTAAAGAAATGGAAAATCTGAAAATGGAACACTTAAAAGAGACCTTGAGCTCTGATTTGTGTTTATTTATCACTCTGCAACAGTAACCACTCAGGGATGTCTCTCAAGGGAAATACAATGCAAGGAAGTTATAGTAGGGACACTTATCTCACATTAAGTAGGCCAAGAGTCTTAAATAAAAAAATCCCTAATGGAAGAAAAAGGAAACCTTTGACATTCAAAGCTGTACTGTTATTCTTGCTTTGAGACTCTGTGACTGCTCCATGTCTTTTCAATGAATGCTTTTCATTTCTGATGTCAATGACATCTGATAATAAAATACCATGCATGACAAGAGTCTAATTCTTTATAGGAAACACATACACAAGTCCTCTAAATATAAATATATACATATATATATATGTATATATATATATAAATAATTCTCATATATCACAAATCCAATCAATCAAAGCCTTCAGAAAGTTCCTCTTAATTTGGAAATATACTTAGCCAGAATATAATTGAGGGTAATGCAGGACTGGGTGGCTGTGGCTGACCTAAAATTTGTTGTCAGCAGGAAGAAGATTAATTTCATTTACTCTCTTTGTCATGTCTCACTGGCTTCCTGTCTTTTTTGCTTGTTATCTCCAGTGAGCTGCTGCTGTCACTCTCAATTCACTTTCTACTCAGTTATTTGTTATCTGATGGATCTGTCCACACATTTCCTCAGTACAACATTTTTCCCCTCCTGAACCAGACTTATTATCTCAAAGTCCACACTGTGGAAGAAAACCTACAGTGAACTTAAAGTATTGTAAAGAAAGATTTATACAATTCCCCAATAATACTCATTCCCAAATACTACAACAATCTTTTTCTTGTTTGTCTGTTTGTTGTGCTTTTGTTGTTCTTGTTGTTGTTTTGGAATTGCTTTGTTTTCATTTATTTTGTTTTCATATAAATAAAATAAGTTAAAAAATAGGAAAGCATGTACTTATAAGCTTCAAGCCTTAATATCCCTGTTCTTGAATCTATGGAAAAGCCCAAGGAGAACTCCACTGTGCTCAGCATAGTGTACGGTATACAGATGAAAAATTGTTATGGAATTTTATATTTGTCCCTCTATAGTCTGAATCACAGAATATGAAGGGTCTGAGCTAAATCGTTTTCATAGGATCATCCACTGTAAGGAGACACCCACATTTCAAAATATTTGTCATATGTGTATGAATGTGTCCATGCAGACATGCTGTTTCAATTGCATTATCTCTACTAGACCTGACATAACAGATTGCTTTGTAATACGGTTCTGTAGACTCTTAGGGATAAAATAGGAAGACCAGGGTCAGACTGCCTTGTTCCTCCCATAGGGGAGCAAAGGAAACACTATTGTATCATTTTATACCCTCAGGCTACACATAGGATGTGTCTAAGTGTTTTGTTAAATTGTATTTAACAGTTGGGATAACTGAATGAGTACATAGGGTTTGCAAATTCCAACTGGGTAGTAAAAAAAGCAATTCTTATTGCCTATTCTTATAGTGTATAGAGGTCCAAACTCTATAATTTACCACCAAGGCTAAGAAACTTTCAGAACCAAGGGTGACCTTTCACTGTGCCTAGAAAAAAAATACATTTTTTTTTAATAAAAGTAACATCACAACAAATGTGCTATTGGAGGTTTTCCTGACTTATTCCTGTCCTTGTCAGAACAGAAGAGAGGCTGCTGACAAGGATTAGCTTAGGCAAAGGACTGCCTAAACCTATAAAATCTTTTCATTGCCCAGGAAGATGGAGTTCCCAAGCAGATAATCCTGAGAAAATCCACAGGGCTCCTATCCTATCCTATCCTATCCTATCCTATCCTATCCTATCCTATCCTATCCTATCCTATCCTATCCTATCCTATCCTATCCTATCCTATCCTATCCTATCCTATCCTATCCCAAATTGCCTCCAGGAGAAACCCTGCTCCCTCTATCACTAAAGACACAAACGAAACTATGTTTCTTTTGATAACATAGGTTTGTGTTAATTCCCCACGTGATAAGTGCCTTGAAAGCACTTCAGAAATGCATCATTTGTTTTCAGTTGTTTAGAATTCAAAATTCATTACAGATTACCATAACATAAGAAAAAGATTGTGATCATACTATAACCAAACCTGGACAGCAGACAGTTACAAGAGAATATAAAAGTAATTTTATGAGAATTCATTTATAATATTTTCCCAGAATCTGCAGTCTGAGCTTCAAGTAGTTTGTGGGTCTGGGAAAACCCAAATGACTAAGATTTTACATTGCTTTAAGGACCAGCCCTGGAAAACACAGTGATGGCAGGCCACTTGCTGACCTGCCAGTGTCCTTCTTGCTAGCTCCAAACTCATCTCTGGGTGGGTGACAGCACATATGCATCTCCCCAACAGCCTCCAGAAATCTAGCTCTGAGGCAGGACAGAATGGAGATGACACAAATTGTGATGGATGCATGCTCAGTGCTTTGAATGAAGTGACAAAATATTATTTAAAAAGTGAAGAATTTAGAGCCTATTTTGACTGCCATACAGGGAGCTCAACACCCAGCGTTAGTCATGACCTGCAGTGAGGAGAGTGCTATGTTGAGAGGAACTCTAAAGGGAAAGTTACTTATCACATCTAAAAGACAAAGGAAAATTATTTTCCCACTCCTGGAGTGAGGGAAGTCCTTAATGCTGCTTCTGGAATGATAAACTGATGATACATTGTCACATACAGACAGCTGTGGCAAAACCGCCTGCTAACCCTTGTGTCCTCATTTTATACTGTTGCCTAAAGATGGAAATTTTCTGTCTGAGAGCCAATTTTGCCATTCCTTAAGAACAAGTGAATGAACAAAAACAACAAAATCTGGTATCTCTTCTAATGGAAGACACATGTTTTCTGTTACAAGAACACGGTAGCTTTACTACCTTAAAAGAATGCTAGCTTACTCTTTTTAAAAAACGATGTGCATTTATCAGTGAGAAACAAATACTACAATCACTCTTTTTACAGTTTGCTCCATAGGTAAGATATGGTCCATATAATGCTTTTTTCGATATTGTTCAAAGACATAAACATAGAATCACAGAATCATAGAACAGATTAGGTTGGAAAGAATTTTAAAGATCATCTGGTTCCAACTCCCCCCCACCATGGGATATGTGAGTGTATTTTCAAAATATCCTGGAAGGTTACTGTTGCTAGCACTAAGCAGATGGAAAAGGAGATAATTTTCCAAGCAGAAAGAAGGAGCCATGAGAAATAAATAAATAGTTTTTGTAATAAAGCAGGAAAAATTACAGTAGAGAAAGCATCATTTGAAGTTATCTGACAAAAAGTAGCTGGCTGGAGACTGTAATAAATCGTGAAATCAGGGTGTGCTATTTTCTTTCCATTGCTTAATACAAGAGTCGATGTTGATAATATTACAGAACATTACTCTGTGACCAGAACTAACATTTCTGAGCTTTAATGTACTATTCAATTTCACTTTTGTAATCTCCGTAATGACTTTAGCTGCCATTCATGCTGTTAACCCACACACAAACCAACCACAATATTTTTTCAAATTATGGTCAACAGACTGTCTTTGTTTTGCAGAGCTTAAGCAAGCAAGCAAAACTCAGAGCTTTCCAGACTTTTTCCACAACTGTCTATTCATTTGTTTGCCATTTTTACTTGCCATCAACAACATCATTGTTTAGTGGAGTAGACTGGAGACAGGGTGGTAGATAATTCCTGAAATGGCATTTTCATCACACTTGATCCAAGCACACATGAGTCTCTGATCTAATATGGCTGAAGGTTTCATGTACAACATTCATCTAATTCTAGTTTAGGTTGCTAATAAAATATAATTCCTTTATTTGTTTATTTTTCCATCCACTGAATTTACTACCGTCAAGAAGACATGAGATAAAACACCTTGGAAGAAAATCTTTTCTGAATCTGCATACGGGGAAAAGATAAATAATCATTTTTAAAATAGCCACACTATGACAGAAAGGGGAAATTGACAATATACATAATGACATCAAAAGAAATTATGAATTTAATTTATTACACATGCATTTTTGGTTAAAAAAAGAAGAAGAAGAAGAAGAAAAAGAAGAAGAAGAAGAAGAAAAAGAAGAAGAAGATGGAGAGGTTTGTGATGCCTTAAACCAGATAATGAGAAGCACTTAAGAAAAGACTAGTCTTTGCTGAGAGACTAGGAATGTTTTCATTTGGGAGTCACACATGTACGTGACATTTTTATATATGTGTATAAATCACATAAATAAATTTTGGCCTTGCTTCATTACCTTCCACCTTGAGACCCAAAATACTGCCAATAGAACATTACACAAAGCCACTGTATGGGTGGCAAGTGCCATCTTTATTACAAAAACACTCTTTAAATACTTTAAAACATTAACATTTTTATTGTGACCGCTTGCTGTAGCCTTTCTTTTATAAAAGTAATTTCCTTAGATATCACCAGACATTTCTAAAAATGTCCATATGTACCATGAAAATCTATTAACAGTAGACAAAGGAGGAGCAATTAATGTCATCTACCTGAATATCTGCAAAGCCTTTGATATGGTACCACGCTATGTCTATATCTCAAAATTGGAGCGGGATGGATATCACAGATGGAGTCATCAGTGGAATAGGAATTGGTTGGATAGTTACATCCAGAGGGTGCTGGTCAGCGATTCTATGTTCAGGGGAACTTGGTGCTGAGCATGGTCACTCAGGGGTCTGTCTTGGCACCAGTGCTTTTCAATAACTATATCAATGACCTGGGTAGTGGGATTGAGTCTACTTTCAGCATATTTACCGATGACAATGAAATGAGTGGTGCTTTTGATTCAGTAGAAGGAAGGGATGTCTTAGAAAATCTTGAATATTGGATCCATGTGAACAAAAGAAGGTTCAGGAAGGCCAAGTACAGGGTGACCAAGAAGGCTAATGACTGAGAGACCTGAGGCTGTCCAGACTGCAGAACACTCTGGGGAGATCTGATAACAATTTCAGTATATAAAGGGTGCTACAAGAAAAGAAGGGAACAGACACTTCAGCAGGGTCTCTTGTGATAGGACAAAAGGAAATGGTTTCACACTAAAAGAAGGGAGATTTAGATTGAATTTAAGGATTAATAGTTTTACAGTAAGGGTGGTAAGGCACTGAAACAGGTTGTTCAGAGAGGTGGTGGATGCCCCATCCTTGGATACATTCAAGGTCAGGCTGGACCAGGCTCTGAGCTGTAGTTGTCCTTCCTCATTGCAGCTGGACTAAATGACCTTTAAAGGGACATTTCAACTCAGACCATTCTATGATTTTCTGAACAGGGGTTGTTCAGTATGGAGAAGAGGAGGCTTAGGGGCAACATACTTGTAAAGAAGCTGCAGCGAGGTGGGGGACAGTCTCTTCTCCCATGTAACTAACAATAGAATGAGATTGAATGGTGTCAAGTTGTACCAGTGAATATTCAGGTTGGATTTTAGGAAAACTTCTCAGGCTGAGTGGTGAGATACTGCAACAGGCTTCCCAGGGAAGTGGTAGAATCACTGTCCTTGGTGGTGTTTCAGAAATATGGTAGATGTGGTACTTAGAGACATGGTTTTGTGAGCATAGTGACAATGTATGGATGATTGGATGAGATGATCTTTAATGTCTTTTTCAAACTTAATAATTCTATGATTCTATATGTTGCACTGGAGTTGAGGTAATCTCAGATATGTGTACAGACTGAAGAAGAAGCCCTGCAGAGAAGGACGTAGGGGTTCTGGAGGACAAAAAATCTGGACGTGAGCCAGAAGTGTGCACTTGCATCCCAAAAGACCAACTGTATCCCGAGATGCATCAAAACAGAGGTGGACAGCAGTGATTTTCTCCCTCTATTCTGCCCTTCTGAGGCCTCATCCAAAGTATTGCTTGGGGACCCCAGTACAAGAAAAGCATGGAGCTATTGGATCAAGCCCAGATGATCAGAGGGCTGAAGCACCTCTCCTACAGAGAAAGGCTGAGGTAGCTGGCCTTGTTCACAAACTGGTGAAAAGAAGGCACTGGGGAGACTTCATTGCAACATTCCAGAACTTAAAGAAAGCTTATAAACAGGAGGCAGACTAACTTTTATGCAGGCAGATAGTGATAGGATAAGGAGGAGTGGTTTTAAATTAAAAGAGGAGAGATTTAGACTAGATGTTAGGAGGAAATTCTTTAGTTACAGAGTGCTGAGGCACTGGAACATGTTTGTCCAGAGAAGTTGCAAATGCCCCATCGCTGGATATGTTCAAGGCCAGTTTGGATGGGGCCCTGGGCAGACCACTCTGGTGGGTGGCCAAACTGACTATGGTAGGAGGGTTGAAACTCAATGACCTTTACAGTCCCTTCCAACCCAGGACACTCTATGATTTTTTTTTGAATTGGTAAAGTTTAATGTTTTTAAGACCTGGTACTGTTGGCACATTCCAAGGCTAGAAATGAATATAAAATTCCACTGTGAATCTGGAAATCAATTCTTTTCCAGAAAAGGAACCTGTACTGAGTAAAGATATTGGACATATTTTTTTCCTTGTATTGCTCAAGGCTACTGCAGTTCAAGAAAGTACAGGGGGAACTTCTTATGTCAATATGATTTAAAAAAAAATCCTGTAGAATTAAGAAGCTATTTGGTAAGTTATTTACAACCACATAAAAACTAAGTCAAAAAAAAAAAAAAAAAAAAAAGAAGAGTTCAAATGTAGTATGTGGTAGGCAAAATAATAAGAAACGGTATCAAGCACAATACCAGCATTTATGATATCTATATCACAACATCAAAATACAAAAAGGTTACATTGGGTATTTCTGTTATTAGTCTAATTTTCATTCTAAAAAATCTAGATTTTATACATAATCTAAATTCTATTTTATTTATTTATTTATTTATTTGTATGAGGAAATAGAGTTATTTTTATGTAACTAGAACAAGTTGAAATGTTCAGTGTTGGAGAAAACAGAGATAATAAAATATTATTTTCTGCACCTCTACTTTTCCCATTTTGCATATGAGGGGAGAGCAGTGGATGGGACATCACTCTGGAAACCAGGAATACATTTCTCATCTTGATATTGACTCTGTTTGATCTTGGGCAAGTCAGTCAGCACCTCAGTACATCAGTATACTTAAATGTAGAATAGAGGTAATAAAGACATATATATATATGTACTATAAATCCCTCAGAGCTAAATTACAACATCCTAAATAATTTTTGGGATGAAAAAGCTTTCCAATGTTCTCCAAAGTTTTTTCCTCTTACTGTTCCCCCAGTGATACCACCGCCACATTTCTCAAGTACTTTAAGAAGTCACAGTAAAATGCAAGCCTTGTAAGACCTCAGTAAGAAATCTTTGCAGTACCTAGTATTAAGGTTTTAATCAACTCTCTATACTATTAAGAAAGAAATCCAAGACATCTCAGATGTGAAAAAGAAAAGGTAGCTATGCTTCTATGGAATTACGTATAAAATTGCGAGTTAGTGCTGTTTACAGCACAAACTGGTTCCTCGCAATTTCACCTTCTGCATCTGTCTGCACACAGGGAGAGCCCAGGAACACAGTGGATTTGCTGTAGCCACCCCACAGTGTCTGTCTCTCAACCTGCTAGGTCTTCTTTTGCCCTCACTGGTTCATTTTCTTTGTGGATTCTAAGACCTGCAGACAGAACACAGTGGAGACATTCTTCCAAGAATATCAGTCGTCTCTTTCCGTGAAGCTTGGAATTTATTTTCTCTATGAATTCTGCAGGAAGAATTTGTTGTAAAAGGAAAATATGATCAACTTCTCTCACAAGAGTGCTGTTGAGTATTAAAGAGTTAATGATTATTACACTTTGTTAAGTATCATTTTGCAATCTTGATTTCTCAACTCTAAAATATTATTACAGGAGGCATTGCATGAAATTATCAGTCACCCCTGTCTGTAGCAAAGATCATTTATTTTAGTTGAGTTATTACTGCAGAATCTCCTTTATCTCATGGCAAAGCAGTTACCTAATTGTAGATGAAATAATTAAGCTCTGAATGTTTTTTTTTCAGATCTATTTACAGACTTCATTCTTTAATTCAAGACTGTTTGGCCTTGGATTCCTTTATAAATATGTCATTTGAACATCTAAGGAATGTCAGGAAATTATACACTCAGTAACAAACTGATACTACTACTGCCACCACATCAGTAAAGTTTTTTTTTTTTCTAAGAATTTAGCTGTGTTCTGAAGAACTGCAAGGTGTTTAACTAAGTGTACTCATTAAATATGCTTATGATATCTGGCAGAAGGAAAAGCATGTTTATGTTCTTTCAGTGAGTCCAATACCTTTAGTAATATTTATGTTCTTTCACTGGATTAAAACATTACTCCCAGACAATCTGTTCCTGAGTCATTTTTCACATCTTAAAGTTTTGTTATTGAAAATATTGCTTGACCCTATCTACATAAACTAAGGCCTAACTCTTGAGAAAATCTTCAAAAGATAAAGTGTACAAAGTATACAAAGCTATAGATTTCGGAAATGAGATTATGGATTCTCTGCATTTTAGCTATTACAGGAAATATACTTCTGTAATTCAAGTGTAAAATAACAAACTTTCCTCACAGGAGAGGAGCTCCAGCCCTCTGATCATCTTAGTGATCCTCCTCTGGACCCGCTTCAAGAGCTCCACATCCTTCTTGTACTGGGGACCCCAGGCCTGGATGCCTCACAAGAGCTGAGTAGAGGGTGACAGTCACCTCCATCTCCCTGCTGGCCACTCCTCTTTTATTGCAGTCCAGAATGCAGTTGGCCTTCCAGGCTGCAAGCACACACTGCTAGCTCATGTCCAGCTTGTCATCTACCAGGACCCCCCAAGTCCTTCTCCGCAGGGCTGCTCTCGAGGAGATCTTCCCCAGTTTGTATAAATACCTGGGATTGCCCCGACCCACGTGCAGCACCCTCATTAAGCCTACTGAACCTCATTAGGTGTTCATGGGCCCACTTCTGCAGCCTGTCCAGGTCCCTCTGGATGGCTTCCCTTCCCTCCAGTGTATTGACTGCACCTCTCATCTTGATGTCATCCATAAACTTGCTGAGGGTGCACTCAATGCCATCGTCTATGTCACTGATGAAGATCCTGTTTAATATCTTTACTGATGACCTGGATGAGGGCATTGAGTGCACCCTCAGTAAATTTGCAGATGATACCAAGCTGGCTGGAAGTGTCAATCTACCTGCGGGTAGCGAGGCCCTACAGAGGGATCTGGATAGGTTGGATAGCTGGACTGAAGCCAATGGGATGGGATTCAACAAGAGCAAATACTGGGTCCTGCACTTTGGCCACAATAACCCCAAGCAACGCTACAGGCTTGGGGCAGAGTGGCTGGAAGACTGTGTAGAGGAAATGGACCTGGGGGTATTGATCGACACTAGACTGAACATGAGCCAGCAATGTGTCCAGGTGGCCAAGAAGGCCAAGGGCATCCTGGCTTGTATCAGAAGTAGTGTTGCCAGTAGGAACAGGGAAGTAATTGTCCCCTGTACTCAGCACTGGTGAGGCCGCACCTCGAGTACTGTGTCCAGTTTTGGGCCCCTCACTGTAAGAAAGACATCGAGGCCCTGGAGCGTGTCCAGAGGAGGGCAACAAAGCTGGTGAGGGGTCTGGAGCACAGGCCTTATGAGGAGCGGCTGAAGGAGCTGGGATTGTTCAGTCTAGAGAAGAGGAGGCTCAGGGGAGACCTTATAGCTCTCTATAACTACCTGAAGGGAGGTTGTAGTGAGCTGGGGGTCAGCCTCTTCTCTCATGTGACTAGTGATAGGACTAGAGGGAATGGCTTCAAGCTGCACCAGGGAAGGTTCAGGCTGAACATTGGGAAATACTACTTCTCTGAAAGGGTGGTCAGGCACTGGAATGGGCTGCCCAGAGAGGTGGTGGAGTCACCGAGCCTGGTGGTGTTCAAAGAGCATTTGGATGTTGTGCTGAGGGACATGGTTTAGTGAGAACCATTGGTGAAAGGCGAATGGTTGGACTGGATGATCCTGTGGGTCTTTTCCAACCTTAGCGATTCTATGATTCTATACTGAAGAGCACCAGTCCCAAGACCAACCCCTGAGGGACACCGCCTGCGACAGGCCTCCACCCTGACACAGAACCATTGATCACAACCCTTTGCCTGCATCCAGCCAGCCAATTCTTAATCCATCAAACAGTCCATCCTTCAAATCCAGAGCTGCCAGCTTTGTTCTGTACCCATGCCCTTAAGGACAGTTTCCCAGGGCATCCCACTCAGCAGTTCCTTAAGCAGATGGAATTTTGCTCTCCTAAAGCACAAGGTCCTAGCTCTGCTTTTTACGAGGACAGCATTCTTCAAGATCACAAACTCCACCAAGGCAGGGTCACTACAGCCCAAGCTGCTTCCAATCGTCACCTCTCTAATGCTCTCCTCTGCATTAGTGAGCACCAGGTCCAGTAAGGCTTCACCTCAGGTTGGTCCATCTATTACCTGGACCAGGAATTTGCCCTCAGCAGACTCCAGGAATCTTCAGGATTGCCTGTCACCCTCCATGCAACTATTCCAGCAGATATCTGGGTGATTGAAATCCCCCATCAGGACAAGAGCCCACAAGCGCGACACCTCCTGCAGCTGAAGCAAGAAGGCCTCAACAGTCTCCTCCTGATCAGGTGGCCTGTAGCAGACCTCAACCACTAGATGCCCTTTACTGGAGTGATCCTTAATTTTTACTCAAAAATGCAGGTAGAAACTCTTCTTTTTCTGTAAATTCTTTTTCACGGGATAAGGTCTTGCTACAGTGTTGCTGTTTTTTATTTCATAGATGGTCCTCAAACAAATTTATTACCATCAAATATGCAATGCAAAAGAAATCATCTTTTGTCTGATGCACAGTAGATTAATTGATAAGAGGATCAGGTATATTATCTTGCCACAAGAACAGGACTGTTGCTGAGAAGTACCAACAAAGAAAGATCACAAAGCCCTTAAATGCTTATTTACATGGCATCTTCTGAATACATGTGTATGATGAGTACTGAATACTAGAACAAATATTCAGACAAGACCACCAAGATATCGATCAATCTTAAACTAAATGTACAGCCCTAAACTTTAAAAATTAATTTGGACTTTTGAACTGCAGTGTGTTCTTTATAAATTTATTAGCAAGAGTATAGCAAAAATTTGCACATTACTTTTTCTACACCATAAAAGAAAAATTGACTTTGTTGAAACTAACAGTAGCTGGCAGGAATACAAAAATTTTGTTAGTTAAAAATGTTTGAAGGTTGCTCATGGTTACCTGTTGTCTCAGCTATGTGAAAGAGTGAGGATAAAAGAACTCAAGTGGTTTAAAATAAAACTTCAGTCTGTTCAGTTAAACCGAACCTTTAACAGGAAAGGACAAACAAAAATGGTATAAGAATCAAGGTAAGAGTTGCATGTTTGGAATGGAGCAACAGATGTTTTGGCAGTAAGTATAGGTATAAATCTTTTGCAACAGTTAGTAAGCCATATAACAACCACAAAGAAAAAAAATCACCATGTACTAGTTTGGCAACAAAAGACATTGCAAAATTCCCTGCTATATCACTAGAAGAAGCAGGAAAAGAGCACTGCTTTAATGACAGTCTGTCCCTTGCTTGTTGTTCACTTATTGTTGAAAGATTTCAGAAAAAGATAATGTCTGTGCTTTTTTCACTTGCTGAAGAAGACCCCCATAGGAATTTGTGATCAGAGAAGTTGAAAAAAAAGGAAAGTATACCAGATTATGCACAAGTATTCTGCACTGCAGAAGCAGTGCTCCATCTGAGGGAAGATTTAATAAGGTACTTAAAGAAAGTATTTCCTTACAAATTGCCCATTTTGTACGTTGTGTATTAAGCAGGAGCATTCAAAATGTAGTGTCAAAAAATACTTAATAAAATTTGAAAATATAGAGCAATGCTCTTGAATTTTTTATTTGTATTATTTGGTTGCTTTTGTACTGTTAAACTAGTGTGTTTCATATCAGTTTTTGAACAAACCTGCAGTAATTTGAATCCTGAAATGATTAAGTAGAAATTAGATTTGACATACACTTTCCCTTATCACTATGCATGCTTTTAAGTACACACACTATGACAAATGGGAATGCCAAACAAAAGAGAAGATCTGTCTTATTTCCTGAGGAAAACTGATTTCTTTAAATATGTTTATAAAGCTGCTAATATCTCCAATCAGATTAGGCTACAAGTTATCTTGGTTTTGAACTCTGTCCTTATTTCAATTGCCAGGAGACTATTTTCATCACTGAGAATTGCTAAATGTTTTAGATGATGCAATTCAATGTCAAAGCATCTTATAGAAAGGCACAGATGTATTAATTAAATAAAAAATTTACAGTAAAATACTAGACTTTGGTGGAATGACAAAGTCACTATAACACAAATTTAAAAGAATTATAGTCTGTAAATTCAGGAAGGAAGGAAGGAAGGGAGGAAGGGAGGAAGGAAGGAAGGAAGGAAGGAAGGAAGGAAGGAAGGGAGGAAGGAAGGAAGGGAGGAAGGAAGGAAGGAAGGAAGGAAGGAAGGAAGGAAGGAAGGAAGGAAGGAAGGAAGGAAGGAAGGAAGGAAGGAAGGAAGGAAAGAAAGAAGGAAGGAAGGAAGGAAGGAAGAAAGGAAGGAAAAGAAAGAAAATTAGCATACTTGGTTTATGCTCCTGGAAATTCCTGGAGGAATAGGCTGCTTTACTTCTGTCCACACCAGAGTTTTCTCTGGGACCCCTCTACAGAGACTGTTTCAAGAAAACCACAAAATGACTGCAGTATATGATACAATCTTTCATGTATTATTTTTCCTAGCTGTGTTTCCAGCTGATCACTAGGGACCACAACATATTCTATGACTCTGTAGTTTCCCTGTCTCTTCTAAATTATTTGCAATCTAGAAATAGTTGTCATTGTGAACTATTTTCACACATTTCTTCCCATCTGCCCTCACCACTTGCTCAAGTTGATTGTTTAGAATTGTGGTGGGATTTTCAGAGCTGAACTGAGTAAAGTACCATCTCCCCTAGAGGCTAATTGCCTCTGTGAAGGAAAAGTCTTAAATAGCCCAAGATGCATTTTACTATTCTAAGTTATCTTTCCAAAAACTACAAAGCTCTATACTTAAGAGATAAAGATGTGTACAAAATAATATAGAAAACACTGCAGAAAAAGAGACATTAGTCTAGGAATTCATGTTTCATATTTGTATTAGCACCTCCCAGAAAGACAGTGAAATACAATGGCCCCAAATCATTCCATGTTAACTCCAAAGAGATACACAGAATCCTACCAGAGCTTAAACGCACACTGAAAGTATTAATTTATAAAGGGATTCTGTATTGAAATATTCCATCCAAAATTTCCTTATTCTTCAACTGATCACCGATTAATATTTGTAAAATGCTTTGAACATGACAAGCATAACATAAATACCACAAATAAGTGGTATTTATACTTAGAAATTGATTTGAAAAGATCCATATGATGAATATTTAAAATGAATTACTGGTGAAATGACAACTGTACAAACTATGGAAGTAAACTCAAAATACTAGATCAACAGAGTACTCTATATTCCTCTTGAAAAACACTGTGTTTTAGTTTTTGCATATGTTCTACTGCAAATTAGAACATCTGTCTGGATTTTTTAAGAATCTGGAGAGCAAATGGAAATGAGATACAGCATCTTGACGTTTTGATCATGCTTCCTATTGATTGCAGATCAGACTTCAGTCCAAGATCCAGGTGCAGTGAAGTTTCTTAGAGAGCCCCGACAAACTTACTCATGAAATGCCTGAGAGCATGTCTGTACCTCTGTGAGCAACGTGGTGCCAAGAGTCCTCAACTAGCTACAGAAGGATCATTTGTTTCAACCACACACACCAGTGCTCTCAGCTGTAGCCCTGAAAACAGTAATGCGGGGTTAGCCCACTGCTATACTTCAGTGAATAAACCTCTGTGGCTAACTTATCCATGATATTCCCATTCTAAAAATGAATCCTCTTCACAAGTAAGCGGTTTTTGCAAAAAGTTCCATTATTCAATGCAGATTTTCCATGAGTGTTTGGGATAGTACCCATATTATGATTATGATTATTTCTGGATTAGTGTAAAACTGGGATATCATTTTAAAAGCCAGATTCAGGTCTGGAACTGATCTTGATAGGACAGTGAAGGTTATTCCCACTGGAGATTAATACAAGGCCTTCTTGTCTTTTGCCAGTCTGTGACTCAAGTCCCTAGATTGCTATTTGTTTTTCCTTGATCCTCCTTCTGCCTGTATGATTTTTTGATTTATCATTATACTTAGGAATATTTTTTCACATAAATATATATATGCATAAAATTATAGAAGGCATATTTTAAAGTGGGATTATTCTGAACTATTTGCAAATAGTGTCTGTCTCAACAATCTGAAAAACATTTGTAAATTGCAATTGAATAAAAGAGGTATATGCACCCATCAAGAAAAAATTTCAATATAGAATATTTCATTTTTAAGTAAGTTGTTTCTTCAACTCAAGGAGAAAACAAGGTTATATAGTATAAGCAAGAAGTAGCTTTAATCAACAAAATGGAAAATTATCCATTAAAAAAAAGAGCTTTCACACAGTTTCTTCCAATGGGATTGTTTAGCTCGGAGAACAAAAGGCGCCGGGGGGACCTCATTGCAGCCTTTCAGTACTTGAAGGGAGCATACAGACAGGAAGGGGCTGTTTACGAAGGTGGATAGTGATAGGGCAAGGGAGAATGGTCTTAAACTGAGACAGGGGAGATTTAGGTTAGACATTAGGAGGAAGTTTTTCACTCAGAGGGTGGTGACACACTGGAACAGGTTGCCCAAGGAGGCTGTGGATGCCATGTTGCTGGAGGCATTCAAGGCCAGGCTGGATGTTGCTCTGGGCAGCCTTCTAGTGCTTGGCGACCCTGCACATAGCAGGGGGGTTGAAACTAGATTATTATTATCCTTTTCAACCGAGGCCTTTCTATGATTCTATGATTCTATCTGACACACTGACATTCAGAAATGTATCTATAGATGGTTAGTTTTACCTTTGTGAAGCTGATAACATTCTCTTGGTTTCTCTCTGCCACTATTGACTATAGTGAGTTGATGACTGTATTCTAATTTAAACACCTCACTCTGGGCTAAAATCAAGTAAGAGGAACTGACAATATTCTATTGCTCATGTTACAAAGCAAGTTTTCGAAATATTTGGAGTTCACTCCTTTGAAAATCTACACAGAATCAGATTCTCAAAAGAACTTAGTTGGCTTCTAACTCCTGCAAAGCACTATTTAAGAAACTTCTCAAAGATTTCCAAGTGAAGATTTTAATCATATCAACTTGCTCTCATGCTAAACTTCCCAGAAAAAAAAAAAAAAAAAAAAAAAAGAGCGATTACTCTGGTACGTGAACATGAGCCACTTTCTCTGGAAAGATAGGTCTGAGTGCTGAAAGTATGATCTTTATTATGTATGTCCCTCATTGACTGATTAGAATGATTACTCGCATTGGTGTTATGAAACTTAAATTCTTATAAGGTGCTGGAATATGAGACAGAAGTCCACATATACATATAAAGTTTACTTTTAGGTAACAAAGCTCTGTAATCTTATTAGAATTTTCCTGTCTGCATTAAAATAAAATAATATGGAATGCTTGTCTTAGGAGGGAAAAAAAAGCAAACACACAGATCTACTTCCCCCTCCCCCTCCCCCCCCAACAAACACACACTATGCACACTTACTGATCTGTCTCCATATACTGTTATACTTCAACATAACCTTTTAGATCATTAAAATGATTAAGTTTTCTTAAGATAGATCACACCGTTCCATGCCTCAAACACTCCAGCTGTTTTGATTGTACCACTCTACAATCCGTTCTGGATTTGGGAAGAGAGTGTAACAGAGAAACTGCCATCATTTACCAGTGTGTGCATGCAGAGCGTACCTGCTACAAGCACCTGTTTGGATACAAACAATAGCTCAGTAATACCAAAATGCCTGCTTACTGTTTTTGTTGTTGTTGTTGTTGTTGTTGTTTGTTTTTTCATATATGCACACTCTCTAAAAAATATAAACATTAACTTTTGTGCCAGTCTAGATGTGTACTTCTAAAGGTCAGTTTCAGAAGTAGCTGCTCTTGTGAACAACTGTTTCTTAATGTTGAATACCTTCATAAAGGGCAATTTCTCCCTTCAGAACTATGTGGTGCCTTTATTACTGATACTGGACTCTCTATATATAGACTTCTCCATTGCACAGAAGCGAAAGCTGAAGTATCATACTCAGTGCATTTCATCAGGGGTTGGGAAGATATGCCAATATAAATGTGGAAAAAAATGGTGGCTCGTCTCCATTATCATTATTGAATGTTAGCATTTTAGCAACATTTGCAGCATCAACTGTCTGTCATGCTGTAAAGAATGTACATGTTATATAGGTACAAAAGCATTTTGGAGAAGCAGAGACCTAAGAACACCTCACTGTCTAGTAAGATGTTATATAATAGAGAACAAGGGCTGGAGCTCCTGGTTTTGACTGAAGTTTCACATTGATGCACACACACAAAACTCTGCAAGAAAGAAATATAGAGGTCTGTGAGGAGACAATGAACACAAATTATCAGCAGCATAAACATGGAAGTTGGTAATCTCATCTGATTGGTGCGTATGAGAAACTATCAAGTTGCATAATAAGACTTTGTCTAACAAATAGAGAGGAAGAAACCAGAAATGACACTGAGTCTGTTTACAGCCAAGAGGTGACAATGACAATATCGTCCACTGATATGAGAGGGAGACCTGTGAATATACATTTAATATACATTTAATATACATTTATTTGTACATTCTTGTATACATTGTATATCAATGCATTATAAACTCATAGATTCATAAGCCTCTGGAGTTCAATAATTTTTATTGATACATTTAATAGAATATCTTTCAAGCAACAACATTTTTTTCCCTTATTTTGCAACAGCTTTTTTTTTCCAAAATAAGAAATGACAATTATTTGTTTTCATATGAATGTTTTTTTGTTTTTTGTGTTTTGTTTTTTTTTCAATTTCCAGATATTTATTACAATTAGATACGTATAAAAATATCAGGAAAAGTAGCATATCATATAAAATAAGTATGGGAATAAGAATACCTCTAACTAACAATTACATGTGAAAGGGTTAAGAATATAAAAGTTCACACTGAATAGCTGTCATTTTTCCAATGAGCAGTAAGTAAATATGCCAACACAATGTCAACTACAGAAAACAGATGCCATTAGATTCAAATATACCATTCTTTACATCAAAGGCTAAAATGGGCTCTTTTGCATGAGATTCTGTTTTGGAAGTGAACCTCTTAGAAGTAACATCACGTCTCTACTTAAAATTACTAAACAAATTACATAAAATATAATATAATATTAATGTTCAAATATTTACAAATGCAATCGTATGGATTCCCAGATGCCATGGCTACTGGGCAGGAGATTGCCTTCAGACAGGCTAAAAATATTACTTTGCTCTGCATGAGTTTATTACCAAACATGAATAACACCAAAAAGATTTTCATCCATAGTCCCAGCATTCTGAAGGAAATGTGTAAACCATGTTTTGCAAGAAGCAATATAACAGTAACTAAAAAGTATCCCTTCTAAAATTTTAGAATTTTCTTTGCTAGTTGTGCAATACACAGACTGTTGCAAGCTGCAGAGATTGGAACCTTACTTTTACAAGACTGAAGATTAATGGAAAGTATATAGTTGAAATCATTGTTATGGTCAGTTCTTTCTAAGTAAAACTGTTTTAAACACATTGTGAAGGAGGTATTTAAGGAACAAGGCATTTAAGTACATAAGAACAAGTGAAAATCAATGACACATATCACTATATCTCTGAGCTACTTTGTAAACTCAGTTTGCAGAGAAATAAGGTGATATTACAGATGTCACCTGCTCCCATGCTAAATATACACAGAAATAGTTTTAATATATATTTACTGTGTGCAAGTTATTACTACCTTTATGATTAGGTATCACGATGTCAAACCAAGCCTGTTTCATACATTGTGACAGGCTGAGTGAGGGACCCAAAACCCAAGATGATTCAGAGTGATCTCCTTCCATATTCCTGTTGAAACTGCAGTTAATGGCGTGTACAGTATTTGTCCAAGCAAAGCAGCTTTTCTCAGATGCAAGGAAGCGCACAAGCCTTTCAGCCTAGAGGTTATGTGACCTTCAGATAATGTGCAATTCAGAAGCTATCAACAGAAGTGTATTGGAGGGAACATGATTGAGAATAAAAGGAGACAAAACAAAGGAGGAAAAAAAGAGTGCAGAAAGGAAAAAAACATTCTTACATATCATTCACTGTTGTCTCAGATCAAACAGGAGCTATACATGTGACACATACACAAAATAATTACAGAAAAATTATTTCTCCGACTCAAAATAAAAGGATTGTATTTCTTGGCAAGTTTAAATGATACTAATCTCAGCACAGTATTCTTTGGTTTCTAATTTCATGTTCTTCTTTAATTTCTTAAGAACTTGTGCAGTACATAGCTCAGAAAACGTAAAGCAAAACAACTGCTATTATTTGTCTGAAGACACAGTTTCTACATATTTCAACTTTCTATTCTTTTTGTATTTTACTTGTATTGCTGAATTCATTCACACATTTTTGTGCCACAGCTGTGTGTCACTCAAGAAGTGAGCATGAGGTGGAAGGTGAGTCAGGAGGAACACAGAGACACTGTTAAAGCATGCAAGAATAGGGCTGGAAAACCTGATGCCCAGCTGGAGCTGAGACCCATGTAGTGAGGGACAAGGTGGGCATCAATAAAACAAAGGGTAGGGAAAACATGGGTCTGCTACTGAACTGTACAAGGGAGCTTGCAATGAAGGACGCAAAAAAAAAACATGTAGTCAAGGCCTTCCTCACCTCAGTCCAGTAAGACTGGTTTTCAGGATTCACAGGTCTCTGAGACCACAGAAAAAGTCTGGGGGGAAAAAAAGGAAAAAAAAAAGAACAAACAAACAAACAACAACAAAAACTGCTCCAATAGAGTAGCATCTCACCAGAAAATAAACCAACTGAGCAGACAAGTTCATGGGCACAGTCAGTATGTACCCTTGAGTTATGTGGAAGCTAGTCAAACTCATTGCAAAGCCCCTGAAATCCCAGTCATGAGGATTGAGGGAGATTCCTTAGGACCAGAAAGGTCACTGCCTTTAAGGTCACCCATACCTCTAAACCTGGGAAAGAGATGGAGAACTTGCAGCTAAGAAAGCCAACAGTATCCTGCTCTGAATTAGGAACAATTTCCAGCAGGTCAGGAGAGGCAATTTGTCCTCTTCTCAGCACCGATGAAACTACATCTGGAGTGCTGTTTAGTTCTACTTCCTAGTACAAGGGAGGCATGGGCATACTGGGAGAGACACCACTGAAGATCCTCAAAGATGATCATGGGACTGGAAAATCTTTTAGACAAGGAAAGGTTGAAAGAGGTGAGACTGTTCAGAATGTAGATTGGAATGATCAGGGAATCTTATGCATGTGGTTCAACTCCGAATAAGAGGGCATAAAGAAGATGGATCCAGGATCTCTTCAGTGATGTACGGTACAGGAGGAGAAGCAATGGGTATAAGGTTAAGCACAGGAGATTCTATCTGAACTGTAAAAAAAAAAAAATCATTTTTACTGACAAGGTGGTCAAACAACAGTTTGCCCAGAGAGGTTACAGAATCTCCATGTGTGGAGATATCCACAACTCAACTAGGCAAGTCTTGGCAATCTGCTCTAAGTGAATCTGCTTGAGTAGAGCCATTGCCTTAAATACCCTGCCAGCTTCAGTGATTTTCTGATTCTGTAGTTGCTGAAGCATTTCTACATTTAAAGTTTATCTATTTTCTTAATTTTCATATTTTTTCTTAGTCTCTTTGACTCCTATAAAGATTAATTTAATCACTCTCAAACTTTCTTTTCCATTCTTTATTTCTGTACACTAAAATCCCAGTGACTTTAGACCTTCATTATTGTGTTCCATAATCTCCTTGTACCAACAACTCACTTTTTTCAAATTTGAATCAACTGATACATTCATAAATTTTTCTGCCTCCAAAGTGCTCATCTTTTACAAATAAAACAAAAATAAGAACACCAAAAAATATTTTAAAAAAAATTAAAAAACTTTGTATCATCTTTATGAAAGGTGGTGTAGAAAGGTTTGTACCTTCCTCCATGAAAGGAAGAGAAATATCATCTACGCAGTCAAGTACCTGTGCTCTTCCCAGCATTTCCCAACCCTCAGCTCTGTGCCCACACCCCTGGGCTCTGCCTTGCAGGACATGCATGCCTCACAGACACCTCTTTTCCTGAGTTTGTGTGCTCTGTGGCCAGCAGCACAAGAGTAAATACCCACCACAGTGACACCATGTCTGTTAAGGAATTTTGGCATAAATAATTAGCTTATCCTGTAGCGCAGCTCTCTTTTCTGCTCTCTCTGACTTGGAGTATTGCTGTATCTTTTCAAGGTATTTCCATGATTTGATATTTATAAAAAATATTTCACGGACAAAAAATAGATGATCAGCATTCCCTGTCCTGAATATCATCATACTTTAATGATAAGTTACCTTCTAGTAATGTGATTTAAAAACTATATTGAAAGTTGTTATAAGTAGGCTTTGGTTTCATTGCCTTCTCTGATTCTTTAGCATAAATTTCTTCATATGTCTATTTATACTCACACACATGTCCTGGAATAACTTTGCCACTATACTACAACATCCCCATTGTAAATACTTTCCAGCATGAACAAGAGAGACCAGTTTCCCAGCCAAGAAACCAGACTTCAGCAGGAAGTGATCTCAGTAGGCATATCCTTCATTTCTGGAGTTATTTGCTTGAGCCCAAAGTCAAATGAGGACACATCTAAGCATACAAACTAGAGTAAATAAAATGTGTTACAAATTAAAGGAGAATCAGTCAACAGAGGATATATAAAGTACATTACGTTCTCTTTCTTTTGTCAACCATATCATATTGATGCAATTAAAATAGTGTTTTCTAATGTACATACTGACAAGATAAGGCACCTTTTTAAGTGGCAAAGTGCTCTATATATTCTACTGTGATCTAAATACGTATGTAGATTAAGAAGTTCTTCAAAAAAGTGTGTCTTTCTTCAGATAAAGAAGAATTGTGAAGCCTTACACAATGGCACACAACATTATAAGACATGCATTAAATTACTGCTAGGAAGCAAAGAAAATCTTCTCTTTGCCTGCTCCTAATGCTTAAATCAATATGTGCAAGGTAAGCTACAGAGGCATTTAACTTTTAAATGGAAGCTTCATAACATATTCTTATCTTACTAATTTCCAAACATCGTAGAATGGCTTGGGTGGGAAGGGACCTTAACGCCCGTTCAATTCCAGCCCCCCTGCCATTTGCCAGATTAAGCTGCCCAGAGCCCCATCCAACCTGGTCTCCAGTGATGCCTTCAGTGACGGAGTATCCAGAGCTTCTCTGGGCAGCCTGTTCCAAAGCCTCACCACCTCTGAGTAAAGAATTTCCCCCTAATATCTAATTTAAATCTTCCCTCTTTTAGATTAAAACCATTCTTGCTCATCTTTTCACTTTCAGATCATATAAAAAGTTGGCATCCCACCTTTTTAAAAACTCCCTTCAATACTGGAAGACCACAGTGAGGTATCCCCAGAACTTCTCCAATTTGCAATTGCTCATTTCACTTGTTTGTTAAGGTTTATGAGTGGTTTTGGAACCAGTTTCATATTTGTATCTCATGTTTTATATTTCTAAGGATACATTTTTATGGATATATACCATGAGCACATTTATTGTTCCATACCATATCTGCTTATTTAGTAGTTTTAATTGAAAGGTACTTTGAACGTTATTGTTGATACTCTATGATTTCCATCACTCAGTATTGAGCCCTGCATGTACTGTACATCACTCACTTCTTAATACATCATTGTCCATTTCCTTGTGATTTTTTTTTTTTTTTTGTGCTACTATCAGTATAATTTCTGAATATGTTGGAAATGATCATGAGAAACTCTTGACAGCATCTGTGTGAGATTTACTGACATTATTATTTCCATGTTACAGAGACAGGAGAATGTAGAAGCACAGAAGTGTTATTGTTAGAATCTAGGTCATTTTTAACAAAAATGTTTATCTTCACCGAGACATCATCAAACTCTTCATCCTAATCTCCTTGTTCTTTCTACCCCTTCTTTGACTGTTCACCACAGTTAATTCCAGATATCGATGTATTCTTCTTTTCTAGGCAGCAATATACAAAATACGTTCATACTCCTTATTAAGTACATAGTATGACAGTAGTCACTGGTAGATGAAAGCAGCAACTTGAAGGGAAATTCACTAAACTATCAAGTCTTGAATTTAAGCATGCCCAGTTCAAATGAAGCCTTCAGATAATTTCTCTACATCAGTAATCTCTGTCATGAATGTTGCTCTAATGATTCTCAGATTTAAGAAGGTTGACAGTTTGGCCTGTAATCCACATATGAGGCAACAAGTGCATTTCTGACAGTAGAATGAGCTCCCTGTATTTGCAGCTAGATAGAATATAAGATAACTCTGTGAATACTTACAAGCAGTTTAACATTGGCAATGGGCAACGGAAACTTCTCTCACCGGTAAAATTACACAGGAGAGAACATTTCAGCTTCAACAGTTTGGCAATCTTATGAGTAAATGAAAACTAGAATGCTGCAGTGGAAATTATTGAGCAATTTTATAGGCTTTCTGTGTTCATTCTGAATCACATATAACAAAGTAACTAAAGTACAAAAGATAGTAAAACACATAAAGTGACAGAAAAAAAAGTAAAACTTCCTGATAACTGTAAGTGAAATTAGTTAGAAGTTAGTGAAGAAATTAATGAATACCCTTTACTGCAGCCTTTAGAGAGAATAAAAGTCCCCGTTAGAATTAAATTTTGTATTTAATTTTTATTCTTTTTCTAATTTATAACACTTTGCTCTTAGGGATCCTTATGAAACGGATACATCCTTTATAAATATATTTCACGTGTAATTGATAAGGCGTAATTGTATTAACACATTTAAACATTAAAACTCTAATGAACAATGATTCATTCAAAATATTAACCTATTTATAGTTGATTTTCCATACCAGGTAGGAAAGAGGACACATGGAGAGTAAACATGTTTTGCTGGTTTTTGGTATAATATGTTTTTTCACATTTAAGAAGCAGAAAATTACTTAAAAAGGTTTAGTAGGAAAAAAAATGGCAATACTGAGTGTGTCCAAATACTTAATTGTGCTGTAAGAGCTTGTCTCAACAGCAAAGAGTCATTTGCTGAGAATTAAGATTACTGCAAATGTGATTTTTTTTTTTTTCTTACATGAATTTGATCTGGGCTATCAATGATTATGAAAAAATATATGAAATTGTTTGCTCCACAAGAACATCCCAATTTGAAATATTTTAAGGTTTACTCAAATCTCAGACAAATCCTTTGTGAGTAGAAACCAAAGGATTTAATTCCTCACATAAGATTTCTAATAACTTTTGTTACACAGAGGCTGAAAATGTCCCCCTGAACATCAGTACATTGAACTATCAGTTAATTTTTTAAATGAAGCCAAGACTTATATTTCTTTTGAGCTTTTAATTCCAGCAAGAAGAATGAAGTACAAAAAACTGAGGGGGAGAAGAGGAAGAAAAGTAGATAAAATACTTTCCATAAAGGAAGAACTACTTTTTCACTTAGAGATTTGTAAATGTTTTGGAAGATTGGAAAAAAAAAGAAAGAAAGAAAGAAAAAGAGTACAAACTTCTGTGTTATTAAAATGATTATTTGTGAAAACTATTTCATTTCTGTCACTTCAAAGGCTTAAGATTGTCTACATTGCAGAAAAAGATATTTTTATCTGCACATAATTATGATTACTTTAAAATTGCTAGTGCAAATAAAAATAACAATAAATATTACATCACATAAGCTTCAAAATAGTCTGTGCATAACTGCTGAAGTTCATAAGAAAACATCTGGATTATTCACTCCCACTAAATTTCGTGGTTTATTTATTTATATTTATTTGTTTGTTTGTTTGTTTGTTTTACTAATTAATTAAAACCATCATGAATAAAAGAACTTTCTTTTCACTACAAAGATATGTAGAGCTACGTAACCTGCTTCTGAATGTGACAGTGCATTTCAGCTACAGTATTTCTCTTTTCTTTATGTTCCTCAGATACCAGCTAGGAACAATCTTCAGATTAAGTGTTTTGGCTTTGACATTTTGGTTTCTGACATAGATTTCCTGGGAAAACAGATGTTTTTAATCACTCAATCAGTTTTCAAACTTTGTTCTCAATTCTCATATGGTATTTAGGAGTTGCAATGGACTTAAAGAAATAAATGGACCTTTGGGGGTTTGGACTTGATGGTCTATAGAGGTCCCTTCCAACCCCTACGATTCTGTGATTCTATTACCAAAGAAAAAATGGTGACCAAAACCAAGTTGCTATCTCCAGAATAATAAATCTGTCATACTGTCATCTTCTTTTCAGTGACTGAAGAGCTGTTGAGAAAGAAAGAAATAATGAATAAATTCCACATACTGTTCTGGTAACAACAAACTATCTCTGGATGTTCTTTTTTTCCAAAAACTGTTTAGGCACAAGCAGTCTGAAGACAAGATCTATTTTCACAAAAGTATGTGTATGCATATGTACACTAAAGCAAGTCCAGTGTTTCTATACATGACACATTTTGTCATGAGGAAAAGCATACAGTCACATGAAATTTAGAAGTCTACATCAGAATTTAGGAAGCCTACAATGGCAAAAAGGTTGGCTTACTAAGTCTACACAGAGAGACTGTTCCTTTGAAGAGTTTGGGCTCTTTATGGATGAAGCTCAGTATGTGAAACCAAGACTTCATTCTTTATTTAGTAGAAGCATGTACTATAATTAATGTTGTTTTATTGCTTAAAAATATACACAATATATTTGTATTAATAAGTAAAAAAAAAACATTAAAAAAAAGTTAATTTCTTTTCATAATTTTAAATTTTTATATCAACCAAAGTTTAGAAACAAGGTTTATCTTGGGTAAATTATTACTTTAAAAAATTTGTCTTTTTTAGGGATGGAAACTCACTAAGTAACTGAGAAATAATTTAGTACACGCATGAAATGCACACATATAGCAAAGATAAAATTTACTTAGAAGCCTAGAAGATTGTATGAAAAGACTCAGTGAACTTAACTAATTAAAATCCAAATGCACAAAAGGAAGAAAATTTCATGAAATACAAATAAATCAACAATGACAACAGCCCAAGTAAGTAGTGAAGCTAATGAAAAAAAATCTCAAAAAATTTGATTTCTGGATACTACATTAGAAATTAAATATTTATTATAAGTATTTACTTCCCAAGGGAATGTATACAAAGCCTTCAGAAGGCTAAATATTCACATGGCATGGATTTGTCAAAAATGTTCTCAAAACAAAAGGAAACAAAGTCCTGGATGAGGCATTCTTAGAGGGATGACTGTCTTTTAATTCTGTCTACCACAAAGACTTTTGGCAAGTTAGTGCTAATATTTTGATCCTTGAATGAGATCATATTTTTTCTATCACAGTAATTGGACTTTCTGCAGATTTTACTGGGATGTCAGAACACTGTCTATACAAAGGTTTACATTTCATCTAAATTAGGCATGGCACCACTAAGAATCATGACACATTTGTGCATTGTGTAGCCAGCAATAAATTTACTGCAGTCATAGAGCGTCTCTTCACTCAGTTACACTTGTAAATATTTCCTTTGGCAGTGAACTGTGAAAGAAGCCATACTCACTAATCTTAACTTGATGATAAAATCCTACCATGCAGAAAAATATTGGAGGAAAAAAAAGAATAAATCATCCTTTCTATATAAATATAGAAATAAATAACATGTAAATCAGGGCTTTATATGCAGGTTGCAGCTGAAAAAGAAATTGAATTGCATCAGTTGAAATTTAAACCTGGTCTACCAAAACTGTCACCAAGATTTGTAGCTTTCACAGAAAGAGAAGGTTCAAGTTTTAGCAGAAATGGGTCATTCACAGTTTGGGTGGAAACCAGTTGTTACTCATTATTATTCTGGTTATGACTCAAAGGGGAAAAAAAAGTTTTCCAGACAAAATTCAATGATATGGGTGGAGCTTTACTTTGAATTTTTGGTTTGTTTGAACTCAGTACTCAAAGCAAAACTTGGGGGATATGAATCCACATGAAATGAAAAAGTTAATGTGGATCTCTTTTGAACCAATTAGTTAAGACTACATTGCTTTAACTATAAAACTCCAAAACAGAAAATTATTTCAAAAATTACTACAATTCAAAATAGAGAAGAGACATTTATAATAAACTTTCCGGAATGCTCAAAAATAATTCTACAAGTCCCAGAATGCTATCATTTACTGTGAGTTATTAATTTACTACACATTTCCAGCTTCTCAAATCCAGTTAGAGCATACAAAATAAAAACTTTACTGAGATAGAAGCCAGGTCTCAGCTTCCGCCATCTTGAAAGTTGAATCCTTTACATGAAAACCTGGGTGAAACTGATAGCTATGTACTAGCAGCTCTTTATAATCTTTTCAGGAATACACTCTTCACATCTCTCTCATGAACCTGAGTTTATATTAGAAAAACACTCTCACCAAGGTGTTTTATAACAGTATAAGTTCACAGCTACTTAAAGTGCACCAAGGGTTGCATTTAATAAATATCAGATATTCACTCCGGAAATTAATTTTTGGTTATCTCTGATCATTAAGTTTTGAGTGAGAGACTGAAAATTCTCTCAAAGTTTGAGAACTGGCTTCTTTGTGGAATAAAAATGATCCAGGATGAAACAAACTGTGGAATGCTTTTGGCCCTGGAAGCTCTTACAGGCAGTTCGTATGTAGAGAAACTAGAGAAAGCATGAAGGGTTTCAAAAACACATGTAGTGTGGAAGTCACACCACCAGTACGAGCTGGTTTGCTCCCGATTCTCAGCTCTTTGCAGTCATAAAACATCATTTTAATGTTCTTGATCTGATACAATAAGGAGCAGTAAATTGTCTATCCCTTAATCAATAGGATAAAGTCTTTAATTACAACAGTCTTTTCATAATCACTTAAAACAATAGGTTCTAAGGACTTTTAATGAAGCCTACATGAAAGTAAGATCTCTTTTATTCTTTTTAGATGCTTCCAATTATGTAGTGTACTTAAACGCCACTGGTGACAGACAGCTATCTGGGTACACTATGTGTCTGGAGTAAGCATTTCCATAAGTTTCTGAGGGCAACTGCTCCATACATTTCCCTGACTATGTCAAGCAGATCCATTTTTTTCAGAGAAGTGATAATTACAACAAAGAATCCTCAATTTGTTAAGATAAGGCTTGAAAGTAAATAACCTTCAGATTTTTTTGTTGTCTTGAAAACACGAATGAGAGGAAAGTACAATTTCCAGACAGACCAAAATAAATCTCTAATTGAATAAAGCATCTAAGAAGCAGTGAATTTGAGTGATGAAAAAGACATCAGAGCAACTATGTGGGAATCACAGAAACATAGAATGGCCTGGGTTGAAAAGGACCACATGATCATCTAGTTTCACCCCCCCTGCCATGTGCAGGGTTGCAAACCACTAGACCAGGCTGCTCAGAGCTTGGCTTCTAAGGCTGAATTTTACATGGAAAAAAATGTAATTAAAAGAAATAATTTATTTGGAATTTATTTTGTATTTTTGTTTTCTCTTTTTTTTCCTCCATATATGAAATATGTATTTATGCATGCACTTATTTACTATATATTCAGTTATTTGAGTGTATTTATAAATATATATGAATATATATGGCTTTATTTCTTTGACTGTATTTTATTTTATTTTCATCCCTCATACTGTATCTATCTCTTCCTGTTCTTCTCTTTCGCTTGTCTAACTCTTTTCTCCTCCCACTCATTTCAGAGCTTTGTTCAGTCCTTACTCCACAGACAGATACATCTGTGTCTCTCCTGTTTCAGCATCTGGACACACTAAAACTCTCACTGCATTTTTATATTTTTTCTGCATGGGAGATCAGAGACAGCCGCTGAAGACAGCCAGGAAGAATGCTCCAGGCTACTAGCCAGCATTTTTTTTATTCTTTCTTGAGAGTATCTATTAATCTGAGTTTGATTAAGAAAGATAGATTCCCCTAAGCAGTAATTCCTTGTTTGAGATTTTTCATTCTCAAAGGCAATTAGATGTAATGTTGCACTCAGATATGAAAGCCTTCCATATGAACAATCATACATATTTCTATATTTTACTTCATTCAAGTAGTATTAGTCTACTGAAGACAATTTTGCCAGTATCTCTCAGTGGAGATGTATATTCCTCTGTGGGGGAGTTGGACTGTAAGTGAAGAGGCATTTTCACAGTGTGGTTAATCTGATAGCTGTCAGCAACAACCTGCAATCAAAAGGAAGAGGTTTGCCCCCATATCCTTGCACTGGATCTAGCACCTGCTCAGTGTTGTGGAACTGATTTTAAACACTTTTTTTTCCTCTTTATTGCTGTTTTGTTCTGGTGGTGGTGGTGGTAGTTGGATCAGTGAACTGACCTGACTGAACTCACAGATGCGTGTAATGAATTGATTGTGTCGCCACAGACAGGATGGCAGCAAGACAGCCATAGGCAAGATGAAGGGAAACACAGTGTCACACCCTGATAGCTGCCTGTAGTTAGTCAAAGGCATTGGCTCTGAGAAGACAGGACTGGATTTCTTCACTGACCACAGAGGGATCCTAGATAGTCAAGCATGCTGGTCTTTTGTCAGTACTCTTCCCTTTCCCTCAGTATTTACAACTTTTCCCTTCAGTACATGAAAAGTCTCAGAAAATAGACAGAGGTGATCAGTACTCAGTAAATCAACGTATTCATTTAAAAATAATTACAGACATGAAAGTCAAATATGTTAATGTAGTTCACCATGTAACATAATTAAAACTACTGAGTTAAGTAACTAATGACAAAAATAGTTTACAGTTATATATGCATTATGAAATCTCTAGCAGATGTAATATCTAAGACTGAAGGTGTAGTACACATTTTACAAAGACAGAATGTGTAGAGCATTTCACCAAACAACTGAAATGAGAAAAAATAACATGTTTATTTAAATACACATAAATAAACCAGTACTACTCTATTAAATTGTGAATTAACTAATACTTTCCATTTTATTTTGTTTCACCTCTGAGTTTAAAGGGTTAACAAAATCAAGAAACTGAAATAAAATTTGGGCTCTTATCCTCTTATTTTTTAGACTATGAAACAACTTCTACCCTGAACACTCTACTTTTGTTCATATTCATTTTTTCTTAGCTAGAAATTCAAGTAGTCTTTTTTTCTGAAGAACTCTATGGAGAAGAGATCTGCTACTTCATTCCATTTAAAATAGAAAGCAATTAAAAACAAATAGGAAAGAAAAGTAATTTTTTATTCATACAGTTTGAACCTGTTGTACTTAGTTAATTTTAGTATTTATTTATTGCAAACCCTAACACAATATTCAAGCAAAGGTCATTATTACATATTAAAGTCCTCTGCCATTTGGATAAGACCTCAGATCCCAAACTGAGAATATATTCTGGAATATTCATACTGTTGATTAAAATGTGCAGTCAAGGGACTCAAGCTGTGTAAAAAAAAGCGTCTTTACAATTTTTTTTGAAAACTATGTCTACAAGACCACACAAACATGGAACCATTAAATAAAACAGGAAATTAAAATATAATATTCTTGATATTTTCTGGGTGAAAGAACAAGAAAACTAAATTCTAACAAATAATGTAATTTTTCCCCAATTATTGTGAACTAATAAGAAAAAGAGCGAAAAACAAACAAAACAGAACAAAACAAAACAAAACCCCACCACCAACAAAAATAGAAGGCCACAAAATTCCTCACTGTTTTCCTTGTCTATAATTGTCAATCTTAGGGCTGGTTACCCAGCTACTCTATAGAAAGGGTGGTACAGCTAATATTTATTTATTTGTTGGTTTGTTTGCTTGTATATTCATGTGAATTAGACTAACTATATTCAATGTTCACTTTTTTTATTAAAGGAATAACTTACGGTTTATTTCCTTGTTCTCTAGCCAAACTAGAAAGGAAAAATACAAAATTTCTTTTTCATGAGTATTTCATGTTTAGTTTATTTATATAGTTTCCCTTTCATCTGAAAAAGAACATTTATTTCAAACTTCTTCAACTTAAGAAAGGTGCAATCGCTTCAGCTGAAATCCTATTGAAATCAGGAAAGTGTGGCTTCCTTGTTGTCAAAAGTAATAAAAAAGTCATCTTTAATATTTGTCTACAGGACACAATGACTGCACAAAAACCAGAAGTGTGCTAACATTGCTCAACAGTAAAGTTTACAAGTATTAAGGAAAGTTTTGTACAGGTTTGGTTCTCAAAATACAATAAATACTAGAAGTGTTTTTCTCAGGAAAGTATAGTCATTGTAAATGACAAATGACACAAATAAAATAGGATGTTCTTCCTTGCTTGGACAAATCCCCATTCATATTTACGTTTTGTGTTATCACACTTTTTTCAGCATTGCAACCTGAGTGTTTGTTTCCTGCTTTCACACACACAATCACAGAATGGCCTGGGTTGGAAGGGACCTCCAGGATCATGAATCTCCAATCCCCCCGCCACAGGCAGGGTCACCAACCTTCACATTTAATAATAAGGCTGTCCAGGGCCCCATCCAACCTGGCCTTGAACATCTCCTGGGACAGGGCATCCACAACCTCTCTAGAAAGCCTGTTCCAGCACCTTACCACTCTCATAGTAAAGAACATTCCCCTGACACCCAACCTAAATCTTACCTCCTTCAACTTAAAACGATTTCCCTTTGTCCTGCTGTTAGCTACCCTTTCAAAGAGTTGACTCCCCTCCAGTTTACAGGATCCCTTTAGGTATTGGAAGGCTGCAATGAGGTCACCCCACAGCCTTCTTTTCTCCAGGCTGAACAAGCCCAGCTTCCTCAGCCCATCTTCATAAAGGAGGTGCTCCAGCCCCCTGCTCATCTTTGTGGGCCTCCTCTGGCCCTCTCCAACAGCTCTCTGTATTTCTTGTATTGAGGGCTCCAGACCCGGACACAGTACTCCAGATGGGGCCTCACAAGGGCAGAGTAGAGAGGGACAATAACCCCCTGTCCCTGATGGCCACCCTTCTGATGAAGCCCAGGATACCATTTGCTTTCCAAGTTGCAAGAGCACACTGCTGGCTCATGTTAAGATTTTCATCCATCAGGACCCCCAAAAGTGGAGATCACTGAAGCTTTGGTGTAGTACTGAATAGCACGAAGAATCAGTTTGGGTGAGTATTTGACTCTCCACAGACCCAAACCATGTATGCTTGCAGCCAGTGAAAGTACTTCCACTGTCTTGAGCAAGTCTTTGACTGCCATCTGTTTCTTAACCTAAACCTTGCAACTACTAGTAACTTTCTGTAATAATCATTGTTCTTACTGATAACAAACTTTCCCAACAAACTTTGAGATGGCTCCTGTCATTACAGTTGTATTTTTTTCTGCAATTCTTCATCCACTTGCAACAAATTACCCTCCCCTCTGGTCTGAGTATGACTGAGATGCTGGGGTTAGCAGTTTCATTTGCTCACAATATTCAAAGGCTTCTTTATAAACCACAAAATTTAAGTTTTGCCCTGTTTGAATAACTGGACTTCAGGTACACACTCCTCTAATGTGTACGCTAGTGGCAACGCTAGTGAACAGGGAAGAGCCAGAACAACAATACCATTCAACAGTTTTGCAATGTCGGAGTATCCCCTGGCTCCTGAATTATCCAATCCTTAATATCATTTCAGCCTAAAATCCTAGAAGGGATTTGGCTATGCTACAGAGCCTTTTCCTAGGAATTAAAAAAATAAATTGGAGAAACAGTTAGAGAAATGTGCTGAAGGCATGCTGAAAATAAATGGACATTAATATACATATTTAACAGGTTTCTGAAACCAACAGCAGGCAAGCTGGGGAAACATAATAAGCTTGAGAGATACTGGTGGATGTCTTCATTTGGCTTCACTGAGTTGTATAGGTTCATACGATTAAATGAGTAAAATTACAGAAATCTCTAAATAGTGGAGCTGAATCATAGAATCATAGAATGGCCTGGGTTGAAAAGGACCACAGTGATCATCTAGTTTCAACCCCTCTGCTATGTGCAGGGTTGCCAACCACTAGACCAGGCTGCCCAGAGCCACATCCAGCCTGGCTTTGAATGCCAGGGATGCGGCATCCACAACCTCCTTGGGCAACCTGTTCCAGTATGTCACCACCCTCCGTGTGACAAACTTCCTCCTAATATCTAAACTAAATCTTCCCTGTCTCAGTTTAAGACCATTCCCCCTTGTCCTATCACTATCCACCCTCGTAAATAGCCATTCCCCCTCCTGTTTATATGCTCCCTTCAAGTACTGGAAGGCCGCAATGAGGTCTCCCCGGAGCCTTCTCTTCTCCAAGCTAAACAAGCCCAGTTCCCTCAACCTCTCCTCATAGGAGAGGTGCTCCAGCCCTGTGATCATCTTGGTGGCCCTCCTCTGGACCTACTCTAAGAGCTCCACATCCTTCCTTTGCTGGGGGCCCCCTGGCCTGGATGCAGTACTCCAGATGGGGCCTCACAAGAGCGGAGTAGAGGGGGACAATCACCTCCGTCTACCTGCTGGCCACTCCTGTTTTGATGCAGCCCAGAACACAGTTGGCCTTCCAGGCTGCAAGTGCACACTGCCGGTTCATGTGCAGCTTCTCATCTACCAGGACCCCCAAGTCCTTCTCCGCAGGGCAGCTCTCAAGGAGATCTTCCCCCAGTTTGTATAAATACCTGGGATTGCCCTGGCCCACGTGCAGCACCCTACCCTTGGCCTTACTGAACCTCATTAGGTTTTCATGGGCCCACTTCTGCAGCCTGTCCAGGTCCCTCTGGATGGCTTCCCTTCCTTTCAGTGTATTGACTGCACCGCTCAGCTTGGTGTCGTCTGCAAGCTTGCTGAGGGTGCACTCAGTGCCATCATCTATGTAGTTGACGAAGATGTTGAAGAGCACCGGTCTCAAGACTGAGTGTCCCCCTGAGGGACACTGCTTGTGACTGGCCTCCACCCTGACTCAGAATCATTAATCACAATCCTTTGCCTGCATTCAGCCAGCCAATTCCTAATCCATCAAACAGTCCATCCTTCAAATCCATACCTCTCCAATCTAGAGAGAAGGATGTGGTGAGGGACCATTTCAAAGGCTCACAGAAGTCCAGGTAGATGACATCCATCACCCTTCCCCCATCCACCGAAGCCATCACTCCATCACAGAAGGCCACCAGATTGGTCAGGCACGATCTGCTGATCTGTCCTTGGTGAAGCCATGCTGGCTGTCTCGAATCACCTTTATATCTCGTAAGTGCCTTAACGTAGCTTCTAGAAGGATCTGCTCCATGATCTTCGCAGGCACAGAGGTGAGGCTTACCAGCCTGTAGTTCCCTGGGTCTTCCTTTCTCCCTTTCTTAAGAATGGGAGTGATGTTTCCCTTTCTTCAGTCACCAGGGACTTCACCAGACAGCCATGATTTTTTCAAATATGATGGAGAGTGGCTCAGCAACCACATCAGCCATCTCTTTCCGAACCCTAGGATGGATATCATCCGGCCCCATGGACTTATATACATTCAGTTTCATGAGGAGGACTTGGACTTGTTCCACTGTTACAGTGGGACAGAAAGTACTCCCCACACCCTCACCTAGAGGCTCATGGTCCTGGCAGACCTGGGAAGCCTGACCACCCGTGAAGATTGAGTCAAAGCACTCATTGAGTACCTCAGCTTTTTCTATGTCTGAGGAAGCCAGCTCCCCATTACCTTTCATCAGAGGGGGAGAAGAGGAGACAGGGGCTGGATGAGGGGTAAAGGAATTTGACCGATGAACTTATACTGAGAACCATATTCCACTGTAATATAGGCAACAGACCTGTTGAATCCTACTAAGGTTACATTTCCTTTAGCCCCTGTCAGTGACAAGATACTGGGCAACATTACACCACAGTTGTCTGCTCTTTCTAAAGGTGTTACTGAGTTTATTCTGTCACAAGAATCTCATGACAAATTGTCAGAGAAGATAAGGTCAGGTTAGTTTGTACAGCACATATAACCATGGACATCTAGTTCAACAGTCAAATAGAAAACACCATGGTTGACATAATCCTTTTTTTAGGTCCTCACTGCTGTGCTTACATCACATTCTACACACATAACATTTTTCACAGACTTTTACAGTTCTGGTTCAGAAAGGATTTTGATTTAGGAAAACTCAGGGAATGCTAAAACAAAACCAAAACAAAACAAAAATTTAAAATGCCCACCTCTTCTGGAAGTCCATTTTTAAGGAGATCAGCCATACCAAAAAAAAAAAAACTCACATGATAGCATTTTTTGGAAGTGGAAAATCTGAAGTGTCATGTTTCATGGATATTCTGCAACCAGAAATGGTTACCTACATGGTTACCTACGTAACAAAATCACTGGCACACTGAACTGAGCTCAAAGGCAATCACTGGGAAATTAAGAAAGGAATGGGAAAAATATAATGTATAATCACATTAATAAGCCAGAGAATTTCACTAGAATTTTACATACTTACATGCTACATAAAAAAGTGATTCCTCAGTCAGTGAATCTACAGTGACATAAGATATCCCATATTCAAATAGAAGGCATGGAAAATGGCTGAACTATGTAAGTTACTGAAGTCTTTTTAGTAAGTCTGATGAGCAATCAATAGTGTACTACAGAAGGTCTCTCTAATAATAACAACACAAAGAGCTGTCAAAAAGAGCAGAGCAAAAGCAGTTCAAAGCAATATCCAGAATTTAGGTCTGTGCTGTAACATGTGTCAAAATTATGTATATGTCAACATGTTTTAAAAAATACCAGAATCCTATGGAATTTGTGGTGTAAGAATATTTTGCCAGTCACACTCAATGACAGCATTTAATGTCTGATTATGTCTATTAAAATCTATAAAGAAATTGCAAAATTATAAAGCTAAGATTTTTTTCTAATTATACATCCTGGAAATACAACACAGGTGAGGAAAGAAGAATTGCTTTGTCAGCAGAAATTGCATAAAACGTCCTGAAATAGGAGATTCCTGGTCTTTGGTTCCCCAAGCAGACAACCACTACTCACTGCTTGTTTATTTAGATTTGCTTAGAGTAGGATGTAAAAAGCAAAACAACTGCTTTGGTCTACAGTGCAACAGAGGTGTAGATAGCCTGGCTTTCCACCAGCCCTCAAGCTGCAAAGCACACAGTTCCCTTCTGTGTTAGTTTGGATGCATTCCTGTAACTACACTAATTTTTAAAAATGTTTGCACATTTCATAGTAATTATAAATGAGTGTAAACAAGAGTATGTCTACTTCAGCATAGTCTCAATTCTTTTTGTCTTATTACAACACTTACTACCAATTTTTCACACCGAACAAATCCTAAAATAAACACTGAAAGGCATGTATAGTCAGCTAAAACTGGAAACAGTACTTGTTTTAGCTTTGTTTTGCAATCTCTGAGTGCAGAAAACATGATTTTAGGAGATAGTTGAAGAATGAAATATACGCACCATGAATCTTCTTTTGATTTCTGTCCTGAAAATCTCTACTTTCATTATTACATCTATTTTGAGATCATTACTTGTGTTTTAAATGCAAGTGGAGACAAAGTAGAGCATGTTGATTCAAGAAAGTATTACACATAGAATAGATTTTTTTCTTGTCTTTGAATTAAGGATCATCACCATGTTTTTTCATCCACCATTTTGCACTGAGTGAAAAACTGTTATCTCAGTACTCTATCATGCAATACTGTTATTTGATATCTTAGTACCTATGGTATCTCAATACATCCTCATAGCCAATTTAATCTACACATTTATGGCTAAAGAGTTCTTTAAATATATGCACTACTGGATCAATTACAGAATGAAAAAACTGCAAATGGTCAGTTTTGAAATTCTTTTAATGAAGATATTCCAATAATGACCATTCAAAAAAATATTAGCATTTCCATAAACGGCAAGATACTGAAGACTAGCTTCAGAAATCTAATCTATCTGGATGAGAAGACATTTCAAGTAAGGCATGTGTAACTACAGTTAGCTGAATCATTAGCACTCTCAGATTTCTCCCGTCGCTTCCCAAGCAGTTCTCAATATGTCACTTCTTCTCATTTGTTTTCTTCAGTTACGAGTTGATTACTAACTTGCCAGTTAAATCTGCTTATTTATTGACTTAATAAACACTCATAATTTCCATCCTTGATGTGCCTAGCTCATGTCTTCTTCAGTAGGGTACTGAAGCAGAGTATCCTACTTGTCATTTACAGTGGGTCTTCCTGCTAAATCTTTGGATGACTGTCCACCTATCAGGAAAACCTATAGTATTGTAATATGTCACATATAGGTTGTAACCCATTTCATAAGTTCAGTTTGAATAAGCAGGTCTCCAACAATGTGGCATCTCCAACTAAATCTCATCTTCACTTAAAATAACCTCTCTTTCAATTAATCAGGCATTATCACAGTTTGAAAATCTGTTTAAGTACAGTTTACAGAAGAAAAATGATCAGTCCCAGGGGTTTTCTGAACCCTAGAGGTTCAGAAGATACTGAAGACATACGAAAACGTACTGTCCTCTGACGTAAAGAGAACTAGTATATAAGGACTTTGGGGGCTTCTTGGAGATTTTTTTGTTTGCTTTTGCCATTTTGCTATGAAAAAAAAAAAAAAAGCCTAATTCTGCCTCTTTCAACATCTCCTCAGTTTCAGTATGGTTGCAGCATTTTTGGTTGTTGTAAGGCAGGTTCTATTTTTTCTGCTATTGGAATACACCCAGTTAAATCATTCCATCGTGTGAGATGAGTTTGTGTTGCTCCTTGGTCTATTCTGTCATTTCTGAGTGAATGTGGAACTAGTAACATTAAGATGATTTAAGCAGTGACAATAAATTATTCTGTGTTACAGTAACCGGATATCTTCTTATTGATGTATCGTGTCCCAGTATAACCTTTATCCTGAAAAATTTTAAATAATTCATCTGTAACCACAGAAGACAAGCTGAAGTTTCCCACTGAGAAGGAATTTTCAGGACAGCCGGTGAAGACCATACCATACATTGCAAGAATGTGTTCCCTTCTCCTTGTTATTTTAAGTGCACCTTAGGAAGCTATGATAATTACTGTGCTCATCAGCTGTAGTAATTGCAGGGAAGAATGTTCATATCAGAGTTCATATTGCTATGGTAACACAGGCAGTAATAACAGTGTGGACCATTTTAGAGCAGGGATTTCCAGTTAGGGATCAGAAGCACCTGCAGCTGCAAAGGATTTTTCCATCCCATTCCCTCCATGAAATATCTGTGTTAAAATAACAAAGTTCTGTTCTAATACCAAAAAAATTCAACAAGCTGGGGAAGGGGAGCGGGAAAGCATCAATGAAAACCATAGCCGTACTGACTGTAAGAGCCTATTCTAACATTACACTGCTTGCTCTTACAGAAGCTCTGCTGTAGACAGAATAATTTACAAATAAAATAGCTTGAGACTGATACAAGGACCTTTTCTAGCATTGTAAGGAAGCCTGAAAGGGTGTGTAAATTATAATGGAATGTGGGTGCTAAATTTAATCACATTCACACCCACTTTAAGAATTCTTCACGTTAGCAGAGCTATGAAAGAAACTTAGGTCTGTCTTCTTTCAGAAGTTTTTTCAAAATAAAACAGTGCCAATTTTTAAGTGCAATGGCTATTTGAAGGAGCACGCCATATGGGAACTCTTATTCTGCAGAGTGCTTCCTCTGTCCCTCCTTCAAATTTAGCTTAATCCACTTGAGATAACCAGAAAAAGGTTCTCATCACAAGCTATTCCAGTCAATTTCACCATATCGCTTTTTACAGTAACTGCAATCAAACTCAGAGACTTAAAGCAGTGGTTTTAATGGCCTATTTTAATGCTAGGACTTCCAGGAATAATGGAAAATGGCATAATGAGCCATAGAGTAGAAATGGCAAAAGCTAATTTTCAGTGGTCATTTTTTGATCATTTGAGGATGTACTGTGATTGATTGAAATTTGAAGGAGTTCTCCCTATATGCAAATTGTACACTGGATTTAGAAGGAATTTTGTCTACTGAAGACACTGAAGTACAAATTGTAAATACTTCATGTGTTTTTCTGTTGTAATTCTCACTGGATTTTTTTTACCCTAGGCCTCTAAGTAAGAAAGTTCAGTTAGTTTCCAATTTTAAAGAGACTTCACTAATGTTCATTTTTTGCTTATTCTTCTCCTGTATCACATAGTCCGCTTGAAAATATAATTCACAGGCTTCATAGCTATGCTTCACTCTAATAATTTACTGCCTATTATCTGTTTTCTCAACCTCCACAAGATTGCTAACTCTGTACTTTTGACATAACATTGAGTGTCATCACTAGCCACGTAGGAGAGTAGGCTAGACCAGAAGCATCTTCTTCATTGCAGAATTTGTCATCTTTCCCCTTCCTATTTCTATGCTTAACTCCTTGGACTCTGGAAGATGGTACACCTGCAAGCAAAAACTGTTCCCCTGAATGACTGTGCAACTGAAAATTTCGAAACACATTGCTTCAAAGGGAACTGTACACATCCCAAGGGGTCAACAGAAGGCCAATCAAAGGAAGCAGAGAAACTATCCAGAGTCTAACTAGAAGGGCTAATGGCAGGATGACAGGTGAATTAAGAAATAAAATGCATGGAAATATACAGATTAATAGTAAAATCCTGACTGCATGGATGACAATAGTCAGAATCCAACTGACATCAGAGACAGGACACCAGTCCCTATTATTAATCAACATATTTTAAATGTGCATATGTAGGCAGGCATGTGCGTACATATACACATGAATATTCATCATATACTTTATAAAATATTTTGCACTTACCAACTGTACTTCATAATTTTTTGTATCGTATGTTCTTGCAAAAATATTTTGCATTACTCTACAGTGAATCACAAACTGTGGAAAAAAAACTTCAGAGTAAGATAATTCTTGAATGATGTAAAAGTACCTGAAGCTCTGTAACATCCATTTAGGGAAATTATTATGGCTTCCTGTATTGAAAATGTGTGAATACGAACAATCTGATCAAACTATATTCATACTTTGGGCATTAGATTAATGTTTTTTGCTCACTGTATTAAAAACAAGGCCTAATAAAGAGGTACAATAAAAATCCCATGCATGATACTTACTGAATGGAAAAAGTCATGTGTAAATTACATTTTATTTATTATTTTCTTTACAGGCACGATATTAATATTAAAGCAAAACATAATAACAAAGCTATAAAATAAGGCTATAAAACCTCGTCTCCTTTACATGTGTAAAAAAATAAGGTTTTTTTCCATCTTTTTTTTACTAAATAAAAACATAAACATAACTACTGAGAAGAACATCTACCCTAAACACTGTTTTAATTTTACTTTCATAGTATTAGTTTAAGATTTTACCCTCTCTATTTTGTCATGCCTGACATGCATTGACTTCAGAACCAGATCAAACTGGGTGGCCTTGAACAAATCATTCCCGAACTTGTTTTTCTTTCTTTGTCAGCAGTGTGCAGGGAAAGTAAATTCTTTGTCTCTTTAGCTGTTTCTTGGCTAGTAAAATGGAAATAACTCTTAAGTGTTAAGCAAAGATGCTGCAAGGATTTTTTAGATAATATTTGTAAAGTGCTACTCATAAAGTCTAAAAGAGAGGTCTGCATTATTTAATTGGTTTTATAGTTTATTAAAAAAAAAAAAAACTAGAAAATATTCCTGTATGCTTTCAAAAATGAAAAATTCCCATATCCCAAAATCATAAGATACTACGTGCTGTACAAAGAAAATAGATTTGAAAATTTCAAGCTAGTCCATCTCTATGTTAAGGAATACAAGATATTCTGTAGAAACGTTTTGCCCAACGATATTCCCTGTTATATCCATTATAAATAACTTTTTAAGCAGAAAGCACATGAGACTTCATGACTGGAGGAAATACCAGTGACTAGTAATTATGTATAATAACAATAAATGTTTTTCTCAGTTATGGATCAAGATGTGAGAGAATCTTTTATTTGTATGGTTTTGGAAGGATAATGTCTGATAAGTCATGCATCTATGTTGTCAATGGAAAGGAAACAGATTCTAGTTATCACAAGAAATTCTTCTTGAGGCTGAAATATCTACAGACATTCTTGTTCCAGTCTGCCACTGGAGCCCAGCAGGTAGAGGCTGTCAGCTAAACAGCTAATGTACATGAACCTACGTCAAATCAAACACTGTTATCAAACTCTTTTAAATTTGAATGTTTGTTACTAGACTCTATGAAAGAGTTATCTTCATACTTTCAGTTATGAGAGGAGCATGAGGCAGAGGAGTGGCAACAGACACCTTGACTGTGGCTTATTAAACCATTGCCCATGACAGATAATTGTTTCCATTTCCAAGCCCTACAAACTTACTACCAATTTCGGACTACAAACATATAAAGACAGATGAAAAAAACCTGATTGCTGCTGGAACTGTAGTCAGCATCAAATTTTCCAATGAGAATGTGGCTTTGATTATCATATGAATTTTGCAGGCTGCCTCCTTTGAAATATAGAATCATAGAATAGTAGAATTGTTTGGGTTGGAAAGGACTGTTAGTCCACCTCCTCTGCAAGGAACAAGGACACCTACAGCTAGATCATACATATCTAGATATCTGTCTAGCCTCTCTGTAGATATTAGAATGACAACAGTGAGATGTTCAAAATGACGAGGAGGTTATGGACCAATTCTTCTGACATGGGAAGCAGAACTAAATGGGAGGTAGGACAGGTCTGATAAAAAAAAAAAAAAAAAAAAAAAAAGAAGAAATGTTCTTGCTGCTCTTCCTATGGCTTTCAGAGCACAGTAAAATTAACCTTTATCTTTCAAAGTCATGTTGAAAGTAAAGCAAAGTAACAGGATCATGTTTCTTTTTCATTGCTGCTGGTCCTATACACCACCAGGTTTAACTTTGAATCACCAGCATGCTGCACAATAATAACAATTATCTCAAGCTTACTGTCCTCAAATTTTGCTAACCTGGGAAGAAATAAAAACATTCAGCTAAAACAAATCAATTTGAAGTATTTCATGTTTTCAGGTGATGAAAAATTTATACATAGCTCTTAAGCCTAGACAAATTGTCAATGTTCTAAAAATATGTTAAAAATTTGTATATAAGCTATTTAGTAAGACAGATTCATAGAGTTTATATAAATTAAACAGGCAATCTAACATATTACTGTATTTTTTCCCCTACATATATCTTGTTCTACACAGTGGTGTAAGTGTAATTCTTTGCTATTTAATGGTAGACACATTTCTGAAAAATAATATTTAAGCGTGTACATGCTAGACAGTAAATTTTAAGATCTAGATCTTTTATTTTGACAATGAGTATAACACCAGAATATTCTAAATATATATTTGGAAACAGACTTTCAAAAAAAATGAAAAAAGATGAGTTCAAGACAGTGCTGTCAGGCTTTACAAGCTGCATGATCTGGGTGCTGCTGATGACCTCAGCAATGCTATGCCCTCACTGGAAGATGCTGTCCTGCAGTCCCTGGGGTCCATGTGTATCTGGGGTGGAACTGGAGCAAGGATGGTCACAGAATCACAGACTGATTGAAGTTGGCAGTGATTTCAGGGTTCACCTGACACAATGCCTGTTCAAACAGGAACACCCAGAGCAGGGTGCCCAGTCCCATGTCTAGGTGATTTTTGAAGATCTCCAAGGAGGAGACTCCACAGCCTCTGAGCAATCTGTGCCAGTGCTCCATCACCTGCACAGCCCAGAAGTACTGTCTGGTGTTCAAATGGCACCTTCTGTGTTCCAGTTTGTTCCTATTGCTTCCTGCCTTGTTGTTGAGCATTGCTGAAAAGAGCCTGGCTCCAACTTCTTTGCAGCTTTCCTTCATGTGTTTGTACACTGCAATAAAAAAAAAACCCTGGGCCTCCTCCCAGCTGCACAGTTCCAACCCCCTCAGCGTCTCCTCACAGGAGAGGTTCTCAAGGTCCTTCATCATCTTCACGGCCCTTCATTGGACTCTTTCCAGTAAGACCAGGTCTCTCTTGTACTGGTGAGCCCAGAATTAGATGCAGCACTACTGAAAAGAGAGGAAGAATCTTAATCCAGAGAGGAAGGAACCCTTAATCCAACAGAGTTTGCCTAGTGTAGCCCAGTATACCATTATTCTTCCTTGTAGCCAGGGCACATTGCTAGTTCGTGTTCAAAAGGATGCCCAGATCCTTTTCTGCCCAGCCACTTTTAAGCTGGGAAGACCACTGCATGTACTGGTGCCTGGAGTTATTACTTCTCAAGTGCAGGGCTTTGCATTTCTCATTGTCGAATCTTATGAGATTCTTGTCAACTCATTTTTCAACCTGTCAAGGTCCCTCTGGATGGCAGTACATACTTTTGGTGCATCAATCACTCCTTCAAATTTGGTGTCTTTAGTTTTGCTGAGGGTACACTCTTCCCCATCATCCAAAATATTATTTTAAACAGGACTGAATCCAGCGTTGACCCCTGTGGTACATCATTAGTTACTGGATTCCAACTAGACTCCAAGCACCTGGTCAGTGTGGTTATAGCCTGGGAGTGCTCACAGGGCTTAGACACCAGGGTTTTCTTACACTGCAAGTATATAAAAAAAGCACATTTCATATTTTATTGAGGAAGATAATAAAGACCTGCCTCTGCTAATAACTGCACTTCTAATTTTACTCAGGAATTTTAGTTTGTTGGAGTCTATTGAAATATTATTGCATGAATTGGAATCAAACTTAACTACCATCAGATAACTGAATTCACTTGCTTATGTTATGCATATCACTGTATATCACATATGGCTATAACTGTTCTTTGCACAGTGAATCCTATGAGAATCTTTTGAAATGTAGGATTAATTATTCAGCCAAATATTGGTTAAAGAAATTTTCTCAGGTTGAATTAAAGTTCAATTGAAAAAGAAAAAAAAAATCCTCTCCTTATTTTAATGCAGAGCTATTTGACTATTTTGCATCCTTTCTATCACCTCTATATATTTTTTAATGTTCCTATCTTTTTATTTTTTCCAAAACTACATATGACTGCACAATTATAATTCAACTGCATAACACTTTGGCAGAACAACTGCTGTGTCCAAGCTTCCTGTATTAAATCATCAGTTATAAGATTGGTGGCTGGAGGCTGGAACGATGGAGGTTGTGTTTAACAGAAGAAGGCACCTATTTAAATTTTAATTCCTAAGGAGACACAAACAGACTTAAACTTGTTTTTGTTAAGTCTGGGAACACAGCCTGACCTTAATTTTATATCTGGAATGGGACCTAGACTATATTTCATAGAGCTTTGCAAAAAAGATTCTGTGAAAAATATAAACTCCTTGATAGGAACATGGCAAGTGGCCTCTAATAACAACCTGAACACCAACATTATTTCATTGGATCCCTGCTCCCCTTCATAATTATTGGTAGATTTGCTTTTCTGCACAGAAGTCATATTCTTCAAGTTGCATAATAAGAAAAAAAAATATTCAGTGAAGACTTGCACAATTAATTAATTATTTTTTCTTTAATTGCTGTGGAGTCACTGATCAAATTTTACAGTCACAAAGGACCATAAGGCTATGTTGCAAACAAGACTCATTCCAAAATGAAAGAAGTAGCAAAATTGAAAAGGTATTTTTCTATGCCTCTATCGTATTTGAACCCTCACTTCCAAAAGGCCTTAGTAGAGCCTCAGTCAACTTTTACCTGTCCATTTGTACTAGATGCTAAATGGGGCCAGGTGCTACACTAGTAGCATTCTACTCTGTGTATATACTGCTGTGCACTCAAATTCTTAAGCTACAGAAGCTGGTGCACTGTAATCACCTTAGTCTAATAATGAAGAGACTTAAATCTAATCTCTGACAATATCTAATATTTGAATTTTTACTTTGGATACAGAGCTTTTATCTTCTAGGGGCTCCTTGTTCTTAACTGTTCATAAGATCTGCACTCTGTTCTGATAGGGAGATCACTCATGACTTTCTCAACAGTACAATAAAGCAAAGAACAAGTTTTGATGAATAAGCTTCAGACTGCCGCACTGCCTTACACTGCTATAATTATAGAGTTATAAAGGGAAATAGAGTCTCTCTAGATTTGCTCAAAAGCAGATTTTGTTCTTCCACTATCGGTCTGAGTACTTACCAGCTGACTTGCACTTGGGTTTCTGCTCCTTGATTGAATGCTAGTAAATTTTCAAAGGGAAAAATAATCACTCATAAACCTTCCAAATAAACTTTCAGCTGATGATCATTGTGGTTTATTTTGTTTTGGCTAGTTTGGTTTGGGTTTTCTTTTGAACATATGCAAGGACATAAGCTACATTTACAATAAGAAATCTAAAGACTATCTCATCAGCAAAATATTCAAATACATAATCCATCAAGCAAGTTTTTCCCATAATATTCAGCATATCTAAGGCTGTTGAGAGGTCTCTATATGTATATGTGGATATATAGGGGTATTACAAAAATGTAAGGTGCAACTGTTTTCTTAGTACATGTACTGTATGCTTTAAAGTACTGCCAGCTGGATCCATCAGAGTAATGTTATTCTTAGAACTGAGAAACAGATGAGGTCCTCAGTGGGTTACCATGACCGTACAGAATGCCTGGGAGTCCTTGATGGAAGCTGGAAGAGTAAGCCATTTTCTTCTCACAAGAGGACAGAACACAGTATAAATTTCCTAGCTTTCTTCTTCATTATTTTCAATTCCTGACAATCATATATGTAAGATTAGGACCTAAAACATTTGTTTTTGTTGCACAATCAGCATTTTTTTTTACTCAGTGACTTACTTACACCATCACCACATCCTTTTTTAAGCCTTTCCTCACAAGGAAGGAGTACAATTGTAGCATGTTTGGACAATTGAAGCAGAGTTGCTGGAAAATCACTTTGCCTTTAGTAGGGACCAAATTGCAGTCTATTAATTATTAAGACTCCTAGTTCCATCCAATGTAAAGCTTTTATGAGTATGCACTTTCATGGTAATAACACTAAGTCTGGCAGGGTGCTCACTGAGGGGTTTCTGCCAGTTCTTCAACAGAACATTCAGTTCATTCTAGTCTCTTCGTAGCAACACATTACCAGTTAGAGTAAGTGAGACGAATGGAGATACAGCCATTTCTGTCCTCATGACTTGTTATAACAATGTTCCAAGAACCTGCAAGGATATAGCAGAAGTTCTTAATGACACTAGCTTTTCTGAATGCTGTCTAAATGATTTCCATTTTTTCACCATACTACTGTCAGAGACATCAGCCAGATTTCCACAATTCTTACTTTGTTCTCTGTTTTGTCCAAACAGTAGATGTTTACAGGGCACAATCAGGAAAGGAAGAGAGACAGAAAGAGATAACTGGAGAATTCTGAACTACACTTTGGAACCTACACTCCAACTCCAGACCTTCTTCTAATGAGCCTGGGCCTAATGAACGTCACAATGTGAAGTATTATTTGAAGTTCCCAAGGGGAGAAAGAGATGTAGGGAAAACTACTTTCAGGAGGGAAAATAAGAGGTATGGAGACAGAATAATAACAAGTAATAACACTTTTTTTGGATAGACACTGAGTACTTGTATAAACAATTAGTTACATTTGTTTAATAGTAGCTCTGATGGGGAAAGCTACAACTGCTTATTAATACAGTTTAGCACAGCAGACAATCTTGTCCGTCCGCTTCTCAAATTGGCACTACTTGTCTGTGTGTCCTGTCATTAACATCCAAGATGATATGGACAGTTTCCTTTCATATCAAAGTTGGGATCCAAATGGCAGAGGTAGTCAGACCAATGTGTAAAAAACAAGATCCAGCTTCACCTGATTAGTGTTATTTTATCTAGATACAGGAAGTTTTTCCAACAGCAGTTACAGTGAGACTTTCCTCTTCACAAAGGAAAAATATTAGCAAGGCAGTAAATAGTGAAGAATCCAGTGGCTGCTTTGTAGTCAATTCCATCGATATACGAAATTAGTAAAGATATTAGTCTTTAAAGAGAACAGTCTGTTATTAGTGTCTAATCTTACAATGGGCATCTGCCCACAGTGAGTACATGGCAAGAGTAAACTACACTCAATATAGAGAAGAGTGACTCCATCTGCACTGAATAGGAATGGACCCCATTAACACAAGTTAAAAGGAAGTGGTATGCCTCACCCCCTAAGCCCCTTTGAAAATTCCAACCAGTTTTTTTTCTGCCAGATGGGTTGATGACAAGTAGCAATCAGAAACACTCCGGCTTAGTGCTATTAAAATCATTACTGGAGACATTTGGAAAAAAGGCATCAGCATTCTTTTATTGTATAAAAATATTCTGTCTTTTATGAGCTGAGTCATAACAAGCTGAGACATATTTACTACTTACACCATTTTTAAACATTATAAACAGAGTACTTGCTCAGAATATTGCTACCCTAAGCAAGACAATTGACATTTTTTAACCTTAATATGAATAAACTCCAATAATTAGTATTGCAGCAATGCAAATGACTGCAGTACCTCTTACATTAATACTGTTCAACCAGGAAATTACTTTAAATTATGGTAGCTGGCAGTTAAATATCTCATATTTATGACTTCCCAGCAAATGCAGCTCAGACACAAAGGCACAATTTACTACTAAGAGAGTGAAACTTTTTTAGTCTTAGGGTTTGTTTCTTTGTTTCAAAACAGATGAGACACTATCCCTCCTACTGAATTATGCTGCAAGAATTGTCAGTAGGCCATCTGAACTCAGTTTTCCCATCCTATATCAGGATCTCTCTGGAGTAGATTTATTACTGTCTTCTCTCAGTCTCTCCAATCCGCAGTAGTCTCCTATCTGGTGCTGAGGTCTAAAAATAGTTCCTTCCAGTGCTCAGCTCCATAGCTGTAACACCGAACACACTGAGAAAGCAGATGTGCTAGCTGGTAGCTGAATGTGCTCTTTCACCACCATATGCCAAGAAACAAGTCTCCAGTGCTGGGCTCAGAGTAAGGACTTAAGTCTGAAAACTGGGACTATATTTGAGTGGTAAATTGCTTTTTAGTAGCAGGAACAAGCACAATTACAAACAAGCAGGCAGCTCTATTGCAATGAAATTCAATTCTATGCAGGGATAAGCAAATCCTTCAAAATAAATACATTAGAGGGCATGTGAGAACATTGAATGATCATTCCAAGTAAAATACTAGCTGTACAGAATTATTTAAAATTGGCAAGTTACCTTTTTCACATTTTTAAAATATATTTGTCAATATATTTTTATATCGATTTAATATTGCCATCCTTACTGAGAAAAAAAGAAAAAGCAATCTCTTCAGTGAGTGATTCCACTGAAAACTGTGGAACTGGGTTACTCAATGTCAGTAAGAGGGTTAGACAATGTATATGAATCTTATAGGGATTTCCTTCTCTTTCATCTACAGGTCAATAAAAGCTCTTCAAGGTGAAAATGTTATTCCCAATAATGCAAAATAAATTATATTTTTTTCTATGTTTTACACTCTGAAATGCTTCACAGTTAGGCTCCATGCCAAGATCTACTTCACTCCGTGCTACTCTACTTCACTACTTATATAATGCAATTAGATAAGGACAGAGTATCCCAAATGAAAGCACAGTCAAGCATTCACTCATATCCACTTACAAAGACATACTGTAGTTCTTTGGACAAAACATGCAGAGGTTAATACAGCACCAGAGACTACGCATTAGACATTTTCCTCAGCTTTTGCTGACAGTGTTTTTAGCCTCAGACCCAGTGAATCCAATAGTAATTGTGCATTTACTCCTGCCCAGACTCAGACAGGCTCCAAAACAGTCATATTTACTGTGTTTAAGCCAATGGAATTTATGTGGAATCATTTGCTGTCATTCAAAGTGGTCCCAGGAAAAAAGTACAGGACAGGCTGACCAAACAGATCAAATATGCAGTTTTACTTGACTAGACAATATGCAGAATAACTCAATTTGCTTATTTTTACATAAATGCTTTGATGTGGACACTGAAGGAAACTGGACCAATGCAAAAATGAAAATAAGGCTCTACATGGAAACACAGTGGAAACAAAGATGATATGACAGTGAACTCTCTGGCCGTGTCTGCACTAATAAACTAAAATGTCTTTGTGAGTTTGGCGTCATGTGATAGCAAACTGTTAGAATATTCCTTGACACCAAGATGGCATATTCTGGCTGCCACAATACCCCCAAATTCTCTGATACCGCTTAGCAACTGTAGCTATTCAGTGACAAGTATTTGCCTGCAGCCACCTTCTTCTGGAGGTGAAGGCTGTTTGTTTGCATTTGGCCTTAGTACCTAGAACATTCCCAGACATGTTTAATTTACTCCTATAGTCACAGACTCTGTGATTACCACTCTATTTTACATGAAGCATGACTGTGTCTTTGAATTGGGATGCAAAGGTTGTTGTGGAATACAATAGGATTTGGGATTCTGGAGTAGTTTGCTGTCTCAGTGCAAGCAGGTGACTCTGAGGCTGACCAAGCTGCTATGGGAGATAAGGTGAGATAAGGTCCCTGAGTAGCAATGAACTGTTGGTAGCAAAACTGGTTTTGAAATCATAGCCAGAGAATGAATCCCAGTGTAATGCCTCAGGCAACGAATCCTGCTTCCAGGGCTGCTATTTATTTTTAGCTGTTGCCTTCATTTCATTTTTCCACATTTTTTTTCCTGAAAAAAGTCAGTGTTTGGATATTCTACCAAAAAGAGAAGTCAGCATTTTGAGCCATGCTCCTGATCTGTCTCACCCTGAAAGCCTGGGTCATTGTGCTCTGCCCTGACTCAGTGGGTTTGACTGGGCTGTGCCACAAACTATGCCCTGGGTACAAAACATCCTGAAGATCCATGCTATCTTCTTCTCTCACCTCCCTTCACACCTCCAGCTTGCCATTCTAGAACAGAAGTGTGAGCATTTCAGAAAACATGTACATACACTCACAGAAAGAGAACCAAGCACTATTTTTACTAATCAGAATTGCTTGTAGTAAAATGAAAACAACAACAACACAATAAAACATTACCATGAAGTATGTTGGACTGGGTTGCAGCTTATGTCTGTCTACTACATTGTGAAAGAGTCACTGATCGTGCATGGGATTTCTGTTAATACTTCAAAATCTGAAATAATGGAACCGATCTTTAGCCTGAAGTGGTACAGTACTATCCTCCAGACGCTGCTTCTCAGGATAGAAAGATTATTTTTCAGACATCCATAGAGTGCAGATGTCATCCTGAGAGGGAAAGAAACAGTTCAACAATCCAGACATTACTGTAATTGTTTTAGAGGTAAATGACACCTGTGGAGTACAGTTGAGAGAGCAGATTATAAGATCTTCAAAAAGGCTATCTCCATGTGCACTCCTTTGCTGTCCTCATCATGGGATGAGGAAAACTTACCCCTAGAGCAAAGGGTCTTGCCCCAGCTGTGTACAAGAGTTGTACATCCACTGATGAGTAACTCTAGATTCATGCAGCTGATGCAGCTTATTGAGGAGAAGAAAATGGTGTACTATGCTTGCAGCAGCAAGATGTAGATGGTAGCCCGGCAATGATTTGATGCTATTTAGGAGAGACTGACTGATTTCAGAAACAGAAAACTAGGCCCTCTAGAGAAGTCCCGTGCAAAGTCCCTCCCAAAGCAGCAGGATTTGCTGCCCACAGCAAGTAAGCCAGCTTTGTCACTTTGCCACAGCTGATAAAGTGCAATCTGCAATGGCAGGCTGAATCAGCAGTGCCCATGTGAAATGCAGTTATACACCTAGACATTAAGTGGGTCAAATCTGTGCTGCTACATGACTGAGGACTGGATGGATGTAGTGTTAATGACCACAGAGACCTGACCCAAGGATGCTGTGGCTGCGGACAGACATGGTCTCCTGTGCCAGTGCAGCTGGTTACTGTTCCCACCTGCTCTTCATCACCCCAGCCCTGGATGTTATTACTCGTTCTGAAAACAAACCTGTGCCTACAAATATTGCTTAATCCATTTCAGCTAAAATGAAGCAATGAAGGAGTTTATCTTAACCCTTCTAAATCTTAGTGCTTAATCTTTGTTTAACCCAGCTCATTCTAACTGTAACAAGCTGTAGCAGGTTTACTTTAAAATGCCAGGTAGAAAACCAAGTTACAGCCGACAGACAGTGCCATGCAGCATCCTGCTGCCTCAGCTGTTCAGATGATAATTTCTGTCAGGGAGGCAAGGCCAAGCCTGAGAGAAGCTGTAACACCTGAAGCCTCATCAAGGACAGTCCACTGAGGGTGTGTTCCAGGGCCTTTAGTGTTTGTATGAGAACAGTTTCTTCCAATAGTGACAATAACCTTTAAACTAGATGAGCCCTACTGAGTTACTTGAAGAAAAAAATATATATACAAAAACATAAAATTCTTAGAAATTCCTTCTTTCTTCTTTGGATAAAAAACTGTCTACTGACTTTAGCCCTCAGAATGCAATTATTGTGAGAAATGTTCCACTCTTTCTGAGAAAATGTCAATTCCTTCTGCATCTATGGCTTTACTAATAGGCAGGCCATAAGGCTATTTGAATCACAGCAAGTTTATCTGAGCTATGCTCAACACAATGAAAATGCAAATCATTTTCCAGCTTGTTGTTTTAAGAAGTAATTCAAACCATGAAAAAAAAAAAAAAAATTGCCTTTCAGACAAAGGAAGAGAGGGGAACCATATATCCTCCTGCTTCTCTATTATATAACATACCAATTCTTAAGTGTTCAAATAAAATAAGAGTAAATTGAAATAAATCAAATAAATTATCTTGCACAGTTTCAAGCCCCACTTTATGTCTTGGTTGAAATAATATACATTATCATTAATGGCTTTCACTGTACAATACCGAGAGTCAGATTTGTTGCTGGTACAGTTATTTTTGTTCCTTGATGTTTACTATCTGCTGTGCGTATGTGAAAGTAGTAGTCTGCTGTCACACTTCAGAAAATCACACAGTAGGGTCAACTGTCTATCACTCTAAGTCATCTAAGGCTATTTTAGCATCCCTGCTTTATGTCAAAAATGTAAGATCACTGCAATTATCTACAGTGATAGTTAGACTTCGTGCTAGATACAATTCAAATTTCAGTTATGTTAGAAAATACTAGTGTCGGAGGACTGGTGTAACATTTTATCAACATTAATTCAATGTCCACTTAAATGAGTTGCAATAAAAGATAATTTGAAGTTCTGAAAAAAAATATCAATCTTCTGGAGAAACTCATAAATGAAAATATATTATTATATTTCTCTCCAATTAAAATATCTTGTCTGTTTTTCATTCTTAATGCATGTTAAGATTTGCAGGATTTGGAGAAGTGATGAGGTTAGGTTTCATGTAACAGTTCAAAATTGAGAAAATACTTTAACCACTAAACAGTTAAATCCCTACAGAGAAAGATTTGTGAGATACTGCAGTATATCAAAGAAGTCTGCATTAAGGATATGTTGCTTCTTGTATTAACGGGGTTGGCAGGAAGAAAATTGCTCTGTTCAGTAGTCATCGCCATAAAATGATATAAATGCATCTACATTATGAAGGGACCTCAATTTGCCAATTGAAGAGAGCAACTACATTTTCTGCTTACAATATATAAGAGAGCCTCAGCACTTACTTGGGAGTCCTCAGTTTTTTGAATGGTAATGGTTATTCCTTATATTGAGGATGAAGGATGCATTTATTCTATGGTTTTGACGAGCTTTGCCACATCCTCTTTGACAGCAGTGAAAAGGGAAAAGAAAGTGCATTCACAATGGTGGTAGATCAGTGGAAAAGCCTCCATAGGAGCCATCAAGCAACCAGTTGTCCATTTACATAATCAGAAGAGGTCTGGTGACATAGAGCTAGTTGCTATCTCTGCTTTGCAAGTCAGAGTGCATGGTAGCCTGAGCTCTTACTGTTCCTCCTAAATGAAAGAGGCAAGCTGAACCAGTACTTCAAAAAATTTGATCTGAACCGTGAGATTAATTATCCATCTTTTATTATCCAATCTCTGACCTAGACAGCTTCTATTTCTATCTCATTTCAAAATCATGAGCACACTGTGGATGCTGTTGGATCACAAATTATCATCAGCAATACCGGCAAAGGTCAGGAACCATTTGGTTGAAAGAATAAATTATGGGAAAAAATGACTTCTTAAAACATACTGCATGTTTTTCCCCTTCTCTGATCTTGAAGTTTTGAGAAGGTAAAACGTTGCTTCACTGTGAGAGGATTGCCTAGTTATTTATGTTTTATAGCGTATGAAACTGTACCACTAGAAACATTACCTATGCGTGTACATAGCACAAATGCAGGGAAGGAACAGAATTTCTCTCCTGTGCAGCTACAGTGAGAAGGGAAACAGCACATTCAGTACCCACATCCATGTTACCAGCAAAATTCTGACAAAATAGACTATGTTCAGAAAAGAGCAACATGATTAAGTGCTAATTTACTGAGAAAGATTGAAAAAGTCTAGCCTGACCCAGCAGCAGTGTAATTGAGGCATTGTAGCAGACAGTACACTGAGTGGAAATATATTATTTAGGATGTAATGGATAAAATTAACAAAAGGGATAAAATGAATCCATGTCAGGAAAGGAAATGGGAAGACTAATCCACTGCTGTGTAGGATTTTAGGAACTGAATCACTGACACTGTTATGCCACTCCCAGTACCAGGATGGCACATCAAGCCCTGAGGAGTTTCTTGCAGAAAGCCTGAAACTGTGAAAAGCAGCCAATTCAATGGGAAGGAACAACAGCTGCTTTCCCTGACTCCGAGTTTTATGCCTGCTAGGCTCTCCAGTTCTGCTACGGGAAGAATTCTGTACTAAAAGGTATTCTGTACAAAATAAAAATTCCTATAATATAAATTCTAGATTTTGTAATTAAATAGAAAAGGCAATGTATTCATCAAGGGAAATAGTCAAGTTTTCTGCATTGGAAAGTTTTGAAAACATACAAGACACACATTTTTTACAGAAAAAAAGTTAACTATACTCTGAAGGAATTAAAATTATTATATACTTATGAATATTTACACCATTGTCAGTATTTATTTTTGTTTCCATAATTATGCTTTATTTTAGTATAGGAATTACTTCTGTTTATGTTTTGTGCATTACTTGTGGCATACCTGCTGAGATCCATTTGTTAAATGAGAAAAAAGTGTTTTTACAACTGTACTACCTTTTCATTCTCCTTCCCACTGACTTAATGCTTTCATTTTTCATACTATTTCACTGATGGTTTTCCTGAAGGTAGCCTGTTAATTTTGAAGCTGTAATTTTCCCATCATTTGTCTCTCCCACCATATACATACATTGCTCACTGTGCACTGAATTAGGAAACCAGCACATAATTAGACCTCTGTCCCTAAACTGCTGGCCCAGACTTCATGAGGATCCTGAGAAGTTCTCCTTCATATCCTATCCCTGAGTCACAGGAAGGATGTAAACATAATATTGGGCTATATGGGGCTGATAAAGGGTTGACTTGACAGCTGCAGCCACCTGTGCCAGGTCTCTACAAATCCCACTTGCATACACAACCTGTGTTTAAAAAAAGAAGAAAAAAGAAAAAAAAAAGTCCTGTGGAGCTGTTATTATTCTTCTGCCCATAGAAAACAATGTAGACTACATAGTGTTAGCATTATTTATTCATGTCTGGATTCTCCAACTACAAACCTGACTGCATTTCACCAACTGTTATGCACACATGATCATAAAACTGCATCTGTACTGAGGAATCTACAAGCAAGGCACAGGAAAAATAACAAGAGACACATGCAGTTTATCTGCAGAGCAAAACCAAGTCCATAAGCCAGGTTACCGTGTCATCACCTGAAAAATAATTCACCACTACCGTACACTAATTATCTTTTCTTAATATACAGAACTTAAATAATGTACTTGATAAAAAGAATTAGAAACATGTAAAGATTCATTTGCAAATGTATGCATAGCCAACATATTATTCTTATTGAATGACTGTGATTATATAAGGCCTATATATCAAAATTTAGTTCTAAACATAAATATACATCACATTGTCAAAGCCTAGATTATAAGAAGTTTTTACCAGGGAGTGTATCATTCTGTCTAGACAAAGCTACTCTCAAATCCGAATTGGTATTTTCATATAGTAAACAAAATGTGAATTTGACACACTTAATGCAAGTTTTTATTACTTTACCTTGTGAGACAACATAACACTTTATTTCCTTGTGGAATACTATCAAGAGTCTTCACATTGGCAGTCTGGTTAATCTCTGTCAGACTGACTTAGTAAAAAAGCAAGAGATAATACTTCATGTGTTTCAGCTGGCATAATTCAACTGGAGTAAACAGAATCTGCAGCTTTAATCTGACAACGCTGGTCTCAGTCCAGCAGAAGATACGTGTGCTCTTTCAGATCATTTAAACACCAGGAGCCTGGATTTTCTCATCCCACAGCATGTCCTTGTGCAGAATGAAATGTCGTTTACAGTCCAGTTCCATGATAGCAAGACAGAGAGCAGTGACTGAAAATGACTGTCCCACCCTTTTGTTACTACCAGCCTGCTCAGATTCACAACAACATGTATCCCTTGGGATGTGGTGAGCATTTGTGTAGCTGTACTCAAAACTATCAGGGAGCTGATATTAATAAAAACAAAACAAAAAAAAAAACAGCGCAATGAAAATGCTTTGCAACCCCAGATCTGTTCTTTGCACTATTGCATCAATGTTTGCGCTGGCATAATGCAGGGTTGCCATGTCAGTGGAACTGAGGAGCTGTATCAGATCAGGGAAGAGTGAAAGCATTCTTTTTAATCGATAAAGTTTCTGACTTGACACAAAATATGTCTTCAGTAGCTTAAATGTGTGCTCAGTTTTGTCTTAATAAGAAAAAAATCTCGAAAATTATTCATTTTTAAGAGAATTTTGACTTTGTCAGTGGATCTCCTGACTTAAGTTATTCTTACAATTGTAATTCTTACTATCCCAATTCAAAAACCCATTCATAAGTCTGCTCATAATTCACTGAGCTAAAACTAAAACTGACACAAATTCATTTAAGGAACGTCTTATGATAAGGTACTTGTCTACATGGGAAAAGAACAGGGATTTTCAGACTTCATAATTGCACCTTTTCAGAATGTTTCATATGAAAAGCTGTATGGTACATGTTGGCAAGAGCCTTTCCCATGAATTAGGAAGGTCTTTTATGCCTATAGGACTTCATAAACTTTCTTCCACCCTCAGATTATCAGACAAAAAAAAAAAAAAAAAAAAAAAGTCTGCTGTTGGTCTGGTCATCCTACTCAAGAAATTTCCATAATGTTGCATGAAGTGCCCTATGACTGATACTTTCTTGACTTATCAAGGGAGCCACCAGGCTCATTTGGGCTCAGAATGTGGTAATGTGAACAATGAGCTTTCTATGAAATACAAATTCCTGTGGAGTACACTGGAAATAACTCCATCCCCTGGCACTTACTGGGAGCATCCTATAATAAAATTAGTATTTCTACTACATGCCTGCTCTGAGCATTTTGGCCTTCCAGAGCTCCCAGTTCTGACTTCTAGGACCGCCAGATCTTCTCTTCAGGCTCTCCCATCTCCTGGTTATTGGCTGTGACTCTACATAAACCTGAATTTGCTTCTGCAGTGTAATTATACTGTGGACACTTTTGAGGCTGCAGAGAACTCTTCAAGTCTTTAAATATTGTAGGAAGTGTATGAAGTCCCATTCCATTTATGATGATGGCAATAAAGTCTAGAACAGCAACTTCTAATTCATTGGAAAAAATGTTGCCTTTCATTGCTATACACATTTGAGAGCCATTTCTGATTTTATTAAATGTAAGTCAGTCAAATTTTCTGAAATTTCTTAATTCTACAGATAGACTGCATATAAACATTTCAAACTATGTATAACAGAAGTTGTTAAGCTTTGTTTCCAAACTCAATAGGCAGGTAATCTGTTCTCTGATTGGACTGACATGTCAGTACTTCCAAAACTTTAATATAATGTCTCCGTAAGCAGTGAGGAAATACTTTATCCTATGTTCAACAAACTTCTGCCAGTGATCAAATGTTTGCTTGAAAGGATCTCAAACACTATGTATTAACTGTTGCCGTCCGGCACCACCATAGTCCCAAGCCGCACCATCAGGGGCTAGTGATCAGGGCTCGCTAGGACCATAGCAACTCAGACACCAATATGGGGATGCTGCAAAATGGCATTTATTCACTAAAACACACAGCTCATATACCTTACTTGAGGTAAGTAAGGTATCTTGCCCTGTCCTGATTCGTCCGTACTGGATCTTAGCCCCTTACCACAATTCCTTATTTGGCTCCTATTGTCTCCTCATTCCTTTGCCTTCTTATCTTGTTTACTTCGTTAGCAAGGACAATCTGTCTGAGCACAACAGCACCCTTTCACTATGCTTAGGGAGAGGCCTATCCTGTACAGCACGTATCCCCGACAAGGGCCTACTACAACAATTAACAGTCCATACAGTAAAAAATTATTTATTTAAAAGTTAAAAGATTATGGACTGTTTATTTTCTCTTATGTTCTCAATCTAATGGTCAGTATTACAAGAAAAGTTGATACAATTATTTCTGCATAAAGCATAACAAGCTTAACACAAAGAATGCTTCAGTAGTAAAACTACAAGATCAAAGTTAAAAATGCTTCATTTAGTTGTGATGACAATTTTGGTAATTGAGCAATTTCAAAGATATGCAACTTCAGCTATTGCAGTTGCTTCCTTTGTAATTAGTGACTTTTCAAAGAGCATGGGTTCTCTCTGCAGATCCTTTCAACTGACCACTGTGTCAGCACCATAACAACTAGGAAGCCAGTCTCATGAGAACAGACTCATGTCTTATTGGTCAATCTAGTCTACTGCTACTATAAATTAGTCAGTTATGTGCAACAGAAAGTCCTGAATTCTCTACGCTCATGTCTTTAATAGTAAATCAGCTGCAAGTAGATCAGTGTTATCAGAGAAACATATTTTCTGGTACTTTTAGAAATCATGAATACTCTGGATTTACATTTTTTTTTTTTTCTAATAGAACCGCATCCAGTGTCAAAGCTTTTTAATGGTCTGCCAGACTGCTATTATGCAAAACAGTGCTATATTGCCACTGTCACTTCAACTGGGTGTACTAAAAAATAAGCAGAATAGTAAGAATGTCTTTGTATTAAACCAAACCTATGAAGTCTGGACTTTGACTCTGATTATCATGTAGATGCTGTCATGTTCCAAAATTTCTCAGGCAGATCAAAATTCCCATTATATTCAGTGAGGAATTCAAGATAGATATTCTAAGGGCAGATGATGGATAAACAATACCTTTATTGTGTCACTTGTATATCTTGCATGTACTAAATCATTCTCCAATTATTGTTTATCATTAGTGACAAAATAATTATTTGTTCATAATCTTATTATATTTTCAGAAGATAATATAAACTATGAAAGAGAAACACTTTAGTATTCCTTCATTCTAAGAAAAGAAGTCCAATGAAAAAATAGTGCAAGTTATGCAACACCAGCTAGAAAGAAGTTATTTTATCACTACTTGGAATAAATGGCCACTCAAAAGCTCACAATCTGGAATATCTTCTTGCAATTCTAGCTTAAGCTAGTAGGACAATGTTTGGCAGAGCTCAGCTGTCTTCATAACAAAACGTCTCTACACAAATATTGCTCATTACAAATTAAAAACAGTAATGGAAAAAGCTACAAATATAAAGCAGGAAAACAAAGAAGATTCTGTTTGGCTTTGAAATAGAGAAGAAAAATTATGTTTTAATCTTTTTTAAAGTGAACTCTAAATGAATGTTCTTACTTATCACAAGTACATAAAAATAAAATTCTATAGATTAAAAATGCAACACTGTTATAGACAGGAATAATAAAAATATTAATGTTTTATTATAAACTCATAAATAATAAGAATTATTATGCTATATTATGATCTTATATCAACATAAATAATCAAAAAAATATATCAGCAATGGCTGTCTGTGGAAAATTATTTCAATTTGCTTTCCAAAATAGCTGCTAAATTCATATTTACAGATGAATTGCTCTCTATAAAAGAAAAGCAGATGACAAACAGTGGAGTTTATTTGCTTGTTTGGTCAATTTATATGTACGTAGTATAATTAATATATGGGGTTCCTGCCATTTTTAACTTGTTGTCGAGGAGATATTTTCCTGAGTATATTCATAGTTAAAACAATTTTAAAAATTCTAGGAGATCCAATTTTGATTTTTGAACTGTTTTCATGATTTTTGCTTCAGCGCTTGTTTTTCACAGGGTTTAGAAAAATAATAGGTATAAGAAAAAATCTTATTGTAAATGCATTAGAGATCTACTCTAGAGGCCTACTTCAATGTCATAGGCAATTACTGTAAAAAATAAGCCACTGACATGGATTGCCTGGAAATTTTAATACAAGGAAAAGCTTCCTTTTTTTTTTTTTTTTTTTCATGACAGATTTGATCAAAATCATGGAGCAAAGGAAAAGTACACAATCTTATGTCAGGCATTTTCATAGCTCTGCAGATGACAGATTTGAACAGGAAATAATACATAAATATATTTCTGTAACACCTGCCGGCACCTGATATAAGACTGTGAATATGACCAAAAAATGTCCCTTATTTTCAGAAGATTACCAGATATTATAAATATATATGTATAATATGATAAAATGGAAATATTGGGAAAATACCTGAACTGCACACATCAGTACAGGTTAGGGGCTGACCTGCCAGAGAAGAGCTCTGTGGAGAAGGACCTGGGGACTCTGGTGGACAACAGGTTGGCCACGAGCCAGCAGTGTGCCCTGGTGGCCAAGAAGACCAGTGGGATCCTAGGATGCATTAAAAAGAGTGTGGCCAGCAGGTTGAGGGAGGTGATGCTCGCCCTCTGCTCTGCCCTGGTGAGGCCACATCTGAAGTGTTGTGTCCAATTCTGGGCTCCCCAGTTCAAAAAATAACAGGTTGAGCAACCTGGGTCTATTCATCCTGGGGAAAAGAAGATTAAGAGGGAATCTTATAAATGATTATAAATATCTAAAGGGAGGTGGGAGGCAAATGGTTGAGGCCAGGCTCTTCTCAGTAGTGTGTAGCAATAGTACGAGGAGTAATTACCTAAAACTTGAACATAGGAAGCTCCATACAAACATGCAGAAGAACTTATTTACAATAAGGATGATGTAGCACTGGAATAGGTTGTCTAGAGATTTTGTGGAGTCTCCTTCTGTGGAGATATTCAAGACCCATCTGAACTCCTACCTGTGTGATCCACTATAGAGTACCTGCTTCAGCAGAGATGTTGGACTTCTCTTGATCTCTTAAGTTCCCTTCCAACTTCTGCAATTCTGTGATTCTATGATTAATTAGATTAGTAATTTGGTCTCTAAGCAAATAAGCAATTGTATCTCCTGTGACATACACAAGATATAACGAGTCCTCAGGGCAGTGAAGAATTCCCACCACGTGAGCATCATGCTGAGTTTCCACACATATTTCCTTCTCACCCACAAGCAATATCCAAGGAAGAGAAGAAGACCTTTGGGTCTCTCTGACCTCAGCAGTGCTGTGGAGCACTTGTGTTGTACAACCTCATGGGTGAGTTTTGGCTCTGTGACATCTCAGATGTTTCTCACTAGGGGTGAGAAACAGTCTAAAACTGGAAAAAAATGTAATGACACCTTTCCCCTTACACACAGTTTCTGTGATACATCTCTTTGATTTGCACTAAAATATGTATCCTACAGCATCTGGGTTTTACTCTTTCGCCTTCTTAGCTTTCAGATATGTGTCTGTTACAGTAAACCACTTGATTATCTGAAAACTCTATATTAGAAGCTTGCAGTCAGGAAAGACTTCATTAGCTGTAACTCTGCTCTATAAAACAACAATTAACCTATCTTCAGAGGAAATTATTTTTAGAATTTATTCCAGACGTGTTTAGTCTGCTGGAAATATGTTTACACTGTCTCAGTCTTCAAAAAGCATGATGTAAATATTTATTGCAGATTCCTGATTGTAGGATTTTTGTTCTGATTGCAAGTATGACATTTTAAATAATGTCTTTACACTTTCTTATGTTTAGGGAAGGGAATTAGTACCATTTCTTGACATATTTATCTCTTTCAGACTGAACTAGTCAGATGTGTGCTTATAAATTGTAGAAATTTTCCATTGACATAATCTATTATAATAATCAGGTGTGCTATTACTCATATAAATAAAAAATAAGTCAACATTGACCATTTCCTTTTCCTGTAATACCATTTATTTATTAATTAGTTCCATGTAGTCATTGACTCTTTAATGAGAGTTGATGTGGATGTTTGCAATGATTGGTAATGTACAGGTCATGTTAATAACAAACGAGCAGCAAAAGTATCTCACTGGACTGGTCCACTCATGTGGAGCTGTATGGGGACCGATCACATTATAATAATCCCACCCTTCAAGCTATTTTGCTGCTACACAAGACTTAACACTGTATTTGTAAATATGACATACTAAAAAGGCATATGTTGTTCCTCCACGTAAAGTGTATACACACACCAGAAAAATCAGACTCTAGGAATATAATGCTATAAAACAGGAATCCAAAGTTCTTTGCATTAGTATAAGGAATAACCTAGCTGTTCCTATGGAACAATTTTCTTTACCATTGGAAGATGCCAATTCAGTGAAATCAAAACATTCTTCAGACTTCTTGCCCAGTTTTTGTTCATACACCTACATTCTTACCAGTAATTTTGAAGTTTCTCAAATCACAAATCAGCTGGCAAACTGAAATGACTTGAAAAACCGCATGCCTGTAAGAATCTAGGCCTTGTTGCCAAGGCCTCTCTGTACAAGGTCCTCAGAAATTTATTTTACAAGACCGGAAGTGCAGTCCCTGTGAGCTCCCAAGGACCCCATACCCAGGGGAACAAGGCAAGGGTATTTGGAATTTCATTACTGTTATACATAATATCTGATTTTATTTTCCAATAAGGAAAGACAAACTTTATTTATTGCTTCTCACTAAAAAAATCCTATTTCCTCTTATCTATTCAAACTGACACAGAGTTGTTTAAAATAGGCTCCATCCAAGTTTTGATGGTACATACAGGCGTTGGTGGATGTTAGATCTAATCTGTTACCTGTTAGCATTGTTCTGCGTTCACTAGCGATGATATATATGTAATATGTTAGGACTACTAATTCACAAAGAGGGAATGTGCAGAGCATTAACATGATGCCACCATGGAAAGCACAAGAAAATCCAATATTTCAGTGGATATACTAAAGTAGCACTCAGTACACCAATGAATTCTTCTCCACTCTTCATTAAGTGTCCTGGTGATCCTCAGCAAACCACTTCCCATTGCCCTATTTCTTTCCACCCCGACCCCTCCCTTCTTTTGCCTGTCTTACCCATCAGAGGAAATGCTGCTTCTTGCTCTTGGTGTGTGCTTTGACAGGCATGGGAGTTTTTTGAGGCTTTGTCAATAAAAGGCATTGAATGGAATATTGTATGTTTCCTTATAGGTTTGCTCTGTTATCTCAGTAAGTGAGTGTGCTACTATATCTTGCAGCTGATTTGTAATACATGTTTTAATAAGAACCCTGCATAGGTATCCCCCTGCATAGCTCCAGCATTGTAATATCTGTGGCTAGTGCATGGTTAGAAAATAAATAGGTTACTTCAGAATCCTTGAAAAGGACCAAAAAGATAACTTCAGCGGCAGAAGTCTTCTGTATGAAAACTTTATTTTAGCTAAAGCTCAGTCAACTTCAGCAAAGGTTACCCCACAAACATTTCACAGACCCAACCTCTGTGGAGCCAAGGTAATTATCTCCATGTTCATTCCTTTCTTGTATTCTGCTGTGACTGCCAACAAGGAGGTCAGTTTCCGCAAGACGTTATGGTGGTTTCAGCAGTGCAGATGTTTGTCTACCAGAAACAAGCAGTACACTATTGACATGGACGGAAATGCCAGCTTGCCTCAAATTGCCTTATACAGCCACACCCTTGTGTAAGCACGGATTTGTATTCAGAGCCTCTTAGATAAAGTAGCGCCTGTTGCATGAAGTACATTCTGTATTTATTTCCATCATGCTGAATAATGGTCTCTTAAGAATTACAGATTTTTCTTGTTTAGCAAGAATTAAACATTAAAAAATCATTGGTGCTACTGAAAAAAAAAAAAAAAAAGAAGGCATTTAATGCAAAAGTAGTATTTTTCACAACCAAATATAATTGTTGGTTAGAGAGCAGTTTCTGATTCATATTCCACTCCTGCTTTAGCTTTTCACCTAAGTTTTGGGGAGTGTCATTAACCTACTATATAATTTGCTTCTTTGTTCGTACAGTTCAATCATTCAGTTTACTGTCTTGTGAAATTTAATCATTTTAGTATAACATTTTTCTGAAAAATATAATTCAAAAGAATCTGACAAGGCACATGAAAATGTAGAAATGCAGCAGCAGTAAATAAAAGGCAAGCCTCATCCCTACAGTCAGCTAATCAAGTAATCCACTGTTCTCACTATGCTTCCAAATGGGATAGGAACAAATGAGATAAATGAAACAATGAAGCAGTGAAAAAAGGGCAGAAACAAATTCTTCCAGAAACATGAATATAGATGGAGAACAAGGTAACTGATTTGGTTCATTTATAATCCTTTTGTTCTTTCTGTTTCCACTGGAAATTAAAACTTAAATTTTGGAGCCAAAATTGTTAAATAATGCTTTGTGTGTGTGTGTGTGTGTGTGTGTGTGTGTGTGTGTGTGTTTGTGTGTGTGTGCATTTAAAGGACAGGACTGTGGAGGAGAAGACTACGAAGTCACGTTTCCCTATTTCCAACTAAGTATGCATTTTAAGTATGAGCATAATCAGGCCAATGTATTTAGAATCACAATACCACAGCATTACTGAGGTTGGCAGGGACTTCCAAAGGTAATCTGGTCCAACCCCTTCTCAAGCAGGGACACTCAGAGCATGTTGCCTAGGCCCACATCCAGGTGACATCTGAAAATCACCAGAGAGGAGACTCCACAACCTCTCTGGGCAACATGTAGCAGTGCTGCAGTAAAAAAGTGCTTCCTGATGTTCAGATGGCACTTCCTTCTTTTCAGTTTATGCCCATTGCCTTTTTCCCTGTCGCTGAACACCACTGGAAATAGACTGGCTCTGTCTTCTTTGCACCATACCAGTTTTTAGACACAGGACCTTGCATGAGCAGGTTCTCGATAACATTGTTAGACATAGAACAATATGAGGTCTAGCCTAGTAATTTAGCAGAGGAAATAGAACAGTAATATTTGGCTTAATGATTTCAAAAAACTTTTCAAGTACACTGAAAACGAATAATATCTTTCCATCAAGTTCAGTAGTTTGTTAGGTAGGCCTTGGGTGCTTAAGAAGACTCATGGTTTTAGCAAGGTTTTTTGTTGTTTTTGTTTACATAGATTGAGAAATTCTCAGAAACGTGCTTGTTAGTTTTGTTTATTCCTAGATAAATACTGTACACACTACGAGGGAACTTGATCCCTTTTCATGCTAGATTAACCAAAATACCAGTCTTCTCTGAGTTGGATCAGATGTCTTATGTAAAGCAAATCATTATTGTCAGCATGCATTGCCAAAGTTGCCTCCAGTCTCCCTTTTAAATATAACGCAAGTCAAAGCACATATAAAGAAAACAAAACTGAACTGAATTTATCCAAAAGGTTACATACCCTCCTTGTAATAAATAAGCTTGCACCTAAAAGTAGGCAATAATTTTTTAGTATATAGTTTCACACTGGTGATATGGTGCTGCCTGCCAGTATTTCTACTGCAAACAGTCAGCACAAAGTCTAACAGGATCAGCACTCCGTGATATCTACAGATACGTGTAAAACAAGGTGGGAGAAAAAAATTGTGAGTAGCTGAGTTTTTTTCACCAAACACTTGCCAGGTCTTTTGTCATTTCTGAGCTATTTAGGGCAACAGATTTGACATTTACAAAATATTAAATATTTGTGTTAGTGCTGATCATTCATACTGAGTCAATAAACAAATAATTTCTTTGAATATAAATATTTTTTCCTAAATTTTACTAACTTGTTTTCATTTAGGAAACAGCTTTTCTTATACTGAGCTTAGTTTGCTCACATCCATAATCACACTTACTTGAGAATTTCTGTACCCCCATTTTCTGAATGTGACATAGTGCACTGTGCATGACAGCTCAATTATGCAAGGGTAAGTTTAACTAATGTAAAGGGCGCTGAAGAATTTAATAGCATCATGTATGCTCAGTTCTTAGAGAAATATAAAACAAACAAACAACAACAAAAAAAACAGTGTTAGTTTAATAGCCATTTAAAAATATTTCTTAATAGATTTCCATGAATATTTCACAGGTACAATATTTGATCTACTCAAAATGATTATAGGAATGTTGAAAACATACATAAATATTTCTAAAACTGGTTATTATACTAAGATAAAGACATTTCAAAAAGCAAAAAGTTTCATTTTAGCAATATGGTTCATACTGACAACATATTAAAAACCTACAAAGTGTTTCTATTAATCAAGGTAGCAGAAAAGAACATATTTCCAGTGCCAACTTAAACAAAACAGCTATTGTATTATTTGCTGAAAAAACAGAGGACTAAACATGAAATCCAGTTTAGTTTGTAGTTGGTAGCAAATGTTGACTCAACAGCTTCCTTTTCTTAGTGGAGAGCAGCAAACTATCCTCTATGAAATTACAAAATAATTAGTGTATCAGATAACATCAATATGTGAAAAAATGTGAGCAATAAATTAAGTGTAAGTGATTATCACACTCATCAAATATATGAATGAACCATCAAGGAGGGACAGAATTCTTCAAAAACACAAAGAGAAAGAAAGTGCCACCCTTCAAAACCAATGCCTGAGGGGAAGCAGGAGGAAGAACGGAAGAAAATTACAGAATGTTGCAAACTACCACTATATCAGGAGTAGATCATAATACCAAAATGGTACTGGAGCAAAAATCTAAATAACCCCTACCCATATGTAACACAGATATGATAATCTCTCTCACTCTTTCTCTCTCTGACATCATACCAATTTCTTTGTAGTTATTCACACCAGTAAAATTTCATAGTTGACACCTTTAGGCAGCTGGTGACCCTGGGAGACTCTGTCTGTAGAGAACCACTCTTGTTGATTTTGAATCTTCCTGCACTGAGTACAGGATGAGGATTCCCTTGTGCGGATGTGCTGCATCCACACTCTCTTTCCCAAATTACTTCAGCTTCTAGCTTGACTCAGGCTTAAAGGACTGAAATGCTGACTGCTACCCTCTTTGGGGACTATGAGATTTACCTTCATGTCTGTCAGCCTACGTTGTCAACAATGAACTCCCTGGTAAAGTGTTCAGATGGAGCCAGTGTTTGGCAGTGCTCTTGCTGCTCCTTCGGCTTCTCTCACAGCAGCCTGTTATGTTCTCCTCATCTTGCTTGTCCGCATTTAACCAGGCAGTAATTAGCTTAGTACTCCCTACAAGTCAGCCATTATTGTATGTGTCGCAGGTTGCCCAATGATGTTGGGAGCTTCCACCCCCAGAGATCTTCAGAAGCAGCCAGGACATGGTCCTGGGCAATCTACTTTTTTCTGTATAGAAGTACAATGGAGCTGTCAATGTGAGCTACTTAAACAAGAGAGTACTCTTTCTTCTAAGAGTCATTTTTACTTGGATTCTAAAAAGCTGAATTTCTCCTGAGAACATGGAAGAAGTTATGTCAAAAATCTCACTTCTCCTGAGGATAATATATGAGGTTAAAGAAGATGATACTTAGGAAAGATTTTTTTTTCTGTGGAAAGGCTTAATTTCACTTAACACACCTGAAATGTCTTTCTTGTGAAGAGTGACTATAATGAGATTTTGGCCACATATAAGCTCTCTTCCACAAGAAACAACTTGAAATCACCAAGTTATATCAGAGCTGAAGAAGACTTCTGTGGCAGCATCTTGAAAACTTCCCTTACAGGTAGAAATAAAAGTCATCATGGTCTTTTATTGAAACAGCATTCCATGCTGTATCTCTATCTAGTAGGTCACAGCTTGAATTGCACTGTTCAAACTTAAAGAGCCACCAAAGTTAATCCTGTATTATCTTTACCTTGCTGTATTTCACAATAATATTTGAACAATGTGTTGCAAGACAGTGTTCTCTTCCTGTTTGTTAATAAACCTTCTCTTCTATTGCAATCTATATAAGCTCCAATTAATTTCACTTGTGTAGTGCATTTCTTAGTGATACTGTTTGCCATCGTGGACTTTTAATGATCTGTTTCTATAATTTACTCCTTTTTAGCATGCATCCATTTGATTTTTTTTGGCTGGCTTGATAAAAATCTCGATTGGGAAGATTTCTGGGAGCAGCAATTTAATGCTAAGATTTCTCCTATTAAATTTAGGGATTCTGATACAAAACATAAAGACAAAGGTCTTAAATCACACAAGCTGCATGCTAGGTATGAAACAGCTGCAGTCCACATGAGGGTTATTGGTTGATAGCCCACACCCTTTGGTCAGGAGAAATCTCAGAAGTTTGTTGGATATAACAGATAATATGGAACGGTCCAGATACGATAATAGAACGCGAAACATGAATTTCTGCAATTCTTCTGTCAAAGAATTTTCTGAGGAAGCATTGCTCAAAACAGTGGCTGTAGTCATGAAGGCAGTACTATAAATTTCCTGTTTGCACTCTGCAGTAAACTTCTGTCTGTAAGTACAATAAATCAGCTTTTCAGAGGGCACAGTCTGTTGAGAAAAGGGTGACCAAAGTAGTCAAATCCTTTGGCATTTCTGAAGTATGGAACAAAGTACTAAAGGTGATGGAGAAATGAACAGATGCATCTAATCAAAACAATAACTGTTCCAGAAGTGCAGAATAATCATCAGCTGTGAGGTACGTGTTGCATATATGTGTACAAGTATTAGAGAGACCTGTTAATGAGACCTCTGGATATACAACATGAATGCTGTATGATTCATGTTTAATTTTATTCCATCATCCATCCTGGATTTTAAAAAAATAATGGAAGGAGAATCAAAGAATGATTATATAATATAAATTCTCTTGTTGAGCTTTTGTTTGATTGTTTGGTAGGAATAGGTCTTATTCATTTGCAGGTAAAGTCTTTTCTCAAACTTCAGGTCCGGATAAGTGTAAACTTTTCACAATACAGATCTGTTAATCTTCCTCAATGACAATCTGCCCAAAAGATGAAATGAACAAAATATTACTAGCTTTTTGAGGAGTATATTCACTTTTCTGCCCTGAACCTTGATGACAAGATTTAATAAATATATTTTTCACATAGGAAATTCCATATATCTTAGTTACATACATAGGATGCCTGCATAACATGGATCATCCACCTACTGAAAAGATCTGGACTATTCTCCAGGAGGGGTATACGGAGACTGGGAATAGGAAGAAAGAAGTTTTTTGGAGGCTGCTGAGTTCAGTTTTGCACAATAAAAGGGTGGAAAACTGATATGCATACATGACATCGGAGGGCATTAAGTTTCCTGTGGTGAGAATTAATTATTTTAAGAATTTCTCAAGCCAGTTTGACTGAAGAGAAACACTAAGACAGAGCAAAAATCATTCCCATCAATTCAGAAAAACCAGCAGAGTAATCAAGTATGAACTTCCATGGCCTAATGTTTGTATAGTATCGTATTGAATAATATTGTATTGCATTGTATTGCAATACATTGCTTAGTAATAAGAAGCAACCCTTAAACCTCTGGGAACTTTTTTCAGAACTCTCCACGTGCTTTCCTGGGATTCTGAACACGCATAATGAGAACAGATCTCTCAATAATGACTAGCTGTCACATTAAATACATTGACATTGCCTCATGTCTATTACCCCTCTTGTCTATAATTTATAAGCAATTGAAGAAGCAAAACTGTGGCTTATTATTATTGTATTTTACTTAAGGCCTGATTCTTCAGTCACTTGAAATACATAGCAAAACTCTTCCTGACTGCAGCTGGTGGAGGATTTACACTAGCACCACATTAACAGAAAAGACTTTGATTCATTTCAGTAAGTTCTTCCACTTAGAAGATGTATAAATCTGGCAATCACACTTTTACAAAGTCAAGATGCCTTCATATTATTAAGGCAGACCAAGTATTTTTAGTCACCAGAAAATCTGGGTGACCAGAAAATCCCATAAATCGAGAAAGTATTCCAACCATCATGCTACAAAACAATAATTATGTAAAGCCTGAGGACCTAGTGATACACAGTGTATAAACTGTTCTCAGAGTATGGAAAAAAATATTTATGCTTAGGTTGTATTTTAAATACAGAAGGATCTGTTTGTAATCTCATCATAGACAGTCTTGCATTCAATTCTGTCAATTAATTCCAGCCAGGCATACAGGCAGCCAGCTTGGAAAAAAAATATTTGTTATTTACAGATTATTTCAGATATCTGTTTAAGTAAAGAGCGTTTATATCAAATATGCAGAGTGTGAGTGCAAACTACAGTTTGTTTTGAAAGCTTTAGGCCTGCAAGTAAATGTGCAAGATGAGTACTCTGCACTTTGGATACAATGAAAATTGATAGGTTGGTGCGCTGCCACTGAATAGAGCTTCTGACAGAAGCTCTCGTAGATCACTGTTTATTATAAATGCCAACAGGTTATTACCTTTTCTATCTAAGGTTCAAAATTCTTCTTTTTTGCCCCATGTAATTTGGTAACTAAGGCTAATTAACCTAATTTAGCTATCTGTACAAGCAAAGTAAATAAAGAGAAAACCTTTCTTTGGCACAGAAGGCAGTCAGCAGAAAACTGCCAAGAGACAAGCAGCTTCTACTGGCCCTCACAAGAAGATGGCTGCACACAAACTACCTGCTGTGAACAGCCCAGCCAGCCCATGCACATTTCTGCCCTCTGCCCGGGAACTGCTTAGGAGAATGCTATTCAGCTCAAGCCAAAACCATGCTGGGGACTGTACGAGCAATTTAATGGTGTAGAAAATTAGAGTTCTAGTGCCTGGGAAAATTCCCTGGCACTGCTTAATTTGCTTGTGTAGTTGTAGCCTTGGGAGTAGGGGCTCCCTTTTAGCTTTTCTCCTGCAGTAGAAGAGCCAGGTAAAATTCTTTATTTTGTGCACTTGAAGGTAACATTGAGATATATGGCACTTTGGTTTAAATATCCACTACAGCATCTAGCGTCAGGAAATGAAGGAATGAGATTATTTTTACTGAACTGCTAAAACATAGCAAAGTTATTTTAAGTGATTAGCTTTTTTCTCAGGGCTTCTGGATCACTTTTCAGAGGTACCAACTTACCACCATTGTCTGTACAGGGAGAAGGAATTTGGCATCCCTGCATAGGACAGCACCTGAATTGCTCTTTGCTCTCTTAAATATGAATGCTATGGCAGTGAAGCACTTTGCCCAGGGACTGAGAATGCTGATCAGCCAGAAAGGCTGCATAAGCTGTGATTTTGAAGACCTGCAGCCTGGCACACAGCACCTGAGCCTGTGGGTATTGGGAACTCTGCCCTTCCAGTAGGTACAGCAGTGATCTTTCCCAGGGTTGTCTTAGGATCAGACTCGGGGTCCTTTTCTGAAGGCATGTTTCTGTATCCATCCCTCCTGCAACCTGTTACTCAAAGGAAGAGCTTAGTCTTCAGTAACTTATCAAGTTGTAAACATGAATCACACTCAGAGCCAAAATAAACATCACTTCTAGTCTTTGTAAGTTACATTCACTGCAAATCTCCTGCTGTCAAATGACAAGCCCATGTTAAATGTGTTACATATGATAATGCAATCCTTGAAACAGTTTTCTAACTAATTTAGACTATAAATTACTATAGAAATTAAGCTTTGAAATAAATACATTTTTAAGTCCAAAGTAGTGTGTAATCATATTCCAAGGAAGTAGTAAACTCTTCTATCACCCAAGAATGGTTGGCAACATCATTTATTTTAACGGATATATATTACTTTGAACTAAGTCTTTGCCATCTGTTCCACTCCATAATTAGGAATGTAAAAGGAACATATTTCACAATTACATCACTAAAATGTATAATGTAAGTGCCTTAAATGCGTATGTATGTTCTCTGAACAATGTAGAATGAATCTGTGATGTTTCCCTCATGTTTCAGAAATAAATCAGAATGGATGGAAGCTATGTAGTCATTACATGGTAATTTTCTTGACACTATCAAATTGGTTCACAAAATTCAGGATGTTATAACAGGAATACTTTACTGTACAGGCACTTTAAGAAAAGTAAAATATATGTGAAGAATATGGGAATATATCTAACAGAATCATTTTAATTTCAGTCTCTTTAAAAAATAAAGTTATCAAAATATAGCTACATTTCTGTAACCATATGTTTCCTGCTGGTAAATGGACAGCTGTGAGATTTTATTTTAGTATCTTAGGATTCATCCGAAAGGAGAAACTGAACTGATGACTTGCATAGCATCAGCAATACACCTTAATGCAAATAACTAATACAGGAAAAAACAAAATGCTTGACAAACTAGAACACTTTTATTTCTTGTAGTTATTTACATGGATTCATACTCCTCTGCCCAGAATTTAAAAATATATATGTTGTTATGTCTCTTTATGTATTATCACCTGATTCTTTTCTTCACTCAGATGGTATTTATTTATGTTACGATGTCATCAGTGGAATTGCTTTTCATCAAATAATCAAACAGGGATCCTGCATTCAGAATAAGTGTCATTACTTGAACAATATCAGAGAAATCCTTATCCTCAATTGGAGTTAATTTGGTAGGAATTTGCAAACTATTAAACTGTTAATTCATGATGAGTTTTTAATGACAGTGCATAAAGAGGAGTCAATAATAATTAGATGGAAACCCTACAATGAATGGGTACATAAATATTCTCTGCACAGTAGACAACGTACAAATGGATACCTCAGTGTCTACATCAAGAAATGTTTGACAGTACCTTGCAGACTGCATGGAATGCAGAGAAATCTAGTAAGTTTTGAATGGTGTATTTGGATTATTGAAAGCTGTGTAGCCAGAGCCAGCATGAAGCATTGCTGGAGCATTTTTACCCAGCGATCAATTTACACTTCTCAGTAAGGAAAATTAGCACCAGCTCCACTATGCTGTATCGCAAGCTTCTGATCAGCAACTTCCAACAGCCTAACTCCCACATTTACAGCTATCTCTGCACACTATTACAACCTACATGCCCCAAGATGACAGCCCTGAGTAAATGTGGAGTAGCATGCTTGAGTATTATTAATGGAAAACATTCAGGGTTCCAATATCCTTACAGACCTGAGAAGATTATCTAAAGAAAAGCAGAAATATATCTCAAACTGTCTGTCTGACCATCTATGTATCTATCTGTCTGTCTTCTGTCTATCAATGAATCTAATTTTCTTGCTGTGGAATAAGCAGGACAAACTTCAGTGCTTCCTGCCTCAGAGGCAATGAGCCCTTGCAGGAGAGAGAATATTAAGCACTTCCTACAGTCTCTTAAGCAATAAAATTCCATTTTTTTTCTGTTCCATTTCCGTACTTGAGCAGAAGGGGAAAATGTTGATTGCAGTATCCCTACATGCATCATCTAAGTATCATGCCTTTTGCTGCACACACTCGAGCATCCTATGAGTGACAGTATGCAGCAAATGTAGTTGAAAATGAAGTGATGCGGTCCTGCTCTCCCTTTCCCCTATTTGATCCTAGCTTTTCCCAAGGAATTCTTCCAAAGGTGCTGTTTTATCTCCACCTTGTTCCCACTGGGAAAAACAACAACAACAGCAACAACAAACATTATCACTGCCAATTAGCTCTGTCATGATGGCAATACTAAAATGAAGACTTTGCCCAATATATAATTGGAGACAGAGGTGCTCCCTACATAACATCTAAAAATTATTTACAGTTCCTTTTATAACTTGTGCCCTGAGGAGATGACAGAAAGACTCTGGGGAAGGTGCTAGAATGGGCATTATGACAGTCTACTCATTTCTTTTCTCATGTAAACAAATTGCATTGTCAGAAAACAAGAAATGATGTAGACGCAATCAGCAAACATATCTGTATGAAACATCACTTTTCAGATGTTCTATCATCTTTGCCCTGAAAAAGTAAGCGACTGGGCACAAATACAGTGTAAGAACATGTATAATTTTAGAAGAGGGGAGGAGCAAAGGGAAAAATGAGAAGAGGAAAAGAATGGAGAGGAAAAAGTAAAGCTTGCAAAGACTTTTAGAAATAATGTCCCAAAGAACATTTATACATAATAAAATTGGAAAGTCAAAGTCATCAAATATCAGAAGCTTTGCAAAAGTTAATGAATGTAGTAGAGCTTGTATGTGTCCTTGATCAGTTCATGCCTGTTGCACTTACAGCAGTATCATCACCCAAGAGTATTTCCACCAAGCTCAGGGCCATATGCGTAGTCTGGATACTTAAATTGGGTTTAGGGAGCAGAATTTTTACAAGTAGAAGCTTACTATCCTGAAGGCTTCAGATAAATCTCTGGTAGCTCAGTTTTCATCTTTTTTAGATAGTGCATATGCAAGGCATTTTATGTCTCCAAATGTTGTGTTTTGACAGTTCATAAACAAACTAGCTCAGTATTTCACCCTTATATTTTCCTGAATCAGTAATACAAAAGCATGCAGCTAATAGTAACTTGTTGCAAAGAATGAAAGGATAACAACAGGCAGCACTGGGGATAAGGCAGCAGCTAAGAGGTCAGCAGATTCAGGTCTTCTTTTTAGTCTTTGCCACTGGCTTAAAACAGCTGATAGGAAGAGATTCACTCAGCCCTTAGCTTTTGCACCTATTTCTGTCTTCAGATGAGAGATTTATTTGGCAGAAAGCATGGCTGAAGAATGGAAAGGATCCTTTTCTTATACAGTGTGTTAAGATTCCTTTTGCTATTAGAAATGAAGATCCATTAGGTGGCCACACAGGGTAAAGACTTTTACACAGTTATTTGGTCTATGATTTCCTAAATGCCATAGTAACCTACTACTTTGTTCCTCCTTGTCTATGCTACTAAGACCAAATGTTGATTACTGTTTAGCAGTATTAGGACCCAGTTTCATCCCAAGCTATGGAGTCTCATTTTCTGGAGATACTCAAAAGCTATCTGCACACTGCCCTGTGCAACCAACTGTAGGAGATGTGCATTAGCAGGTGGGTGGGACTAGATGATCTATAGAGGTCCTTTCCAACCCTTACAAAACTGTGATCTAGAGGTCCCTTTGCTCAACAGCTTTGTATCAGGGATGGATAAGGGAGATTTGAGGTTTTAGGCCTAGTGGACAATTAGAGCTGGCTGTGGGAAAGTAATCTATTTTGACTCTCCATGGAGTCAGACAAGAACACCTTTTGTTCCAGTCACTTTTCTTGATTCCACCAAAAACATGGATCAGAGACACTGTCCCAGCTTTAATACCTTTTGGTATTCCAGCTATGTTATCTATGTAACATGAAGATACCTACAGCAGTCACTATGCCAGGTAGGCCCCTACTGACTACTGTAGGTAGGTTCTTATTACATAGCCATGACAGTAACTGGGTATTGCACAAGTTGGTACGTTCTGCTCACAAAGTGTTTAATATCTAATACAGCTTCTGCCTTTAGCTCTATATTCTGTTTTTCAAGACCATGTATCTGTTTCTTGCTGAGACACTTCATACAGAGTATTGTCAAAAGATATTTTTTTAAGCAAATGATTTCTAAGCAGGATAAATTTGCAGTAATTTATCAATTCATAGAAATATTGTTTTTAAGAGCTTACCCTAAATCACAGGCACCCCATGTACTTCCCAGCAGGGAATCTTGACAAGGTTCCAGAGCTGTTGCTTAAGAAAATGTTCAAGCTCTGAATTTGTCAGAAGTGGTTTTACTTGCTTTAAGCCATCTTCTTATATTGCAAAATAAGTGTTTATTAAATGGTAAACATTTAATTTCAGGGTTAACAAGAAGATTCTACCACATTTGTTCAAAATGTTGGTCACAGTAAGCCTCTTGGAGTTGAAGGTAACACCGAGCTCCATATCACTCTTGTTGTCAGCTGATGTTTAATCTTGGAGACTGGCCACAGAATATGAAGAGAGAAAACCCTTAAGGTGGCTAGATTTGTCAATACAGCCATTTAAATCCTACTTTTTATTTCATTTTAAATGTAAGCCTAATGATAGTCTTCTTTCCTCTAACTCTAAAGGCCACATTTAAAACTCTGCTGAAAAACAGGTACAAGTCATAAATTATCAAGTGACATTCTGTGGTATGTATTTCAGAGAGGACATTTAAATAATTACAGAGGTTATTTCTGTCCCATTAAAACCACACATTCTGTGCCCTCCCCAAACCCCTGCTCCATACATGTTGTAGTGCTGTAATTAATGCCTTCCTATTCTGAGTCCCATCTCTAACACCACCTCCCAACCTGTTCTTCAGTTCCTGAAACAGAATAGTCAGGGTGAAGAACAGATTAACAAGAGTGGCTTTAGTGTAGCAGAAATGATGACAGACAATAAGAAAAACTGTCATTTTGTGTGATTGTCATTATGTTCTGTGGTTCCAAAAAACATCAGACAGGTCAAGAGCTGAATGAAAAAACTTCTGTCCTTCAGTAAATTCCGTGAGTGAATTCTGGTAAATTCAAAAAGCTTAAAGCCCAGTGAAGGCCTTGGCAGCCATAGATCCATGGGAATTGACATTCTGACTCAATGTGCCTTCCCTCCTGCCTGATACCCATGAGTGTGCCACTCAACATCCATTTCCAGGGATTTTTTTGGTAGGAGTTAATTTGTGAAACTTTGCAATATCACTGTCTCTGACACCTACAGAAGGACAACTACAGTAGCCATGGTTCTCACATTTGAAGACAAATCTTCAATATGCTCAAGTATAGTTAAGTAGCACTCCATTAGCTGTTAAACATCACATATAGCTAGTAATTGCATGAAGCATGGGAAAAAAATAATAATTAAAAAACCTTAGACTGACAATGCTATATAGTCTAGTTTGCCAAGACACTGCTAGAATAACCTCTGGCAAAAGTATTCTAGTAATTTTTCTAAGTGTCTGCTTTCAAAGTACATACATAACATCTTGTGATACAATCATATGTATACCTTGAAATAATTTCAAATATACAGGACCTTTGTCAAGACCTCTGCTCACTATCTTGACTTATCTGAAAGCTGCGATATGTTTTGGATCAAGCCATTTGTTAACAACAGGTTGAATTAAGGATAGGTTATACTCTCAAAACGTCCTTGCACCTGTACATTGAAGTCAGAATCCTAATCTTAATGGATAGCATTTTGATAGGTTATCTCTGAGTATGTGTTCTTATGTGTGAGAGACTTTCAGAAAAAAATATACAAATCTTCCAGTATAATTAGAAGTTAAAGCGTATTGTACTAGTCCAAATTTTATCATTTTAAACTACAGCTTAGTTACTAATTATGTTTCAAAATCTTTACTTGAGAAAAACCATTTCAAATACAATCAGAACTTAATAATGAGGTAATCTGAATGTTCAAAAAGCATTTTAAATAACTAAAAAATAAACAGGAATATATTATGAGTTAGAGAGCATAAAATTGGGGGTACTTTTTAAAAATACACTACCATTTATGCAATCAATACTACTCCTACATCTGAGCAACTGCCAAAATTAGATAAGAAATAATTGATTTATGAGCAGAGTTTACTTTGGGTCATCATATCCTTTCTCCTTTCCCACCTACTGGTAATTAATCAATTGACATCTACATAAGAACCATCCCAGCCTCCCTTAGATCTGCCTTAGCTACTTAAAGTTGACATATTTTTGCAGTTTTTCCTAAAGTAACACTCAACCCAACAGGCTGTGTTTGAATCTCTCTGAAGAAATGACTGTAGCATGATGTCATTCTACGTTAGACAATGAGGATAGTAAAAACACTGGTGGAAAAAAAAAAAAAAAAAAAAAGGTTCAGTCAGAGCTCACACTTGCATAACAACACAGTCAATCAATTACAATCACCTGTTTAAAAAAAAAAAGGCTTCTTCTTTATTTCTAGTACCCATAGAAGTACTTTCCATGATGTAAGTTGATTGCTCTTGATTGGGAAGAAACAGCATAAAGCAGAGGGCAGTATTTGTATTGGCTTTCATGTTCTTCTACTTCTTCTTCTTCTTCTTCCTTTTTTTTTTTTTTTTTCCCCTAAAAATCATTCTCAAATATTTTCCTTTGCAGGATGATGTTACATCAACTTGTGATACTTAGCAATCTTCAACACTGAGTTCGGCCACAAAAGAAAGTATCAAAGCCTTAGAAGAAAAAAATATTGCTAATGTAAAGGACTATTTTCTTTCAAAGGTAATGCTGAAGCATACACAACCTCTTTTCCAGACTATTTTCCTAGAATGGGACAACTTTTGCCTCATTGTAACTGTACAAACATTACGATTTTCGTCTAAGATAGGTAGCTAGACTGCTCCTACAGTCACTGCAGAGATACACATCTTTACAGGGTAATTCCGTAGGCGTATAAAATATGTGCCTTAGGCTCTCCTCTTAAAAAAAAAAAAAAAAAAAAAAAAAAAAAAAAAAAGGAGAGGGAGAGAAAGACACTTCTAAAAGTTCACATCTTCCACAAATGGAATTAACTTGATTTTCTTTCAATAATGTTCTAAACTCTACAGGAAACTAGACTGACTAATGATCTGAACAGCAGGGTAAATTAGCAGCTGTTCCAAAATAGTAACCAGAGAAGTAAGAGTGTAACTCCAGTACAATTCAGATCATAGTTTGGCCTCTGGTGTTAAGTAACTCCCATACTTTCAAATCGAAACAGTTTGCAAACCACCGAAACTGCAAGCCAAAACTTGCTAGGTTGGCATGTCATCAGAAGAGCTGTTGTGGGAAAGTGTTTAGGGAATATAAATCTGCCAGTCTATCATTTTACTTGCAGTAAATCACATCTCTGTCTGTTGCCCTAATATTAATTTTGTTGCAGTAATGCAAATGGAAGGGATATTCTTGCCTAATGAGCTGAGATGAACTAAAAACCCTCAATTTTTTTTTCTCAGGCTACATATTCCAAGATACCTGCTTTTACTACAAATATTCAATTCTGGTAAAATTCATTCTTTCCATTGAGAAGTCTTTCCATGGAAGAATAGTAAACAGCACAAAAAAAAAACAAAAACAAAAACAAAAATCTACAAAACTTAGTCTGCAGATTTAATTCATTATAATTACACCAAGGGCTTTTGGACAGCTCTTCCCCTCTATGTCTTGGCAGTATACAAGCTGTGCTCTGTTGCTTTAGTATTTGAGTTTTGCAATGCTCCACATCTATTTGTTGTGCACCCTAGAGTCAGCTTAAAATATACAAAGCTTTCATCCAAGTTGGCTTCAATTTCTGTTTTAAATTCTATTTTACAGAAAAGCTTTACTCCCTTTTCAAAATTTATATATAGGTTTGTGCCTTAGGGGATTATTTGTAAGAACTGATGCTAATAATTAATCTGCGTAATTAGAAAATCTATCTTCAATTCCAGCAAATTACTAAATCCCCTACTCCTTCACCTCCACTGAAAGATGAACTGTTTAGAAATGAATTATTTACCTAAACAATTAAACTGCATATAGTGATACCATATGTAGTATACTTAATAAACAGAAAATAGTTTTTACTTCTCTTTGATTGTCCAGCTAGAATGCATTAACATAACTGATATAAATCAAAGGTAAAATTCAGAACAGAGAAATGATTTACCAAATACTGTTCTGAGGGAAAAAAAAATAAAAATAAAAAAAATAAAAAATCAATTTCATATATAAGACAAAGATATTCTAACTACAATTCATTAAACAAATTTTCCAAATTATTGACTATTTCCTTGCAGGTCACCTGGTAGGTCATTCCAGTGCAACACTGAAGGAGATTTCTCAAATTTATCAAATGCAAAATGATAGCAGTATACACAGTAATCAATCCCGTTTTAAATGTGAAACAGTCTTGAATGCTATAACAGAGATTTACATGAGAACGCACCAATGTAAAACTGTATCTTTGGAAATCAGTAGGAAGATATCCATTCCAAAAGATAACAGTGATGAAGGAATATGTTTTTTCTGTTCCAAAATTCAAACTTCATGGAATACAAGAGTCTGACTTAACGGTCAAAGTACTTAGTAACTCCAGCAAGCATTAATTGATGTCAATGGGTGCCATTTTTTCCACATGGAGGAATTCAGTGCCACACCTTTGTTTCATATGCACTTCCATGACAGATGCCATTTTGTCAGACTGCCCCTCTGCTGCCATCTGTCACACGGCAATGACACGTAACAGAATACTGGCAAGGTTCAACCTCTACTGCCACACCACCAAAATCCACCTCTGATGTCATGGGCCAATATCATAAAATGGGAGGTATTACCTTTGGAGCAGCCCTCGTGCTATAGAATTATAAAAAAAATCAGATTATATAGATTAAATGATGAGTTCTAAACCAGAGAATTGTGTAAATAATAAGTTGTTGCTTTTGAGAATGACTCAGGTCTCTTTCCCATATTCTGCTTTCATATTGAGAAGAAAATATAATTAAAATGCAAGTATTGAGAAAAAAAAAAAAAAAAAAGATACAGAAATTGCTTACATACAACACTGTGCTAAGAACCTGCCGAAGTGGAAAGACCATTGCAGCATTAATACATATAGAAATCAGAGGAAAAAAAAAAAATAGCAGAATGTTCATTCTGAGGAATAGCATGAGGAGAAGGAAAATGTGGAAGAAGAAACCAAAAGCACAGTTCACAAGGTTCACAAAACCTCAAAACAAAGCAACACAAAGTTTGCCCATCCCTTACCATTAGTCATCTATGAGAAATGTTCCACCTTGACCTCTGATAAATCTTCTCAGCTGTAAAATTTCTCCTTCTGCTTTTGGATACTGTGCTCTCTGCCAAGCCACTACACAAGCTCATTTTGAGGAATCTTTGTTCTAATTCTGAGAGTGAACATATTTCTGCCAAAAGAACAGGTGACTTCAATGCTGAGGAGAAATGGAGAAGTTTACAATAGAGGACACAAACAATGTGTCCTCTATGTGCTACATGGGAACATAACTATATCCTGCAATAAACTAATTTCCATCAGCTACCACTGAAAACTAGTAGCATGATTTATTTATTTAAGTATTTATTAGTTTTACAACTGTGTTTTTTCCCAACAGGGAGGGAAAAAAAAAAAAAAAAAAAAAAGTCATATATTCCAGTAGCAGGAAGCATAGAAGCATACTGACAGCATTCCCAAGGAGAGTGACAATTTGCATTTGTTTTCATCCACCCACTCTCCCTTCTCTGCTATTTTAAGGCTTCTGAATATCTGGAATTACTGTAACAGACAAGGTCCAAGCAAAACAAATTTCTATGGGCTCATGACCCAGTTTCACGTACAACAGTTGATTTTCCTTTTCACCCAGTTTTCAGAAACTAACCCTTTGTTTTAGCTAATGTTGTACAATAAAGACAGTACAGAGCTCTCTCACCCTGCAGGGATTTCTTAGGACAGAAGGAAACACATTGTTTCCTGAAGATCTTCATTTGCATTGGAGGCATTGGGTGCAATCTGTGACACTCTAAGCATAAAGTGTATTTCCTTCTAGCATGAGCAGTCACATCTGGTAACCTGTCTGTGGGGGGAGATGCAGGTTTGGTTACAGTTTTTGTATGTCTATGCCTTTGAAACACTTCCAGGAGATGGAACCAGCACATTCTTGAAAACAGCAGTTGAAATCCTGAATTGTCAAAGGCAAACTACACAGAAAATCTGGAATAAAGTTAAAGAGGACAGTTTATTTCTAAATAAATAAGGGACAGGTTAATATAAGAATTTTCCTTTAACATCATGTTTCCTCTTAAGGAAATAGATTTTTGCAAACATGATACAATGTTTACCATTTTTCCTCCTTAGTCTTTCTCCTGAAGGTATCAGAATGCAACCTGATATCAAACTTCATTAGTGCTAACTTAGAAACTCTCTAAAGTTGCCTTATATCCCAGCTCAGTAATAATGAGAAAGGGTGGAGTCACGTACTATTTGAACAACAAAGCAAACTGCAAGCTATGATAAATAAATGCCTGAAAGAAAACACCCTGACTCCACCCTTGTCTGATTCAAATTAAAAAATACCAGTTTCAGCCAAACCACAAATGCACACATCCACACACACACATGCATAAAAACAGTGCTGCTCTAAATTCCATTATTTGATGGCTGAAACAGGTGAATTACTGCAACAGAAAAAATACTGTCCTTTGGATAAGGATTTACAATACTTACAAAACGTATCTTTATGCATTTCTTTGCTAAACAGTTGAAAATTTTCAAAAATGAAAGCTTTGAAAATTATGATCTCTACTTTTTCTTAAAATCTGGTATAAACCTTTTGTATTCCCTCTTTTATATTGCCTGCTACAGTGCTTACTGCTTCCCTTTCATGTACTGTCTTCCTCATTTCATTGCTTGCCTTACTGACAGATTCATTGTTTCTTTGCTCTTCCTTTATCAGCAAAGAGCAGCTAACCTAGCTCTTCATCATACTCCTGTTTTCACTGTCCTTCCATTCTTTTTTGCATACTTTATATCTCCCATATAAATTGAAAGGTCAAATATTTTGCTTCACACTTTAATAAATTTATTGATCTTCTCTCTTCTTGGTTGAATACGGCCAGAAAGCTGTCCACATAGAAATAAACTGTAAGAACAACCATACCAGGTAAAAGTAAAAATCTGTTTAGAATGGTATCCAATTCCCAATTGTAGCTAATAGCAGATGCCCAGGGAAGAGCATAAAAACAGGGCAAACATAGATTGCCCCCTGCACATACATCCTCTGCACTTTCTTCCAGCCTACAACAATCTCTGATTCAGAGATTTCCTCCATGACCATATAGAATCAAAGAAGGATTTGAGTTGGAAGGGACCTTTAAGATCATCTAGTTCCAACTCCTTCTATAGGCAGGATAGGCAGGGACACTTCCCTCTAGACCAGGTTGCTCAAAGCCCCATCCAGCCTGGTCTTGAATGCTTCCAGGGAGAGGGTATTTACAACCTCACTGGGCAACATGTTCCAGTGTCTCACCACTGTCACTGCAAATAATTTCTTCCTAATATCTAGTCTAAATTTAACCTCTTCCAGTTTCAAACCAGTTCCCCTTGCCCTGTTGCTACCTGTCCTTATAAAAAGTCCCTCCCCAGCTTTCCTGTGGGCCCCTTCAAGTACTGGAAGGCTGCTATAAGGTCTCCTCAGAACCTTCACTCCTCCAGGCTGAAGAGCCCCACCTCTCTCAGCCTGTCCTCATAGGGGAGGTGCTCCAGCCCTCTGATCATCTTTGTGGCTCTCCTCTGGACCTGTTCCAACAACACCATGTCCTTGTTAGTTGGGTGCCCCAGAACTGGACACAGTACTCCAGGTGGGGTCTCGTGAGAACAGAGTAGAGGAGCAGAGGAGCACCTCCCTCGACCTGCTGGTCACACTTCTCTTGATGCAAGCCAAGATTCAGTTGGCCTTCTGGGCTGCAAGTGCACATTGCCAATTCATTGAATCTCTCATCAACTAACATTCCCAAATCCTTCTCCTCAGGGTTGCTTTCAACCCATTCTCTGCCCAACCTGTATCTGTGCTAGGGACTGCCTCCACCCAGGTGCAGGACCTTCCACTTGGCCTGTTGAACTTCATGAGCTTGGCAGGGGCCCAACTGTCAAGCCTGTTCAGGTCCCTCTGGATGGCATTCCTTCCCTCTGGTTTGTCCACCACTCAGCTTGGTGTCATCTGCAAACTTGCCAAAAGTGCACTTGATCCCACAGTCCACGTTGCCTATAAAGATGTTAAATAACACTGGTCCCAACACCAATCCTGGAGGAATGCCGCTCGTTATCAGCTTCCAGTTGGACACTGAGCCATTCACCACAACTCTCTCGGTGTGACCATCCAGTCAATTCCTTATGCAGCAAGTGGTCCATCCATCAAATCCATTTTTCTTCAGTTTGGTGATCAGGACAATGGACAATGTCATTGGACAAGGACAATGTCAAATGTTTTGCACAAGTCCAGGCAGGTGATGTCAGTTGGTCTTCCTTTGTCCAGTAATGCTGTAGCTCCATCGTAATAGGCCATCAAGTTTGTCAGGAATGACTTCTCCTTGGTGAAGCCATGTTGGTTACCAGCAATCACCTTGTCTTTATTTTCCATGTGCCTTAGTAGGACCTTCAGGAGGATCTGCTCCATGCTCTTGCCAGGCACAGAGGTGAGACTGACTGGCCTGTAGGTCCCTGGATCTTCCTTTTTTTTTTTTTTTTTTTTTTTTTTTCCCCTTCTTGAAAATTAGGGTTATCTTTCCCCTTTTCCAATCAGGGAGAACTTCATCAGACTGCCATGATCTTTCAAATATGATGGATAGCAGCTTGGCAATTTCATCCACTAGTTCTCTCAGAACCCATGGATAGACCTCATAGGGTCCAATGCAGTTGCACACCATCAGACTCCTGAGATGGTCTCGAACCTGATCTTCACTCACAGTGGACAGATCTACCTTCTCCAAGTTCTTTCCATTGCTTTCTGCATCTTGGGCAGTGTGGCTAGAGCCCCTGTCGATGAAGACTGAGGCGAAGAAATCATTGAGCACCTCAGTTTTCTCCACATCCCTCATGACTAGGTCTCCAGTTTCCTTCTAGAGAGGGCCCACATCTTCCCTGTCTATATTTTTATCACTGATATACCTGCAGAATTTCTTCTTGTTCCCCTTTACATCCCTGGCTAGATTTAATCTGTCTGAGTTTTAGCTTTTCATAACCTGATCCCTGGCTGCTTGGACAACTTCTTTGTGGTTTTCCCAGGTAACCTGTTCCTTCTTCCACTCCCCATAGACTTTCTTTTTCTGCTTAAGTAAGTCCAGGAGCTCCTTTGTTGGCCCACAGAGGCCTCCTGACATTCTTGCCTGCCTTCTTTTTTCTTGGAATGCACTGATTCTGGGCTTGAAGGAGATGGTCCTTGAATACTGAACAGCTTTCTTGGGCCCCTGTTCCCTCCAGGGCTTTCTCCAATGTCACCCTTCCAAGTGGTTCCCCAAAGAGTTCAACATCTGCTCTCCTGAAGTGCAGAGTAGCAAGCTTGCTGCACACCCTCTTTGACATCCCAAGGATTCTAACTCCACAATTTCCTGATCACTACAGCCAAGGCTGCCCTTGAGCTTCACATTACTCACCAGCCCCTCCTCATTGGTGAGGACAAGGTCCAGCATAGCACCTTTCCTCACCCCTCCCGGTAACAGTGTGCAGAGAGAGACGAGCTGAGGAATGTGTCCCTCCCCCGTTCGTACCGTTGCGCCGCCGGAGAGAAGGGCGGGGGCAAAGAGAGGGACCCGCGCAGACTCAGACTGCACAGGAAGTATTGCAGAGACAGAAGGGGTGGCTCCAGACCACCACCCCCTGTTCCAGGCACTCACACACTCACATAGCCCACCCATTGGTTCAGGCTGTGACCCTGGAATTCCACTACATCCCTCCAACAGATATCAGGTGGTCCATGAGGACCATGTTTTATGAATGTGAAGCCGCTCCTATCTGTTTCTAGAGGGCCTCATCCACTTGGTCTTCCTGATCGGGCAAACTGTAGCAGACCTCCACTACAATGTCTCCTTCCTCTGCCTTTCCTTTAACCCTAACCTATAAGCTCTTTGTCAGCTTCCCATCTATTCCCAGGCAGAGCTCCATGGACTGCAAGTGGTTGCTGATATAGAAGGCAACACGTGCTCCCCTTCTCCCTTGCCTATCTTTCCTAAAGAGTTTATCCCATCTATTCCTACATTCCAGTTGTGAGAGACATCCCACCATGTCTCAGTGATGTCAGTCACGTCAACAGGCCAAGTCACTGAAGATTCTATCTTCCAAAAGAAAAGACTTGATGAATGAGAAATGTTTAGAACCACAGCAGGAAGTGAAAGAGATACAAATGGGTAGGAGTGATCTAAAGGAACAGTGGCTGTTCAAATGACTCAACAAGATATTTCAACAAAGGGTGAAGAGATGCATTTCTGAGATCATGTCCTACTTAGGCAAGCATGGATATCAGCTCAAAGGTGAAAGTAAAAACATACTGCCAACAACGGAGGGCTGAACCACAGTAGCTCTGACTTAATCTCTTGCTTTCACTAAATAACACTCAAAGATTTGGTTCTACAGCAACTCAAGTAAATCTAATCATTGACCATTGCTGCCTTTACTTGTCTGTTCCTGATCAGTTTTGGTCTTTGACAGACACTCAGTTTCTCAGAGCACAAGACTTCAGGGCATATCTGTAAACAACCTAGCCATCTTAGGCTTCACTTGGAGAGCTCCCAAAGTCTCTGCAGAAAACTATGTCTTCACACCATGTCCATGCGCTTTGGCTATCACGCATTCCATACTTTTTCACAAACTCCATAGAATCTGAAAGTAACACAACCCTCTTCTTCATTACATAGTACAATTAGGATGAGTCACGTTTCCATGCATCTGTAGACAGAACTATCTTAGAAAGTTTCAATATGCTATCTTTTATCCTTCTGTTTTCAAATAGAATAAAAGTAAGTTAATGTCTTCGACAGAACCAAATTACTCTTTCAGCAAGATCAAAAGCTTTGGGGAAAGGCCACCTTACTGTGACACAAACTGATCTAGGAGATCAGTTTTTTGTTTGTTTGTTTGTTTTGGGTGGTTTTTTGTTTTGCTTTGTTTTGTCCTTGGAAAAGTATAGTTACATATCTGAAAAGAATGGATGTCATTGCCAAAATAAGATAGAAACAATGTTCATCTGACCCACTCAGTTATCTCCAGAGGTTAGAGATATCCTGTTTGCTGATGTAGCAGTTAATGCAGCTCTTCACTATAAAAGCAAGCACACCAGGAACCATCAGAATCAAAAACAATATAAGATTTTACATTTGCAGTAAAAAATACTGAAGTACTAGCCATGGTCTGTAGTGGATTCTTGGTCTATTAGAATACAATGCTTTAGCATATGAAGACTTACTGTAGGCACGTAGCTAGTAGATTCTGAATACAAAGACTCCTGGCATCTTGTTTCTTTATGAAGAAAGCAGTAAGCAATGTTTTGCATCCCGCTTCTGTACACGAAGTAGCAGATGCATGCAGTTTAATACATATGTATCACACAGTTCTTGAGAGATGGGACTTCTGTCTTCCTTCATATATGATAAAAGCTGTTTTGCTCTTGGACTTGGTAGGGCATCCATTATTACTAACATTATTATGGCATTTAGAAGCTTTAAGTTAAGAAGAGATTAATTACAGTCACAACTAATTGAAGAGGAAATCTTTTCCATTCACTTCTAATGCACTCTATGAACTCCTACTATACTCCTAAAGCACATAATGCCAGTTCATATGATGTAGTGCAGCAGATCTCACTGTGTTATGACATACTGTTATCTGCAACATAATCCTGAAATCAGGGCAGGTAATGAAACAGCCTTTGTTCTGTATATAATTGTTTAATAGGTCATTGTTTCCCTTCAGAATGCGAAGTACAGCAATATAAATAGGGATGGCCCCACACAAATAAAGAAACGAAAAAAAAAAATAAGGTGTATGACCAATACAATATAATTTGAAGACTGAAATTAAAACTGAAGTATAACATATTTGTCTGTGCTTGTTTCAGTCTAATTTTCAGAAGCATGACTCTCAATGTTGATAAATCCTTGCTCTGTTCCTTCTTTGTCTCTGGTATAATGGGAAAAATGAAAAAGGTCCGCTTGCTCCAACAAAATAAAGTATGTAATGAAAATCATACAATGCAACAGGTCAGTGACACCACAACTGCACAGATGTGTCTGAAATGGCCTTATTTAAATCTTCCCTATGGCAATGGCTTTCAATTCAGTGGAGAAAATCCAGGACATGAGAAATTAGAAATAGGCCTGAAATCCATATCAGCCTTTGTGGAAACAAATGCAAAGGTGTCCAATAATATGGGGGGGGGGGGGGGGGAACACCAAAACAAAAAAACAGATGACATAAAACCACCTCTTTTGTGAATTATTAAAGATGTTCTGGCAGAACGGATATTACTAAGATTGTCTAATACTTAGTATTTTGCCTCTTTATAATTGCATAGAACTTAAGGAAACTATAATTGGACAGAACTTAACATGAAACTAAACTATATTCTCTTAACATAAGAATTAATACTCTTAAGGAAAATCTCAGATAAAATGACTCATCCTTAAAGTCATCTTAATGATCAGACCCGAAAATTGTAGTACATGGAACAAGTGCAGCAGCCATCTTTGCCACAAGGGTGGCATAGAACTAGAGGTGTTAGCAAACATTAATGTGGTGGCTCAAGTAAATATCCTCGAACACATACCTTTTAGACAGTTTAGTTTTAGGAACTGGACTTTACAAAAGTAATTTAGATCTATTTCATCAGAAACTTGACCTGCCATGAAATGATATGAAAATAAATGGCATGGTATGCAGTACAACACTGTCTCACTCTGTTCTTTTTGATTACAGGTCAGATTAGAAAGTATTAGTATTTAGATTTCAACTACAGATACACCACCTTCAGCCCATCAATTGCACACATTTTCAAAATGCTAAAGAAATTTATCATTATGTTTTTCACACGTTACTTTCCTTATAGTAATACAGACAGTAGGTTGCTCTGAAAGTAATGTCTCCTATTTATTTCCATGGAAACTACAACAAAGCACACAGTAACACTACCTGCCAGAGCAAATTCTCAGCTCCAAACACCGTTTTTCAGCATAGTCACCACCATTAGCTATGCATTTTCACCAGTGATGAACAAGGACCTGCATGCCATGCTCATAAAAATCTGCACTACTGGAGGTGATCCACTGTCATTATCGTCACTGATGAAACAAATCATGCATTACCCATCACCTCACTGTTCTCACATCCACTCTTGGGTTTCCATAAAAGTGTCAGTGAATGTCAATAGTGTATGGAGGAGTCTGATGGCAGACATTGCTTCATACACACTTGCATGTCAAAGGCCATTTTGTCAGACTGCCCCTCTGTGTTGCATTTGGATAGCAGCATTTTATCGGTTACACAACCACCTCTTCTTTGGTTGCTGGTGTCACATAATGAAAATAATATAAAAAGGTAGAAAATATGTAATTAGATACAAGGAATAATAAGTATACCTGCATCACTCTTAAGCAGGCAGGCAGGGCGTGATCACAGGACATTTGTAACACACTGCAAAAGGGGAAGGGCTGAAGAATGCTGAATTTTCAGTTGAATATTACTCCTGGAAGTCCAGCAGAGCTAAACAGTTAATACAACTTAATTGTGGTGGACTTATTCTGGCTCAGTGACATAAACAGTCTGGAGAACAATGTCAAGATACATCCTAGATTGCTCTAGTGTAAATGGGTTGTTATCACCCACAGATAAAGCATTCTACACCCAGACCCTCATAAATATTGTATACTTGTACACAGGCATCTGGGGGTTAGGTGAGGAAGGAGAGGCTTTGTTTGCTGACCTGAGCAGGGATTTGCTTCCATCCACTCCTTTACTTTGAGTTCTTGCCTTCAGCCTGGCAGTGAGAGGGTACAGGCTGCCTTCTTGTGTTTTCTCTTGTGGCTCATGCATCTAATACTTCAGAAAACAACATTCCAAAGACTTTCACACAGGAAGATGGCAAAGCAGAAGACAGCAGATGACAAAGGACTCACACAACACTCACATCATTCTTGAGCAGCAGTAGAAAGCCAATAGATATGTAGACGGACATTGACATCTAAAATAGTAACATATATCTGAATTATCTCCTAATTGTCCACAGCTACTAACAGAATATTTAGGCTCCTCCCCACTTATATTCAAAACTAGTAAATTCCACTTCTAGTTTCAAAAATAAAGCATACACAGAAAAATAATAAAAGATAAAATGGCTAAAATACTCAAAATAGACCTATCATCTTGGACGGCTTATGTTGTCCAGTTCTGCTATCTTTTCTTACTTCTCCTGTGTACAGGTCAGACATGGGAGACTTGCCAACTTGAAATATGAATCACTTCATCCTTTCAGATAACATAAAAGTTAAATTGTAGAGTATTTTCTGTTAATTTTTAACATTTAGGAAGCTATTAAATAAATAAATAGATAAATAAATAAAAACTAGATACACTGATTAATGTAACACAAGCCTAAGCAAACTTTACAAAGTTCATGGAAACACAATAGAAAGGGAAAAAATATGATCATAAAATTAGTATATGGCTACTGATTAGATACACAGAAAAACGTCCTTTGATCACAGAGTCATATGTGGTTTATGGTACATACCTTAGTTATCTATGAATAAAACACTGACCAAGGACAGTCAGTAAGTTTCTAATTATAGTATAAATGTTGCAGTGCATTCAGCTGAGCTTTGATCGAAGATCATTTAACAATACCCATACCTTCCCATTTTTTAACTTCATGATTTTTAATTTTATGAGCGCATTAACAAACCAGGTGTCAACCTTATGTATATGCTAAATGGAATTTTTTCTTCTCATAGACTAGATCTGCATTTGGAAAATAAAAAGTGTGGCCTATGCTGACAAGAATAATTATTCTTACAGAAAAATATACCCGATACATAACCTTCTCCTCCGCATGAACTTCTGGTGCCAGTTACATGCATTAGCATAGTATTCAGGATCTTTTGTACAAATATCTATGGATATTCCTAATGAAAGCAGCAGGGCTGGTGACAGTTCTACAAGAGACTGCATGTGAGAGCCACGTGTAGGACTGGGGTTTTACTAATTAATAATTACATTCCTTTATCTTAGCCAAGATCAGGAACACTGGTAGCTTGTCCATCAGAAAGCTGGGACACACCCACTCAAAGTAATCTTACAGTTCCTTCCTGTACATGGTTCAAAGTACAGATTTTATTTCTGTAATTAGGGTAACTTTAAAGTAGTTCTCTCATTACAGAATGGTTGAGAAGCTGAAGTGGAGAAAGTGAAGATGAAAGCACAACAGAAGTGACAGCAACGCAAAAGCAGCAGGAAAAGCATGAATTTTTCTACACTGTTCATTTTAGCACTCCTCAACCAGGAGCTTATATAGCCATAAAAGTGCTTGAAAATTTAAACTGCTGTTCCAAAGTGTATCCACCTATTACATTTAAGAATGTGAAATTCATCGTGTCAACATAGCATCCACTGCCGTTTTTAACAATTATAGAATGAAATCTCCCACCCACACATCTCTATCCACTCTAAATCTATTTTAAATGACTCATCTTTCTTTTAAAATTGGAAATACGTAACTACAGAGAGTAGAAGTTAGTAGCAAAAGACCATAAGTGGTGGTATTATAATTTTGATTTAAATTTAGTGTCAAAACTCAAGAAATCAAGTGAAGACTTGACATCTCTGACCATTGATCCCCTCTGAAGACAATTCTCTTTTTGCAAGTTCTCACTGATATATATAATCATCATCACTGAAAATCGCTTAAAATCTTCTGCCTGTTCTCAAGTATAAAAAGCCACATTAGTGGCTGACACTGACTTGGAATCAGGTCACAGATCCAATGGAATTATATAAATGTTATAGCTAAGATGTTCATAGCTCAGCTAAGGTTTTTGTACATTTATGTTTCATATTCCAACATTTTCATACAATAATTTTGCAAAGGGAAGGTAGAACAGAATCCAGTCCAATCTGTATTTTAACATTTATTTAAAACTACAGACAGACACAGAAGCAATGTTCTTTTTCTTCAGCCCATACAGAGAACCTTAAGAGATCATCTGTTCCAGTGTTTATCTAAGTTTAATGGAAGGATTCCCTACTGATCTCCTTGTTATTTATTACATATGTAGGATTTCTTATGTATGAGGATCCACTGGTACATAGGTTGCAAGTTGAAAAATAATCATCCCATGTCTTTATTCAATTGAATAAAATATTGGGATCCATTTTCCACATTATTATAGCATTTTAATTATACCACTACTGAAACAAGCAGAATTATATCAGCCAAACGTAGCACTTCAAGAACTGCCTCACTATACAAACTACATAGTCCAGCACACTGAATCTCTCTATACAAAGGCTCGAGGGCAGGCAGAGCTGGACTATCTCCTCCTTACTCACATTCCTTGTTCACTGATTTGCCAGTATCAGTATCAACCTATTCTAGTCAACAGAAATTTGGTTTCCACCTTGAAAACTGAGACCTAATAGCCCTTCTCTTATTTTTATCAGCCAACCATATCTCTTGAATATTCTTGTTATCCCTAAAAATACAATACTCTTTTTAATCTTGTTGCATTCTTGGCCTTTGTGATTTGGCAGTGAATTCCACACTCTAATTACGAGTTTTATAAGTAGAGATAATTATAGCTTGTATTTTATCAGTTTTGAATGTTACTTTTTAATTTTCCTTGATGTTCCTGTGCTTATGTTAGATGACAGAGAACACAGTCATCTAATTTACTGTACCTAGACAATTATTCTACTGCATACCTTTTTTTAACCTTCTAAGGTTAAAAAAAAAAAAAAAAACTAATCTTTCAAAACAGATCTTTTTTCATATCCTTAATCATCCTCATTACTCTTTCTTGATCTCACCTTAGTTCTTCTATACACTTTGTGAAATGAGGAAAACAGCTGCTGAGTTTGTGCAGTCTCTGTACTGAACACAATGTGCCACATGTATAATCGCGAAAGATGAGGTCCTGAGAACTCAGTTCTATGGAGAGCCATGCTCCTTCAGTCATAAGTATAAATGCTGGAGAGACTTTCCAGCCAGTCTTCCCTTGACACGATTCCTTTCACGCATGAACATACTTTCTTGACTTAATTTATAGAGGACTACATTTACCTTCTGTTATCCCCCTCCACTTTGCTTCTATAGTTGGTTTATTCCAGTTCTAAGATAGGAAGCTCTTCCCCTGTGAAACTTAAAGAGCTAGCACATGAGAGAAAAATAAATAAATAAATAAATAAATAAAGATGTTTCTAAACTGTGATGGTACAAGGTTATTTCTTAATCTTTTACCAAATAAACAAAAACCAAATTAAATAAAGCCTTACATTTTAACACTGGGTTTCTAGATCTTGTGTTCTGCTTGAAAGTCCTACCAGTTTTTCAGCATTCTTTTGACTGTCCTCCAGTACTGTTCTAAATAATGCTGTAACAAATGGGTTATATTTCTTGTGTATTCTTAAGTTAGTGCTCTGCTGATAAAACGTCAATGTTCATCCCCTAGGAGTCTTCATCAGACACTTGCATGCAGGTGTTTATTTCTGAAAGGATTTCAATAGAGATATCCATCCTTATCACACTTTACCACAGTACTGTATATGGAAAGGCTATTTCTACTGGCAAGATCTGCTCCCAGGCCTCTCAGACCTCCATAACAAGTAGCAAGGATCAAGCTAGTGGCCAAATAAGCTGTAAATGTAATACAGGTGCATGGGACTGCACAGCATACATCCACGAGTGTTTAGACTGCCAGCAAATGTCACGCAAGGCTACTCTCTCTCCATTCTTCAGGCCACAGTGGTCAGAGGAGGTTCCTGACAATTATAAAAATGTAGTGTCTGTCGTAGAAAATACAGGCTGACCAACCTTACCACAGTCTGTGGGAAAGTTATGGAGCAAGTATTCAGAGAAGCCATTCTCATTCACACAATGACAAAGTATGTGATTGAGAACGGTCGTCTTGAACTTACCAAGAGCAAACTGTGTTTTATCGCACTGATTGCCTTCTACAATTAAATTACATGCTGTCTGAGAAAGATGGAGTAGTTAGTGTTGTCCCTCTTGTCTTCAGAAAGACTTTTGAAAGAGTTCTTGCAGCCAAACTGGAAGATACAGGCTCGATAGGTGGACTCCAAGATTAGCTAAAAACTGACCAGTTCACTCACTCAGAGAGTAGTTAACAAATGTTTGAAGTCCAATTAGCAGGTGATTCCCAGTGGCAATCCCTGGGAAGAAGATTGGGGATGGTATGACTTCGATGGTTTTCATTCATGACCTGAATGATAAGATCTTTAGGAAGTACAGGGTAAAATCAAATCAAAGGGAGGCTGTCAGAATACTGATGAGAAGAGCTCCAATTCTGGAAGACTTCAATAAACCGGATGAGTACAGATAAATCTGTCTTGAAATTATAAAAATATGAATATTAGTGCAGGCTGAGACTAACAGTTCTACAGGATAGAACCCAGTGGACAACAAACTGAACAAAGTCAGCAGTGTGTCCTCGCAGCAATGAATACTAACCACACCTTGGACTGCATTAGCAAGGCCATAGCCAGCAGGTCAAGGGACACGATTACTGCACTCTGTTCAGCACGCATAAAGCCACATCTGGAGCAGTGTGTTCAGCTTACTCTCGCCTGAAATAAAAGAGAGATTGAAGAGAGTCAAGAGAAGGGTCACAAAGATGACTAAAAGCTTTGAGTATCTGATGTATTCAGATACTCAGAGGTTGAGGGACCTGAAAATGTCAATAATCTTAACTTTAGTGGACTTTTACTACTGCAGCATTCCTTGTGGTTACATTATGCAAACAGACACATTTTGGTAGGCTCATCTTGAGAATCTACAATAGCCACAGGCATACATAAGAGCATGTTAACGCCACCAGTACAGTATCTGATGATGTCCACAATGTGCCTCAGCAAACTCTGAACTGGGTTCACACAGATATCAGAAGATAGCTTCAGATGGTACTGCCCCTGTGCTGCAAGCAAAAACTTTGGTGGAATTTCCATACTGCTATGTTTGGGGAACTCAAACGAGCTCAGGGACCCTTGCAAAGAAAAAAAAATGATTTGTACATCAAAGAGCTAACTGGCATCCTACCCATGAACAATTTTCCATTTATAGTTGCAAAGCCACTGCTCAAGAGGCCAAAACGAGTTTGTAAAATATTTCTGCAGCCGTAATTGTTTAGGACCACTGAACTGCATGTTCCAAGCCAGATCAAAAGGAGCACCACAAACCCATGAAAGGCTTATGTGTAAAGACAGGGTAAATTCCAAGTCTGGGATCCATCTGTAATTCTGTCAAACCAAGAGTCCTTGTAACTGTATACAAATTAAATGTCTGTCTGCCAAAAATTACGTGAACAAAGAACAAATGCCCCCTTATCTTTTTTTTTTCTTTAATTATTTTATTTTTACAGTAACTACCTTGTTTTCATTAATGTTAATGTAATACAGTTATACCGTTGTGAAAGCACAGATCAGATCAGGCGATATACCAATACCAGATATCAATCGCAGTCTTCTTTAACAATTTTATTCAAACAGATGTGTAAAGGCATGCTATATAGAGCTGAAAAGATGAAACTCAAATGCAAGAGGATTTAGAGGAAACTCCAAATTATTTTCTTGAACGCAGCAAGGCAAAGAAATCACTGATCTATGAGAGCCTGATAACACAAAGATTGATGAACAAAATTACAAAAACAATTAGAATGAAAAAGGCCTAATGTTTTACACTTGGAGACTAGTGATATATGCATGGTTTTTCGTGCATTAACATTATCTGAAAAAAACCTAAAAATTTCTTTCATGTGACTAGAGATAGCCAAAAGGCAGGATTTCTAACAACAAAAAAAAAAAGTATTTTTTTGCTTTAGCTGCTAAATTCAAACATATTTTTTTTTAAATTAATAATTAAAGAAACAACACAAACTTCTTAGTTCCTTAATCTGCCCAGTAAGCTGAATGGGTTTCCTCTGCAATGTCCACATTCTGTGTGAAAGGTACTAACTTTTACAGTCCTGCTGATCTAGCTCCAACGAACACAGTCTGGGACACAAAGGGTTGAAAATATGCCACAAAACATGACCTTTCCGTCAGCTGGTTGATCTAATAACAGACATTACCTCTCCCTAGAAACCCTCGCTTTGTTTATAGAGATGGGGGCACTGTTATCAGGGAACGCCAACTGCCAGGCTCTCCCTGTACCGGGAGTGGAAGCACTGCCAGGTCCTGAAGTGATTGTCCAAAAATACCCTCACTTTAGGGATCCCCGTGCAACACGGTACCTCCGGCCTCACTATTTCCAACACAGGCACGCCAGTTGTTCCCACTAACTGCTGCTGCTGGACCCAAACCGTGCAGCATCCCCCTGACCCATGCGAGCGTTCCTCCTGAGCTGTGCAGTCTCCCCACACGGCTGCTGGAGGCCGCGCCGGAAGCAACCGCTAAAGGCACGGCTTCGGGCACGGGGGCGAAACCCCCCAGGCACACCAAAAAGGGCCCTCAGAGGAGCCCGGAGGCACCGGAGGACACCGCGCAGCCGCCTGGAGGCCGCCGGCCCACCGCCACCATTCCTGCTGAGGCAGCGCCCCCTGCCGGGGCGGGCGGTGCGCCCGGAGCCGCTCCCTGCCAGCGCCCGGCCGGCGCCTGGGCGGGGAGGCCGGGAAGCCCTCAGAGGCCCCGCACCGGGGAGCGTGACTGAAAGCAGGGAGCGGGAAAGCGCCGAGAAGGGCAGGCAAGGCGCGAACGCTCCACACTGGCCCACCCGGCTCCGTGAAGAGCCACGCCACGCCACGCCGCTGGAGGGAGGTGGGGGAGATGGCTGCATGGCCCCGTATGCCCCCGTTCAGGCGGCACCCCGCCCCCGCGCGGCCCCACCGCGGCGCCGAGGCCGCGAGCGCCCCTTCCCGCAGCCCGGGGCGGAGCCGCTCCCGGCGCGCCGCGGCATTCCCGCCCCGCCCGCCGCATGCAGATAACGCCCCTCCTCATTGGCCGTGCCGGGAGCCCTTTGAAAAGGCGCCCCCTGATTGGCCGTCCGGAAATGTTAACGCAAATAGGGAGAATCTCCATCCCCCCCCCCGCCCGCTTTTTTTTTCTTTTTCTTTTTTTTTTTTTGGCAGCTTATGCGCGCGGAGAGCGTCAGACGCTGTAACGCTGCGCGTCGGTTACTACAAACAAGTAGTCCCCGGCCCCCGCCCTCCTCCCGCCCGCCCGCTCTGCGGGGCGGGACGAAGCGCTGCAGCCGCGGCCGCCGCACCGCGGGCGCCCCGGTGCGGAGGGGAGGGGGCCGGCTGGGCGGTGGCGGGGAGAGGTGTTTCCCCCTCCCCCGCGGAGGGATATCCTCGCCGCGCTCGGCGCGCTCTGCCCGCACCAAAATATTGGGAGTTAAGAGGCGGCTCCGCGGCGCCGCCGGCTCAGAAGCGCGCGGGCAGGCACGGCGGCGGCGCGGCTCCTGCGCCCGCCACGGCTCCACTGCGGCGTTGCCCAGGGGCGGGCAGAACGCGCGGCCCCGGCGCCGCCCGGCTCTGAGCGGCTCGGCGGAGCGAGGAAGAGGGCTCGGAGCCGCCGGGATCCCGGAGATACGAGCAGGAGTCGGGAGGACCCCCGCCGCAAGATGCTGCTCTCTAAGTTCGGCTCGCTGGCGCACATCTGCAGCCCCGCCAGCATGGACCACCTGCCCGTCAAGATCCTGCCGCCAGGTACGGAGCGCTGGGACCTGCGCTGCGCTTTTATATAACCGGAGAAGACGGCTTTTGGGGGAAAAAAAAAGCCAAGCGCCCTGTGCCGCACGGACGTAGCGCCCTTCTGGGATTTTTTTTTTTCCCATGGTTCTTTTTATCGTTATTTCTGTTGGAGCCGCCACTAACGCTGTGTTTCTCCCCCAGTGAAAGTGGAGAAAGAGCCTTTCGACAAAGTGTACCAGGTGGGCTCGGTGCTGGGCAGCGGCGGCTTCGGCACGGTGTACGCGGGCAGCAGGACGGCCGACGGGCTGCCGGTGAGCGCGGGGTGCGGGCTGCGGGGCGGTGCGGGGCTGCGGGGCTGCGGCCGTGCCCGTGCCCGCTGACGGCGCCTCTCTTTTCCCGCACCGCGCAGGTCGCCGTGAAGCATGTGGTGAAGGAGCGGGTGACCGAGTGGGGCACGATCGTAAGTCCGCGGGGGCCTTTGTGTGTGTATACGTGTTGGTGGGGCGGGGGGATGGGGGGGGTGGTGGGTCTCGGGGATGGGGGGACACGGGCTGGGGGGGGGGTTGGGGGATGCCGGGTGTCGCCGCCGCAGCGCCGCGCCCGCCCCTCGGACTGCGGCATGGCGCTGACCGCGGCTCCGCGCGCACGCAGGGCGGTGTCATGGTGCCCCTGGAGATCGTCCTGCTGAAGAAGGTGGGCTCCGGCTTCCGCGGCGTCATCAAGCTGCTGGACTGGTACGAGCGGCCCGACGGCTTCCTCATCGTCATGGAGCGGCCCGAGCTGGTGAAAGACCTCTTCGACTTCATCACGGAGAAGGGCGCGCTGGACGAGGACACGGCGCGCGGGTTCTTCCGGCAGGTGCTGGAGGCCGTGCGGCACTGCTACGGCTGCGGCGTGGTGCACCGCGACATCAAGGACGAGAACCTGCTGGTGGACCTGCGCACGGGCGAGCTGAAGCTCATCGACTTCGGCTCGGGGGCCCTCCTCAAGGACACGGTCTACACCGATTTCGACGGTACGTGCGTGCTCCACCCCGCCCGCTGCGCTCCCTCCTATCGGGGCCATCGGTAACGGAAACCTTTGGACCCGACGCGGCTCAGGGTGTTCGGTTGCGTAGGAAAGGAGCGATTCCGGGCGGTGACGCAGCAGTTTCTATTTCCCTGCCTTGGAAAAAAAAAAAAAAAAAAACGCGTTTTTTTTCCTAGAGGGCGATCTGTTTACAAGGAGCCTTCGCAGTGTCGGATGTTCCCGGGGTGGATGCGCTATGCGCTGTTTTTCTGTGCGGAGCTGCTTCTAGCTTCTCCCCCCCCTTTTCCCCTTCGTGGTGTCCTGGAAATCCCGCATTGCGGAGCGGGGGATTGCTGCGCATCCCCTAAACGCACAGCTCCGGGCTCCGCGCCCCAAAGCAGGGCGCGTTCCCCTGACCGATGCCAGCGGGGGCTGCGCTCCCCCCCCCCCCCCCCGGCTTTCCCCCCCAATCCATCCTCGGCCACCGCACTCCGCATCTGTTTGTTGTGAAACCCGACCCCGCGCCACGTGACCCCGCATCACCGCAGCGCTGTTGTTTGGTATCCACGGAGCGCTCCGGGGGCGGCGGCTGCCGCAGCGCTGCACGGGGCCTTTAAAAAAAAAAAAAAATTTTTTTTTTTTTTAAAGAGGGTGAGCGGCCTTGTTTTGTTTACTGCCCGCTGGAATTGGATAAAGCGGCTTAGCCCCGTGTAATAAGGCGGACCTGAGCTTCACCTCCTTGCTGCCTGCCCGCCTCCTCCCCGCCAGCCCCCTTTGTCCTTTTGTGTCTATTTTTGGTGTGATGCTGCAGACGCCACGTGGTCAGTGAAAGGGAGCTGCCTTCGTCAACAGCCAGCTGACGGCGGCTCCTTCCCTGCAACCAGCAGTGCTGCCAGGCCGCGGTGTCACCCGGCACTGACCTGGAGTTACACCACTGCTGGGCTGGGGCCAGACAAAATCACTGCTTTTGACTTTTCTTTTTTAAATACTCCCATAATGCTGCATTTACAAACCTAATTTAGCTCTGCGAGATGCCCTTGAGTAAGGGGAAAGCACTCTAATCCTCGAATATTTCTGGTTGTTCTTTTAGGAACGAGAGTATACAGTCCTCCAGAGTGGATCAGATACCATAGATACCATGGGAGGTCAGCGACAGTATGGTCTCTGGGAGTCCTCCTTTATGACATGGTTTGTGGGGACATCCCTTTCGAGCAGGATGAGGAGATCTTGCGGGGACGATTGTATTTCAGGAGAAGAATTTCACCTGGTGAGTTGTGTAAGGAGTGAGTTGGGAGGGTTGCCTTGCTTGTGTGGTTTGTTGTCGTTTGGGGGGGGGGGGGGGGGGGGGGGGGGGAAGAGGGCCAAAGGAGGGGGTGTGGGTTTCCTTATTTTCTTAATTTTTAAATAATATTTGTACACCTGAGTTTTGTTTTCTTTTGCTTTTAAGATTACTTCTTTTCTAGTCTAACATTACTTTTTTTTTTTCAGAATGTCAACAGCTGATCAAATGGTGCCTTTCACTGAGGCCTTCAGACAGACCAACACTTGAGCAAATTTTTGACCATCAATGGATGCACAAATCAGAAGTAGTGAAGTCTGAGGACTGTGACATAAGGCTACGGACCCTTGATACTGATGTATCGAGCACAAGTTCAAGTAATGAGAGTCTGTGAATGGCTAAGGACCTCGCACTGGGAGGGGAGCTACAAGCAGAAAGACCACAGTGCTGCTGCCAATACGTAGGAGGGGCTAGAAAAATGCATTCATTATTCTGTAGTTGAATCTTTGTCTGAGGGACTTGATTTTATTTTCCCCTTTTGCTGGTTTCTGCTTTGGAATGAGAGATTTCCTTTGGAAACGCTGATGTTTAGGAGTTGCAGGCCAGTACTTAGTCAAAGACTGACCTTATTAAGAAAGCAGTGACCTCTTGAATACATGGTAAACTTTTTTGCTCTCATAGAGCCTGGACTAGATTTTATTTGCTTTTGAGTGCCTTTTTGAAAGCTGCTTCAGTGGGACTTTCTTTTTTGAGCTGTGTATGTCCAAAGAAGATCCAGTTCATCATAGGAATTTGCTGCCTTCAGACTCAGTGCTGGGGGAAGCAGCTCCTATAATGCATTGGAGAACATGTTCGGTGATTGAATGAAGTAGTCCCATCCACTGGTGATGGAATACTTGAACACAGACATTTCACTCCTGCCCCCCGCCCCTTTCCAAATCCAACCCACCTCTGCTGCTCAAAATATTTCCTATAGCCTGCACAGAAATACAAACAGGTATATCAGCTTTTTTTATTGGAAACATTTATTCATGTTTCCTTTTATCATCTCTACCACTGGGCATGAGAAGCCCCTTTCTCAACTCTCCCCGGCCTTTTGTCACCCTGCGAGTCTTAAGAGTATGTATGGGCATGTTGAATGCACAATCAATGCAATATTCAAGGACTTTACTTTTTTTTCCATACCTGTATAATGTGTTTATGTAAACTCGGTTTTCCCATGTACTATACAGTTATTTATTGTTTGAAGTTTAGAAGACCTCCCACAGGTTTCAGCTGTGGCTATTTATTTGGTTAATTTATTTGGTTAGTTATTCAACACTGTGCTTTCCCTTCCTCCTCCCCATGGGAAGTCTAGTGATTTGCCCATGGCACTTTTTTTCTGCATTCCTGTCAACTTTTGTTTAAAAAAAAAAAAGACAAAAAATATTTCTGACCTTATCAGCTTTTGTTGGAAGATGGAAAATTGTTGTACAAAGTCTAATTTAAGGGAAATAGAATGACTTTTTAAAGTTAGTCAGTATGCCTTTTGTCTGGTATTGTACCAGAAATGTAAAGTAATGCTGTTTGGAAGGGTTTTAAATTATTGACATTGTACAGTCTCCGTGCATTGGCTCTGGAAGGTAGAGTGGCAGAGTCATAAACCTTAATTTATTTTAATAGCTGTGTTTCTGTGATCTGGTTGCATTTATGCAGCTTGGATTTGGATTTTTTTCTTCTGTTCAACAGTGTGAAATGTATGGAGATCATATTTTTTATACAGGTATTTCAATTAAACTTTTTTTGTATATAACAGTTCTGTTTGTGTGTGTGTGTAGTCCGTTTTATCTTCACCATTGCTCTTGAATCCAGCTGGGGAGCTAGAGTGCTGTTAAGAACTTCTCTTGTAAATGCCAACAACATCCAACCAATCCAAGTTATTAGGCCTATGCTATCCACTAATGTCCATTGTGGAAGGATTAAGCAATCGTGCATCTTGGCTGTATCTACTTCTTGATTACCTGATTTGATGTTGAACTGCGATAGGTGTATGATGTGGCAGTACTAATGACCTACATGAAGGGGGAGGGCCTGTGATAATGTATTTTTTCAACTCTGTAAACACTGAATAACTGAAATACCACTGTACTCATTGTCCTTAAACACAACAAAGAAGTGTTTCTGTACTTGCTCATGGTGACTGTTTTCATAGTTGACATGTTTACTTTCCATTACATTTCATTTCCTTCCTCCCTCTTACCCCTTCCTCCTGGGGGTGGAAGGGAATTTCCTGTGCGCTTACAGGAAAAGGCCAACCAGCATGCTCAGAGCGGGGTGCCTGTTTTCCTTCAGCTCCTCGTTATCACAAGTGTCTGCTGTGTCACTTTGTGAAGTGCTGGTGAAGGTGAAAATTGGTATTCACAACAAAGAGGAGAAAAATGCTCTCAGCATTCATCTTCCTTCACTGGGAGTCGTGTCCTGCAGCTTGGTGTGCATCCTGGTTTCTGTGCAGACAGAGAGGACTGACCTAACTTAGTCTTCCTATGGGGGGTGGAGATGATTATGGGCATTAACTACTATGGTGGGATCTACAAGGTATGCTTAAGGATACGTTCTGTTATTAGGAGTGCTTTGTAGTATTAATAGTAATGGACAAAGCTTAAAATCTATTGGGTTTGTGTTATTTCCCTTTCAGGGGATCTTTCTGCCAGCTCATCTACTATTATTTTGGTTCTCTGTGGGGAATATCTCACTTACTGACATCATACCAAGCTACTGATGCTAACTAGCTCAGACTCAAAATGCCACTGAATAGCAGGGGGTACAGCAAAAGGGGGAAGGACCATTTTCATGTGCAGTTTTCTGATGACATAGAGGGAGAGGAGATGGCTTTCTCTTGGCCTTAGAGGGTTAAATTGTCAGTGAGAAAACAAAACATCAAAGAAGGCAGTTGTGTCCATCCTTCTATGTCATTTTTTTAATATTTTTAATTTTTGACTTCTTTTGAGTTTTTAATTGAAATCTCTATGTATGTTAAACCCAGTCCCTGAGGAGGTCACATACACCTTTGTTGGAATCAGAGAGATGTGGATGAAAGGTTTTGCAGTTCTTGCTGAGGACAGTCACGCCGTCGGGTCCTAAGAAGCGCAGTGCTTAAAAGTGAAGATGGGGAGTGGTAATTGATTACCTTTCCCCTAAGAGGAGGGACTCAGATAAACCCGAGGAGGGATGATCCCAGCGCCTGGCACAGCTCTTCAGGGAGGCGTGTTTCCAACCACAAGTAGTCCCTGGAGAAATTCCAGGAGCTGATGATAATTAACATCTTCCACTCCAGTGGCTTCACATGCGCACAGCTGTTGAGAGCTGTGGTAGTGTGGGCGAGCTTCAAAGGGCTACCAGGAAAGCAGTTCTAAAAATACATCTGTCAAGCTGTTGCTGATCGCTGAACTGGGCGCTTTAAAGTTTCCACAGGAGTCTGTTTTACTTTCCTTGTCCTCGTAGAGAAATGCCACTGAAGAGTTCTGTTTTGCAACATAAAAACTAAGTTTTCACCTTTTGCTACTGAGGCAAAATGTGTTAAAAGGAGAAAGGTCAAAAGGACACGGGCGCTGGTGCTGACTCCCCTCTGGGATTAGCTCACATAAAAGGTGTGCTTTCAGTATTGCACAGGCAGCGTTCATTGTGAAACTCCCCTGAATGCTAATGGAAGACACGTGGATGAAACACCTTACACCGAAAGTAATGATTTGTAAAAATAGCTTTTCATTACAGCTGAAAGTTGGAAAATGATGTGCTAATATAGTTCCATTAGCTGAGCGTTACTGTCAAAATGAGCAGGTCTGTGACAGCTCCTGGTTCCTCCCGTGCTGCTATCTGTTGTTATTTTAATATCATTAAACACTTCTTCCCTGGGATCCTCCTCTTCATACTCTCTGCGTACTGGTTGGTTTTCCACAGCACAAAGCCTGAAAGGCAGAATTCTGCAGCTCATTCAAAACACTGCTTAAATCGCAGCCTGCTTCAGCCCTGACAAATTGATTTAGCTGCGATCACACCTGTGCCTGTAAGCATGCCACTGCTTCATAACGTGCTTCAGAAATACTCCAGTGCTGAAAGGTCTTTAACAATACAGCGTTTTGTATAATTCATCTCCTTAGTAAAACTCATTCTCTTGCACGAACGCGTAAACATACACTGACTTCCTTTTTTTTATTATTTTCTTCTCAGTTAACTAAGCCTGCATTTACTGAAGAAACAAACAAAAACAAAACAAAACAACAACAGAAAAGACCTCTTTGAAAAAGAATAAATAAATCTGTCAGAAGGATGTTAGGAAGATTGACAAGAGTGTTCTCGCCATAGTCTTATACCTCTCTTTCAGTGGTTTACTGACCTCTGTTGGTGAAATTAAAGTATACGTTCTGAAAATAACGACGCATGCATTGGGAAGAGTGAGTTTAAAATATTGCTGCGTGTTATTTTTACATATTGAAAGGTATGGCTAGCTCTTAAATGCCCCATCATGTTTGAAAGCATACCATTTCCAAAGAGGAAAAAGAAAAAAAAACAACCGTGAATATGAAAATACTTTTTCATTTCATTAACTTCCTAGAGCAATGCTAAGGTAGAAGTGGACAGTGAAAAATCAGCTATTGGACAAGAGGAGCGTGAATGGTAAAGGCTGTCAGCTCTGCATTGAGCCACAGCCTGAGGAGCCCCAGTCATTCATATGGCTCCTGGCAGCAGCATTTCCCAGTTCATTGGCCCTCATTCTGCAACTTCATTCCAGTCCTGATGAGAAGAACTTGTCCTCTGGCATACGGATGGGCAGTGATTCTCAGCAGTGTAACCAGATAACATGATACGCCGCCGTGGCCCTATCAGCTGATGAGCAGTGTAATCTTCCTGCTAACAACAGTGATGCTGCTGTTGGTGGCAGAGGGTAAAATGGTGACATTTTTGTTTCATCTCAACACGTGGCTTTTCTGGTGTTGTACTGAAACTTGAATTTGTAAATTTGTGACTGTTTAGTTTCATGGTTAACTGTGCTTTAAAAATATTATACGTATTTGCCTAAGGGGTTCCTTCAGGCACCTGCCATACCAGACATATTGAGCTTTGGCTGTACTGCAGAAGTGATGAATAAAGTGATAGGAAGTCACAAAACCGTGCAACTTGAAATAAATTAAAATCTGTGTTTAGACAGAATTCCTAAGTAATTTCAGAGAATGTCTCAAAACTGATGAATTCCTGTGGATCAATAAAAAATATGGGCACAGAAACACACAAGTTGTCATTATTTGTTATCAGTTGCACTGGAGAACCTCAGAACTGAAGTGTAACACAAGGCAAAATGAGGAGCAGAAACACAAATTCATAACATTCCTGCAGAGATTTCCACAGCTAGCAATTCCAATCCTTCCGTTCCAATAAATTTAGAACATATTCAATCCTTTTTGTCCTTTGTTGCTCGAAATCCTACTATTATTTGTAATGTGAACTGCCACACTTGAGTTTTAAGAAAATGTATGTTGTTTCCAAGTATCTGTTAAAATTGTTGTATTTGTACCTGAGATGTTAGAACTTGATTTTCTTTGAAAATGAAGTGATGGAAATTATTTGCATATGGAAGCATTATGCTTACATAATAATATAAATTCAATATAGGTCTCAGATTAGCTGTGTTTAAGCTCTAATTAATATGGTTTTAGTAAGAATACTATCGATAATTGTTAATGCTCTGCTAATTGACTATACCAACCATATGTAAAAGCTGCTTATACTAGCCCAGTAAGAGAATTAGTTGGACCCATACCTTAACTTGTACTTCTTTCTCAGGTATGTCTGTGTTAAACCTTGAAGTTAAGTCACAGGCAACAGAGGTAGATCAGTACACTTTTTGTTTACTATTAATGACTCAGCACTCACTTCAGCTCTACACTAAGGAATAATGAGAGATTACAGAAAAATTTACTGAGAATTGAAAGGCACTTTGCTCCAGAATTCTGAAGAATGTTTTAATGTTTTGTGAAATACTGTATCGTACACCCAGTTGGATTATTTTTACATATAAATTCTAATAGGGGAAAAAAAAAAAAAAGTTACTTTGCTGGAATAAAAAATGTTTTGATTGAAACACCTCCTCTGATTGTTATAGATGGTCTGGTTTCAAGATTGCAGTTGATATCTCTCCACTTTTCTTCTTCCCTTGTTTTAGGTCAGGAAAACTTTTATAACAGTAATCAGGTTATTCTAGTTAAAAATATACGTACTGTAAGAGGTTGTTTGATTATTTGTTCATTTTTTTCAGGTGTCATTTTTGTGACAAGTTTCAAGACCCTCTAGAATCATGGAAAGGAACCATTTCTTTCATATCACTCTGTGGAAAGGTATTCCTTTACAGTGGGCAAATGCTCCCAAATTCAAAGACTCCACAAACATTTATCTGCTTTTTAAATACAGGTGTTATAGCAAAAATCCCTACAACATATTGATTTAGCATAGAAAAGCTTAACAAATTTCAGTTTTCCAAAGGTAACCTTGGAGGTCAATAGCTAATAAATGTAACCCGCAGAAATGCAGATTAGGTTGTAAGGAAGAGTTTTATGTCTGTAAGGATAGCTGAATATGGAGTAAACTGACCGTGAAGTATATTAGATCACCATTTTTAGAAACAACCTTTTTTTTTTTTTCTTTGTAAATCATATAAGAATTCCTATTTCTGCCTTGCTGCAATTGCAGCCTACTTAGAAATATTACGGATTTCATCAGCCTGACGCTCATGACTTAACAAAAATGTTTTCAGCCCACAACACCCATTGTGCTTGTTGAACCAATATAAAATTTATTGGCTGTGCCCCTTTTGCTACTGGCAAAATATATTAGAATACACATTTGACCTAATCAATAGAAATAGTGACAGAGACTTTTTCATTATGGTGAGACTGTGGGACTACTGACCCTTTCTCAAAGCCAACGTCAGCTGAACTGGTCTTCCCTCACACCACCCCTTCCATTTGCTGGTACCCTGACATTCAAATCAATAAACTGATCTCTGTGATAATGATACAGACTAAGTGAGGGAATATGCAGAACAGCTTGGGACCTGCACATGTGGGAAAAGAGGCATTCTTGCTGATGAAAGGATATGTGTAATAAAGAGCTTAATTTTCTCTAGTCTGTATCATCAGAAAGATTGCATGGTTTCTAGTTTATAAATTCTGCAACAAATAATTTTCAAGAAATGCTGACAAATCCTACTATTTTTAACTTCACTTGCAAGCTATTTTTTGCTTACTTGAAAGGCATGGTGTACCTCATCTCCTGATAAAGCAGAAGAGCATGGATCACTCAAAATCTTGTAAAAATCACAATTCATGAATATTTTTACACATCTCAGTAGTATACCCTACTTTTTAACCAGTTTCATAGGTACCTTTGTAAATGAGAAAATACAGGAAACACAAAAAGGTTGCAATGATAAGAGTAATGCAGATGAGCTGAGAGATCAAAATTGCATTTATCGTTCCGTCTTGACACCTATGATTTCTCTGTTTCTCTGTCATTTTGAGCTTCTTCAGCAAATATGAGCTCCATTGTCATCTCTAGGGTACTTCTACAGACGCTCATAATGTATGTATACTTGAACATATACTCCAACATACTTGAAGGAAAACTAGAGAAACTGATCTTGGAAATTTCAGTCAACCCCTAGGTAAACTGGGAATTTCGAGTGTGTTTTAAAGACAGACACTTCCCCAGTCTAGTGTTCATTGTGGTGATCCACTCAAGCAGATCTAACTGCAGAGTATCATCATTTCCCTGACAATTCTTAGCCAAAGTGCTCACGGCATCATAGAACTCAACTCTGTAGTTCTTGGGAAAAAAAATCCAGTAAATTTCAGGGAAATTTTGCCTGTATAATGACTACAGGGTTATCTTTTAGGTTGTGACAAAAGAAGGGCTCTCCTAGAGAGAAAACTACTAAGAAATGCTGAAATTGTAGGTAAAACTCTCCCGTGCAGTGCTTAATATCCATAGAAGGAGGAGAGAGGAACACTTCTCTTTTTTGTATAAGTCAGAGTTTCATTTTTTGCAATATATCAAATGAACTATTTGAAAAACAAGCACAAGATAACTTGAAAAAAACTGTTGAACATAAAAATTGTCTTAAAAACTAAGGCCCGGACAGTGGATTTGTTAGTACTGTAAAGAATAGTTACTCGTGAGAAGTCTTACTTCCCATGTAACTGAACTTGGCTGTGGAAAAGTGCTCATAAAGTGTTGATATTAATTGACACCTCACTTGTCCTGTTTCACTGTTGAACAGTTTTCAATTCACACGCCAAGAGCATGATGCAACTTCTATTATGATCAGTGACAAAATCCTACTGAAATAGATGGGAAGGTGAATGTCAGTCTTGCTTATACACAAGAAGAGTACTTTCATACTCTTTACTAAATTGCATTCTTATTAATTAATATTACTTTATCAACTAGCTTACACAAGAGTAGAAACTGCACAGATGCCAGTGATCTTTTCTATCCATGGAGCTTTCAGAACATTTAGAGACTTCATTGGTATGATTGAATCCCTTTGCCCACCTCTTACCACTGCCCCATAAAACCTCACCCAATTCCAGAGCAAAATAATACGATTGATTGCACTGAACATTTATCCCAGTTTTTTAAAAAACCTTACTTCTATTTTCTAGAACTTTAGGCCTCTGCATTTTATTCTAATCCATACTTTCTTAGGCCTTTGCTGTTCCAGCTTCCAATAAAATCTATTGGTGAAGAGCTAAAAGTTGAATATAATTTTAAGCCAATTGAATCTCCATGTGGATAAGTTAATTATTTAATTACATTTCCTTACCCCTGGCTGTAGGTATTTGAAATTCTTTGTTCATTCTGACCACTGAAAAACTTTGAATCTAACTACAGACAATTTTGAGTGACAGTGTCTATATGCACAGTTATATAATGTACTAATATTTCAGACTGCTTTGGTAAGCCTTCTACAATGAACAGGTTTGCTCAGATGAAACTCAGTGACAACTTATCACCAGAAATTATGATTGTCAAGGTAATAATAGAAAATCTTAAAGAATCCCTGTACAAACAATAGATAATCAGATGTGTGTGTGAAATTCTCTCAGCCCTTGCAGATGGCCAAGACAAAGCTGTGTGACACTGGAGACAAGCTGTAATAGAAGACTCTTCATTTAACACAGTGAGAAAACATCAGATGGCTTGGTACTGGCATTCTGCAGGGAAAGATCAGCCTTCTCCTTGCACAGAGGTCTAGTCTTTGTTCTACAATACTGTATTTTCCACTACTAAAATTCAAGTTAATTGACTGCCAATTGGCTGAGACCTAGTGAAAAACAAAAACATTTCTGTTCAATTGGTCATGAAATATCTAGATTAACATTTACAGAGCTGTTAGCTAACTTCAGTTAATTGGAAATCAATTTACTGTAAAAGAGGAGCAAAAAGTCCAGTTCCACAGGCTAGCATTTATTATTGTCTTATTATGCTTATTGCCAGTTAGACTTTTCTAGGTGAATTTTCAAGCTAACACCTCTTTGAGGGCAGTGGATAATAACAGGTGAATCTTGTTTTCTCTCTCTCTCTTTCTCTCTTTTTTTTTCTTTTCCTTATTAGTTTTATACACAGTCAGTTTGGGGATGTTTACTGGAATACCTATTATAGCAATCACATAAACATAGAGCCTGCAATAGAAGTGCCCACTGTAAATAAGTAAGTGCCATGAAGAAATTTCATAAACTGAAGAAAAATCACACCAACTTCTTATTCTTCAACTTGCTTAAAACTGTAGAGTAACTACTTGAGACAGATCTCTCTCTCCCCCACATACACTCTTTTCAATCTGACCAACATAAGAACTGGCTGGGGTAGCTGTACAAATTCTGACCACAAGCTGGCCTGCATATGCCACTGTAATTTATACAGTTGATTACCTTCCACTTTCTCAAGGATATTAACTGGCATAAACCTTCATTTTTTTTTTCATTTCCAGTAATTAATTCCCTGTAGAGAGTGACTGAAAACACTAAACAAAAGCATTTAATCAGAAATTATTAGAGTTGGCTTGTCAGTCGTCTGTTAATCACCATTCATTCTCATACAAGGAGTGAAAATTTTATCAAACCTTATACTTAATTAAAACATTGTTTCTGTAGCAGATTGGAAAGTAATGTCATCTGTTTAGACTTGTATCCTAAGATTCATTAAGAATTCATGTTTCCTGCAACATGCAGTCATTTAGAAATTCATTCTGTTGGGATATGTACAGAGGTGCAAAGGGCGACGGTTGTAGCACAGTGAAGTATTCTTTTATTGAAGGCCTTCCAAAACCGCACCATAATGCAGACTGACAACACAGTGAAGGAATACTAATGAAATGGAATGTGCTGAAAACTAGAAAGTGAAGAAGAGTGAGGAGAAATTGCTTCACAGATTGAAGTTTCATTATGATAATCTGGTCATGTGGATGACATAAGCACTAGAATTTTGTACAGTTGTTCCTGCTTTATTACAGTACTTATTAAAAATACCTGATTTTGTGTATATCTGACACATCCTAGGAAGTATTTACAGAAGTTTGTTCCAAGTTAATGAAACCAGGTTTCTCTGGTGTAATATTTCTCTAAAGAGTCAAAAGAAAAATGCAGAAAAATGACAGTGACAGTGACTGATTACTGTTTATTATTAGAGCAAGGTGCAAAGACTTGCAAAATGCTGCTTGTTTTCAGTGACTGTTTACATATATTGGCGTCCTGCTGCATCATCATTATGTAGGAACATGTAGGAGGTGTGTATCTCATTACTTTTTTTCTGGGCAAAATGTCCTACCAGCCCCAAGAATTTGCCAGAATGCAACAGACACTGCTGTATCCATTAAGATAACTAAGCTGCAGTCAGCCATTTTGCCAAAGCAGAGATTGATAAAGCTTGTTAGACCAATTGGTAAGAAAAGAGAATCCTATTACTGTATACTGTAGGATCTCACTATCTAGCTTGCTAAGTTTGGGCCCATTCCTGCCTGTTCCTTGGCCCTGACTTCACCTTCGGCTCTGTGGATTAGTCAACTCTTCACCACTCTTTTTGGCATTTTTACACCATAACTTTTAGGTTGGTGTATCTTTTGGCTTTCCTGGTTTCTGTCTTGCTTCAATTCCTGACACCGAGGATTTGCTAACAGCAGTAACACCCCAGGTGTACTGTTGCTGTGATAGCATTAAAGGGATTGTACCATGAACATATGGTCAGACACAACAGTAACAAGTGCAGTGCTTCATTAAGAGACAGAAGCAGATATGGGTAAAAAAGCATTGATGTTTTATATTATTACTATTTAACGTTAGTAACCATTGATTATGTAAGTAAAATCGCTGATACCAAGCAAGAAGTACAGCTTTCCTCTTCTGTACTTACAGTCCAGAAAGACAAACACCAGGCAAAGTGCAAGCAGAGAAGGATTAATATTTTTTTTTTTTAAAGCAACCATCATCTATTTCCACTTGCCCTCTGCCTGGCCATTATTAGCTTGAAATTGTAGGCATCCAAGTTGATTCTTCCTGCTGTTACTGGAAATTTTTTCTTGGCTCAGATATGAAAATAATTTCCTTTTAAATTCAACATTATGTTGTTACAATGTCCATGCTGATAGTGTAATCATCAAATGGTCACGGCTGAAAGAGCTGGGACTATTCATCCTACAGAAGAAAGACTCAGGGGATCACGTCAATGTCTATAAATATCTGAAGGGAGGTGCAAAGATGATGGAACCAGATAAAGTTGCCCGGGGACAGGACAAGAGGCAATGGGACAGACTGAAATTCAGAAGGTTCTACCTAAACATCAGGAAGCACTTTTTCATTGTGTGGGTGTCTGAACCTTGATTGGCACAGGTTGTCCAGAGAGGCTGATAATTTCTCAGACACATTCCCAAGCTATTTGGACACGGTCTTTAAGGTGGACCTTCTTGAGCAGGGGACTGGAACCAGAAGATCTCAGAGATCCCTTCCAACCTCAACCATTCTGTGACTTTATGTAATTTGATGATTTCCCATTGGAGCACTTCACATGGGCATCATTTCTATGTGACGGTGACTTTATGTCTGCAAGCAGCTTTGTCTAGAGCTATTCAAATCTGCCTCTTAGAAGGTCATATGGCAGCCCATGTCAATCACCCTAGTTTAAAAACTTCTTGACACAGTCATAGCACTTATGACTCCTCGTGCTGCTGTGACATATGACCCTTATGCCATAAATATTCTTCTGTATTATGCAAGGGTATCACTACAGAAGGAGGATTATGTGAGGTCATGACTAGAGTCTGATCCTGCCTCAACCCCAGATGTACAAGCAGAAAACACTTGAGTGGATTAATATATAAGTGGCTTTTAGAGGAAACTGCCCCTTGTTCTGACATTGCTAGGTGAACAGAGGGATTGGTGTTGTTAGATATCCCAATCTGTTCAAGAACCATCTACACCAGCTTATAACATAGCATAAACTTGGACAAGAGCAGCCACTGGAATGCAACTGCCTTCTCCACATACACAAGCACATTATTTTTACATTTTAGGCTTGATCACTTTATTTTTATCGCTTGACAGCTACCAGACTTGGTCACACTTAGCAGATGATTTCATCTCCCCTTCAACAACAAAATAAATCTAGTCAGGACAACAAAGTCACTTCTAACAGGAAATTGCACAAGCCACTGTTGGTCTACTAAAACGGAAGACACACAGACAGAGAGAGCAGTTATATGTGTAGGCTTATAGAGTGGGATTTTGTTTCTAGCTATCTAAATATTCACCTTCTGGCAAAACAGAATTGCTGGAAGAGATTTTTCACTTCCTGGTATGTTTCCTAATCTCATGGCTTCATTACTTTAATATTGTATGTAGCAAAATCTCTCGCCTACTACATATATAAGTGCCTATAAAACCTACCTGTTTCTGTTGAAACTAAAATAATTTAGAACTCACTTAACAAGTTTACAGGGAATGTGTCTCCTCCATAGCTGATGTGCTGATTGAGGCCCCACTTTTTCTTAGGCACCAGAGAGCTGGTACATCAGGTAATGATTTTGATAACTCAAAGACTATGAAGCCAGAAAAATTTCCTCTAAAACTGGTACTTTTCAGGCAGATAAACTCTGCATTCTTTTCTCACATAGAACAAGTGGAAATATTTTCAAACTGAAAGAGAGAAGATTTAGATTGGATATAAGAAACAAGTTTTCTTTCAATAAGGGTGGTGAGTCACTGCAGCAGGTTGCCCAGAGAGGTAATGTATGCCCCATCCCTGGAGGTGTCTCAGTTCATTGCAGGGGAGTTGGACTGGATGACCTCTAAAGGTCTCTTCCAATTAAACGATCTATGATCTGCATTTCTTAAAAAGAAAATCAAACCACACCATACTGTCAGGTTCTCCCTACTCATTGCTCCTGTTCCTGTTATCAGTTTCTTTACCTTGCCAGCAGTTAGACTGTCAAGTTGCAGCGAGAAAGATCTCACCTCAGATCTCACTTCTTCTGACTTTAGAAATTTATAATAATGTCAGGGGAAGTATTAACATAATGAGAGTAAGCTTGGCTTTCAGAAAAATCAGTGAGTTGGAGTCAGGTAGTTACATCATTTTTGCTTGGAATCGTTAAAGCCCAGAGAATGTGGTAATGACTATTTATTGTATACAACAAAAGCATCTATGAGAAAATCTTTCCAAACATGCCTCAGATATCTCCAGAGGACTGGGGAAAGCCTATGAAATGAAATATTAGAAAAATGTCAGGGCATATATGTAGGTCTGCCTTAATTGTATTAGCTTCATGAACTGCTGTTGAAGCTTGAGAGTGATATGAGGTTTGACCATAACCTTCCTGTCTTGGGGCATTTAAAGATTTTGAGTCTGACTCTCTCTACTCTCAACTGCACCACCTACTCCCAGCTGGACCAACTGCAGAAAAGTTCAGGAGGAGAATAAGAATCAGATGATTTTAAGCTACAGATGATCCAGTAGTAAACACTATGTGAGAAATACTGAAGGAGTAACAATGTACAAAGTTGATGTTGTGGAAATGTCCCTTTATCACAAATTTGGGGCTCAGTCTTGCAAAGACTTTCATTGCTACTAGCAAATAATATAAATATCTGAATTTCTGTCTAGACCTGGAGACTGGGGCCAGTTTGTCCCAGATTAGGCAGATTTCAGGACAACAAGATAAAAGCCCTAGTTCTTGTAATTTCTTCTCTTTGTGATGCTAATGAAAGGGTTCATTAGCATGTCATTAATTCAGCTCCTGTTCTAGTACAAATGTAAAGACAGTTAGAAACAACAACAACAACAACTAAAAGCTGTAATTATTCCTCAAAAGAATTCTTTACTTCTTAAACTGTTAAAGCCAAAGATTAATACAGGAGATCTCTTTGTCTTGAGTGCTAAATGGCGAATGATTTTGTTAACATAATTTTATCCACGTTATCGGATCTTAAGCCTTAGCAGATTGTTAAAATCAACAAGACTGAAACATGAGAAAAAGGGGAGGTTTCAGTAACTCCCTCTTCTCTCCACCACGAGGAGTCACACCCATTTTAAGGTCATCAAAGTACTACATATCGCTCCAGAGCATCTAGCCAGCCTGGAAGAAACCAACACTTTAAGGATTTTTCCAGAGGTGTTAAAATGTTTCTAATCCTTTCAACAGAAGTTTCACAAGAGTGAAAACGACTCTTAGAGATAAGTACAAAGAGAGACAATGCAGTTCTGAGAGGTGTCAAAGGTTCTATTCATCTTGGTGGAACCTCATCCTCCTTACCCCAAACCAAATGTCTTAAACTCTAAGATACCATCTGGACCATCGTTAGCAACTAGCACTACTGAGTTTCACTGCTGATGCTAGGGCTGACCACCGTGGCAATCTGAAGTTATAGAGTATGGCTGAAATGTCATTTCTGTCTCCTAACTTGTCTGCAAAGTTGACTGGGCTGCAGCTAACATCATCAGGAAGTGATGTTTAAATGTTCACTGTTTTAATCTGATGTATGCTTTCAGCTGACTGTGTGTAGGATGTACCCCTACTGCTTGCAAGTAAGCACTGAGAAACTGTATGATTACAAAATCTGAAAACTCATTTACTGGAATGTTGTCTATATCTTGGGCTTGTTGTGCTGTCACAATAACAGCAATAACAGCAGTGCCTACCACTGCTTCCACATTTACTATGGAAATCCTGATACTAATGATACCTAATGAAATCCTGATAAATGATACCAATTGCCATTGATATAAAGCCCAAAATTATATCAATAGATTTATACAGCTTATTTTCCCCATCTCTATGATAAATCCTCTCATTCAAAGCTCGATTGTCTTGTTCAGTTGTATGCAGAACATGAGTTGGCCTACTTTTCTCCTAATTTCAAAAACCACATGCTCAATTTTTAACTAAAATGGATTGGAAAATGATGTCCTTTGGCCTATTCTTAATACTGTAACACTTAGTACCATTGCTGCCTTTATGTACTTAAAGTTCTTGTGGGGACCTGGAAAGGAAAGATGTTTCCTGGTCAATAGAAATCTCTGTATTATTAAAAAAAAAATTAAAATGGTTTGGGATATATTCTTTCAGCCCTTTCACCTGCATTTACAGTAGATCTCTGAATGTCAGGGTCACACATTTATTTTAGTCATTTTAGCTGTTAGCCAGATGGCTGCAGTGGAATTTGATCATTAGATACTTAAAGACAGAAAAAAAAAAAAAAAAAAAAAAAAAAAAAGGCCAGTGATTATATACTATTAAATGGAGAGAAAAATGAAAAACAATAATAATAAAGGAGGTAAACGAAACCCTGCATATCGGTTTGGTACTTACAGAAATTTCTTTTTTTAAACAATTACATCCCTGCACGTGTCACATGGAACACATCAGTTTCACCGCTTCAAGTACAATTAGGTTGAAAGACCACAGAGCGTTCAGAAGGGAAGCAAGGTCGCGGCTCCCGAAGGGCACAGCATCACCGCAGGCAGCTCGCTTCGGGGAGGTGGCTCCCATCTCATCCAAGGAGCTTTGTCTAGACAGCGACGGTGCGTAAGCAGGCACTAAAATGAGACTTCAATAGCGAAGTCTAGTCATGTTTTTGAGCTGCAAGACAATTAAAAATATATGAATTCCCAGAATCTTAGGTGCGACAGGGTTTTTGTTTTTGGTTTGTTGCTGTTGTTTTTCCCTGAGGAGAACTGTCACAATAAAGAAATAATTAATTATGTATTTTGCTGTTAGTATCTTTACATAGAATTGCTTTCCCTGGCATTAATTTAGTTCTTTTTTTTTTTTTTTTTTTTTTCTCTCTCCAAGACAAGATATGCTTTGAATAATCCATAATTCTGCCCTAGAGCAAACTGAGATATATACCAGAAGCAGCGAGCAATATTTTAAAAGGTAAATTAAACCACGTTATATTTATTGTGTAAAATTCCTCATTTAAAATACACCCTGATCATTTCAGCAGTGAGTATGAGACATAATTAAATCCAAAGACTTTCTTTTTATTTATGTAACTGTAGAAATATTAGAGAGACTGAAGCAAAAACCAAATGAGATACTTTTAGAATAATAAAAAGACAATTATAAAGGACATTTAAGTAGGTTAACCTACTTAGTACTTACATACCAAACAATAAGACTCGGAAAACGTAATCCTAAAGCACCTTTTTGTGTGTGTAAAGCAAACGTTTCAGATGAGCACAGATGACTTTTCTTAAAGAACAATACATTTTTAATATGTACACGTTAAAAGAGTATGTGTATTAATATATATTTCCTCATCCCTTCGTATTTCCTCACTTAACCCCACAATACTGTGGTGCAAACTCTGTTGCCCAGTGGTGTCGGTCTGGACAGTCTGACCTTTAGTGAACTATTTGCTTGAGCCCAGCTTAATTACCCTTCACCTTAGCAAGATTCTGTATAAAATTGAACTGGAAAACATAAATGGAACATTTATTTGTGCTACGAATTGTTCCTTCATGAGGCACATTAAGACAGTTTAAGAAAGCTTAATTTTTTAGCATTTGAGAAATACCACTTCCTCATTTTATTGTCTTTGCTGAAGGTCACAGTCAAAGTCTTTGGAAGGACAAAATACAGATGTTCCGTGAAGCACACAAGTAGCCCACAAATGGAAAAGAAAGATCATGCAAGGAGGCAAACTTCTTCTTTGAGAACAAATAGGAACATTACAGTGGCATTTCACAGGCAACAATAAAGATTGTGTTTTGTTTTCTTTGTCACATGCCCACATTAGGGCAAGAATTTATGACTTCTGTGAGCACATATTTTGCTGAATGAACGTACAGCAATGGCTATTATAAGAGTGACTGAGAGGCAAAGAGTTTAAAATAAAAAAGTCAAATGCTATTTAAGCTGATTTACAGAGTATTGTTAAAAATAAGTTTTTCACTGACTCATATACAAAAAGTGCAAGGGAGGGTTCCTAAAGACTTTTGTTCCCGTTTTTAACAGTTTCAGAATAAACAAAATAATACAACGTAAGTCAAAAGAATGTCATTTAAAACCCAGCATACAAATACAATATACTACAATATATGCAAAATATCTACAGGTTTTCATCAGAAGAGAAAATGGAAAATGGTTTAAAAATTTCATTCCACACTTGGGTCTAGACAGAATCCAAGATAAAGATCATTTCCTTCTTGCAATTTCTGGGTATAGATCTCATTCTTGTGAACACTGCCAAGAACCACATAGGGAGGGCTGTGATGACTAACGGTCTGCAGTACTCCAGCCTACAAAGAGATTGCCACACATTTCATGCACCAATTTCTTTGACATATCCAGCAGGAAAATAAAAAATATTCACATTCCTTATTTCTTGAATCTCAACAGGCAGAGAAAGCATAATGCTTTGAAAAGTGTCTCAAAGGAAGTGCAAAGGTAACTTTCAGAGTCATTAATTAACTTAGAAAAAAATACTTCTTCATTCTTTCCTCACATCATTGTTCATTGTGTGATCTTCCCAAACCTGATAACATTCAAAGACTTGAGATCTTCCTCTGCATCTTTTTTTTTTTTGAGAAGTAAAAACTCTGTTTTTTCTCTTTAAAACCTTTTTCTTCAAGTGTAATACCATATATTATTCTTCTCTGTAAGAAGAAGATGATGTTATGCTGACTTTACAAGTATAAATACCTACTTTTAAAAAATGGTTTTATTGTGAAAAGTAGATGTGCTGTGGTGACTTGTGCTACAGTCATGGTTCTTTCTCCATCTTCAGGTATGAATGAAGCTCTGCCTATGAAGGAATTCTATGATACAGATCACTCTTCTGCTACCTCCCTAACATTTCTGCATGAAGGATAAGGGCAACTGCTTTTCTGCAGTTTAGTTTCCCTCAGTGGCTAGGGACTCTGCATTAAAAAAAATCAAAACAAACAACAAAAAAAAACCAACCTGAAACATGTAGGAGATATGCACATATTAGTATTACCCTTATAGATCAATCATCTAGCTAATATTTGGGCCTATAGTACTTCAAAACAAAATTAAAATACAAGTGGCATCAGCATTCCATTTCTTCACAGATGAAAACATGCACCTAATTAACTGTGTCAGTGAAATATGAAAGTATTTTTTTTTTTTACTCCTCTATGTTTTTGCTTCTGCATCCAAAGCATAAGCAACATGCTCGTACTAGAATTCCATACTCGGAATTAACAACTATAGTAATCTTTCTTTTAGACAGATAGATGAGAGTGTATTAAAACAAAAGATCTGGTGTTTTGAATTAACCAACATGATATACAGTCAGTAGGCAGAGCAGAACTACTGTCCAAATAACAAACCAACTTTGGAACATCACAAAATTAAGTTACTTTTGCTCCTTATTTCACTTGTACCTCAATATCTGTGACTAAAAAAGAAAAATCTAGAAACTTTTATTTTCAGGTTGCTTTCTTTCTTTTTTTTTAATTTGCAATTGCAATAAAATTCCTCTTATCAGAGGGCTGTCAATATCTCTAAAAACAGAAGTTGGTCTGTTGGTTGCATTTAACTTCATTCCAAGACAATGTTGTTCCATTTTTTTAGATGCTATCAAGTAACAATGTCCACACCTTAATATTACTGCTTGTCTACCATTTCATTATATGTAGCGACAAAAAACTTTACTGTGTATATTCCTCCAGAAAATTATTAATAGTTTTACATGTAATTTGTTACTTCATTTGGAAGAATTACAATTTTTCCAAACAAAATAATTTGAAAATAGTCACTGGAATATGACCATGGTTTAGACCATGCAGCCACCATAAATCAGAGATTTTGATCCAATCCAATAGTCAGATGAAGTGAAAGTGATCATTGCTTTTGCTGTATTTGGCTTTGTCTACTTCAACTATGTCATTTAGTCTCCTTATGATTATTTCTATGCCTAATTTTCATATTTCTTTTAATCATTATTCTCAGGAAGCTTGAGCCCTGTTCTGTTATGTGTTTTTTTTTTTTTTCTTTTTTTTCCCCCCAGAAACTAGAGAAGAATGTTACCATTCCCTTTATCCTAGGCATGCACCATCCCTATGTATGGGTGCATGCCAGGTGCATACAAGGCCTAAGGCGCACCCACCTGTGTTTCTTAGAAATGCCAGTTTCCTGAATCCTCCCAGTGTTCTGCTTGGCCTTCCAACACAGTGACCATTTTTGTGACCACAGTGTAATGGACAATTAAATATTCAAAGCGAAGAACAGGCCAAACGTCAGAAATCCACTATGGAGCTCTAATTTTTTTTTTTTTTTTTTTTCTGTTAAAAAAGCTTTATGAAAGTATGTAGCCATATCCAGAAATTAGATTGTTCCAGGAATAAGATGAAGATTCTTACAACTGTATAACAAATAATGTAACCATTGCAGCATTGGGACAACGAGGAGCTTATTCTTATCTTTGTGGACACAGACTTTCAGCTCTCTTACTTTTCATGGAAACAGGAAAAACATTATATTCTCAACTTATGCTAGGTGAAAACTATTCAGATTTGTTAGGGTCAGAAACCCTTTTTCACGTCTTCATTGAGGTCAGTGCCAGTTCAGCCTTCTAAGCCCCGAAGTGAAGATTTCTACTGATGAGAAAGGTTTGTGAAATATTTAAATTTGCTTTTTGAGGATTTGAGGAATCACCTCATTTGGGAAAGGTATCACCTTTCTTTCTTTCTTTCTTTCTTTCTTTCTTTCTTTCTTTCTTTCTTTCTTTCTTTCTTTCTTTCTTTCTTTCTTTCTTTCTTTCTTCCTTTCTTCCTTTCTTCCTTCCTTTCTTCCTTTCTTCCTTTCTTTCTTTTCTTTTTTTTTTTTCTTTTTTCTGTCATCACACTCATACACAACAGTAACAGGCTCTTGTTTGTTGCATTTGTTTGTTGCTCTTGCATCATCTAGCAAGAAGCATATGATGAGGTTGAGAAGGTCTACATCTCTTCTAAATAATGCTCAAGTTGCCTGGTAGATTACTGCCAGACAGACACAAGTTCCGTCTTCATACTACAGTTAGTCAGATGGTGGACGGATAATTTTTTTAGTTGGTTTCATGTGCCTTAAAGGAATAATCTGTTCACCAAATCCTGATGGGAATAACAAGATATTTATTTGCTTAGAAAAACATACACTTGCTTTTCTGCTTTCATAGAGTAGATGTAGAATATTTGGGAGTCTTGCATTTGAACAGCAGCTGATGTCTGATAAATGGCTCTGGTAATATACAGAGGCATGAAGAATTGCAGAGTAAAGTCTTTTTTCTCACATATTCCTTCAGCCAGTCTCCGTGTACAGTGTAGGAAAGCGAATGCTCTTAAATTCACATATATAAATGAGAAGTCCTGTGAGTGTGAAGCCATCCTGTTCATACAAAGCCAATGATGACTTGTGAGCTGTGTGATCTATCTATGGTGTGAAAAATTCTTTATGACACTGAATACACCAAAAAACTCATTCAGTTTCAAAACTAACACAGTCTGGACACAGATTGCTATCAAAGGGCATCATTTGACCAACCTCTTTTCTATAGTTAATGGAAAGTGATAAGTAGTTGTTAGATGTAATAATAAAACCATCTGTAAAACAAATACTGATACATTTTTCCCAATAAGCATTGGAGAAAACATATTTTCTTATTTGAGTAAGAGAATCATTTCATTTTCTGTATTTTCTACATTTGTTACTGTTTAGATCCATTTATCTCTGATTACACAAACACAGAATGCTTTTTCCCTGTATGGAGGATCATGACAAGAGTTTTCAGTTAAAACTGAACTTCACTCCAACCACAGACAGTGACATGTGAAACTTGGTGCATTGTTTATAGTCTCAAATATCCAGTACAGTTTTAAATTCATGATAGCACAATGAGCTCTACTTCTGAAAACCTCTGTATATTTTTTACAGAAAAAAAAAATGAATATTCTCCTTTACAAAGAGTGAAGAACATAATTTTCAATACCAAGATCATTGGTGTCGCTACAGAATAAGACTAATATTTTGTTGTAGTTCCCAGTCTTACAGTTGAGCAGGAAATGAAGCATCTCTGACACTTACACAATACTTACCAAAAGCATAGAAAAACCACATAACCACATATTCAGAGTACAAATGAGAATGAATAGAAAATATTTTCAATTGTGATACAGATCTATATATTAGATTGAGCTCTTGAATTCATTCAAGCAAGACATAGTAATGTGTTAATATGCTCACTAAATTTTCTCCATGAGGAAATACCATGTAGAAGTATTCAGAACATAATGGAACAGAGATGAAGTATCCAAGCTGGATTTTTTTTATTATTTTTTTTAATTTTTTTTTTTTTTTGAGAGAGAGAGGAGGCACAAAGTGGATAAGCAAGTTGCTGGGTAACATCTTCAAAAGATACACAGCTTATAAAAATCACAGTTTAGTCTTCCTTAGGCCTGTCTTATTCAGGCTGATCTACCTGTATGTGTTGAGTAATGCAGAAAACCAGAATGTTCTAGGTATATTAGATTTCCAGGTAGGATCAACTAGTGCGATGGAGCCTCTTCTCATTTTCAAGGAAACTTCAGTGCTCCTGGACACCTGGATACTCCATAGCTGTTATGAAGCCACTGACCTGTTTTTTGGTATAAAAAAGGGTTTTCCTTTTACCTCAGTGTGCCCTCACTTTCAGGAATGCTTAATAAATCATAACCATACCCTCATGTCTAATCCAGACTATCCTGTAAGTGAAGATGTTTTAAGATATTTCTTTACATTCCTGAAATGACAGCATTTTTCCTTAGTTAATATTAATTTATTTCTGTACTGTGAATTTAGCTGACTGTGAAGGCAAACTGTCTTGTCTTGCTGGGTGTCAAAATGAGCATATAGCTTTTGAGAGGACAATGAAATGTGTTTTGCTGGCATAGTCATCCACAGAGTCATCAGATTTTCTGTGAATGTTCTCCTCTGTATCCTGTGAGCACTGAGTCAGGAAAATGTCACTTCAGTGGTGTTTACATCTTTTCATGCTTGTTTTGCAAAAAATAATATTCAAAGGATCAAGCTTTGTAAGATGACATATTGGGAAAAAAAGAAAAAAGGAGAAAAAATTCAAGTAAAATGTTTGCTGAAACATAATTATTATTTCTATTCATTTCTATATTCTGAATTTGATGCATGATTGAACAAGTTTTCCACTAGCTGCATAGCACTTCTGCGTTGGGTGACAAGCAACACAACAGCAAAAGCAACTCAAAGATTACTGTCCAGATTTTTGCATAAATGCAGAGGACATTGATTTATTTTTATTTTTTCCCAGAGGAATGCAGTGAGGATAAAAACTTAAAAATCATTTTTAAATGGAACAATATTAAAAAATATTATAGAAAAAGTTATGGATATTCAATTTGTGTTGTCTCACTGAAATTTAAGAGTGGCTACTATGCTTGTTTTGCCATTCACAAAGAGAAAGCAGCATACTGAGACAGTTATACTTCCCACTACAAGCATTATGCATCTATCCTTGTTTGATATATACTTTACACATCTCAGGCAAATTTCTTGGAGCCTAAAACTTTTCATGTTCCATCTTAGCTTTAAAGGGCTTATTTTCTACAGAAAGTTTGAGCTGAATACTTTTGCTATGTGAATAGAAAAATAACTCTGATCTTAATGCTACTAATGTCCTGAAGATGTAGACGGCAGAGCTGTCTGATATCTTGTACTTTTTTGGATGGCTGTTCTTGCAGAACTATAACAGGCTGTTATATAAAGTCATTTAAGAGACCTCAAATAACAATTCACCGCTTCAGTCTCTACAATGTATTTTGCACAGGCATTTTACCTAATCTGTTTAGCAGATTGTAAAGGTTTCCAGCATTGGAAGTAATGATCTCTTTGCTTGTCTCTGGAAGTGACTGTGAAGGAGACAGCAGCCTTCTGGGCTAAAGGAGATGGTGACACTGCCATATCTGCCAGTGGACTTTGCTGGGAAGGAGGGGTGGACTGCCACCTTGAAAAATTCTTCCCTGACTACTGATGTCTCCTTTGCCCTATTCTGTTCTGTATGGTCTTACCCATTTTCAAGGTTACATCAACTCCTTACAGTTGACAATTACTTTTAGATTTTAGATTTTAGAATTATAGAATTATAGAATGGTTTGTATCGGAAGGGGCCTTAAAGATCATTATGACCCAACCCCTCAGCCATGGGCAGTGTTGCCACCTACTAGATTAGGCTGCCCAGGGCCCCATCCAACCTATCCTTGTACACATCAAGAGGTGTGGCATCCACAACTTTTTACTTTAAAACCATTTTCCCTTGTCCTGTCACTATCAGACCATGAAAAAGTTGTCCCCCCTCTTGCTTATAAGCCTCCTTTAAGTACTGGAAGGTCAGAATAAGGTCTCCTTGGAGCCTTCCCTTCTCCAAGCTGAACAAATGTAGCTCCCTCAAACTTTCTTCATAAGAGAAGTGCTCCATCCCTCTGATCGTTCTTGTGGCCATCATCTGGACATGCTCTAACAGTTCCATGTCTCTCTTGTGTTAAGTGTCTCAGGCCTGGATGCAGTAATCCATATAGGACCTCACAATGTCAGAATAGAAGGGAACAATCACAGTTGGCCTTTCTGGCTGCAAGTGCACTCTGTTGGGTCTCATCAAGTTTTTCATTCATCAGAACCTCCAAGACCTTCTCCACAGAGCTGCTCTCAATAATTTATTCTCCCAGTCTGTACACATATCTGGGATTACTCTGATACTTGCACTTGGCTTTATTGAACCTCATGAGGTTCTCGTGGACCCACATTTCAAGCTTGTCCATGTCCTTTGGATGACATCCCTTCCTGCTGTATCAACTGCACCACTCAGTGTCATCAGTAAATTTGCAGAAGGTGCATTCAGCCCCACTAGCTGCGTCACTGATAAAGGTGCTGAAGAGCACCAGTCCTAAGACAGACTCATGGGGGACACCGCTCATCACTTGCCTCCACCCGGACATAGAGCCATTGACCACAGTCCTCTGGCTGTGACTATCCAAACAATTCCTTATCTACTGAATAGTCCACCCTTCAAATCCATGTTCTTCAATGTTAGATAGCTATCTCACATAAGTTTTCCTCTTTCCTACCTCCTGCCTCCCTTCTGTGAGAAAGCTTTCTGCCCCTTCATGCGCACAGCCTGGGATCTTGCCAACATAACTGAGACAACAAGTCTGGAAATAGCCTATAGAACCCTGCTTTGCTAGACTGGAAACTTTTATATAAAATAAGCTGGAAAGATTTATAGAATGGATTGGCAACTGATTAACAGAAAAACACACCCTGGAGCCAAAATGAATTTTGAGTGCTGTGGAAGGAGGCCAGCTTGACTGCTCTGCAAACCAAAGCTATCCACAGCACAGGTATAGGATGGGCACTAACTCTGACAGCTTCTGCCACCCTTCCTGAGAAAATCTGACTACTCAGACAAGAAATAGTCCGTTTCTGTGGCCATTAAAAATTTTAAATTTTTTTAATAGAAGACTTAATAGCTAAAGAATAAGGAAATAATCTCACAATCACTGCATATATCTGGTTAGGGTAGACTTATTTTCCTTCTCTGAAGTGCATGGCAATAGTATGGATCATGTTAACTTTTACGTGGATCAGATGCATACAACCACTCAGATGTTTTTAATTGTTCAGCAGAATGTTTTTAAATAGAAGAAAAGTAATTTCAGGTGGCAAAAATTCACAAAGCTATCGGACTTCAGATAAATCATCTGTTACATAAGACCCTACCAAGATCAAAAGTCTTGATCTCAAACCCCAGGACAGCAGATATATTAAGGAAAAACAACAAAACAAAACAAAACAAAAAATCTGTTTCATGTCATGAAGATATTTTCTATTTAGTTATTTTCACTTACAGAAATACAGTTCTCCAAGTCCAAATGTATTCATAATATATCACAAACTTCAGGGTTTTTTGTGCCTGGTGAACTTCTTTATTTTCAGCAAATGAAAGTAAAAGTTTCAAAGCACTGTGACGTTGCCAGCAGCATTTTAGTAGCTATTATTTTATTTTGTGTTCCCACGTGTTCCCTCATTGCATGTTTGACTTTGATTTGCAATAGGATATTAAAATGGTGAGTGATTAAAGTTCACTGAAGATCTCATATATATACATGCATATACTTGTATTTATATACACACACATTTACTAAATTACAGTAGTTCAAAATCTGGCTTTTGTAATCCTGGTTTTACTACTGTAGTACTACACTTCTGCCATTTTCTCTTAGCAACTTCAAGATTAAATTTGTTTGAACTACTGAATTGACAACATTTTTTCTTGATTCTTTTTTTTTTTTGAAAATACTGTTTTTAACTGAACTGTATGTGAATAAAGTCAATACAGTGTTTTTCACTGAGAACAAAGTTAAAATTCTTTTAAGTTTTTGTTGCAAATTGTACCTCCATGTGCGTTACCACGCTGTTGAAGCTTTAAAAGAGTTTTACAAGCATTGCTTCACATTTTAATTTTTTTTTTTCCAGTGGAAAATTGGATTTCTAATAAACTCAGTTCTCAGTTTCATGTAAAATACTGACAAGTTTTAGTGAATTTTACTTTTGAGCAACTGATATCTGAAGAACAAAATATTCTTGTTTTCAGACAAAATCATAAAAACTTTGAGCTGAAGTAATCTGGAATGAGTAAGCCACTACACCAGATCAAGTAAATATTACTCTTTATTCCTTGGTCTGATCTGCAGTCCTTTTCCAAATGAAAAATAGACCATTCACATATGAATGCCATTATGTTCTGTTTCTAGAGCCTAATGTGGCAAACATATCACCACTTCAGACAAATACTGCCCTGAAACTGCTGGAAGTTATACAACATGCCTTATTTCTATGGGGCATGTTGTATAATTGCCTTCTATTAAGAGAACTAATCAGATATGTATCAAAACTTCACTGACACAGACATCTACCCAATAAAAGTCAATAATCAGTAATATCAGTAATATAATAATTGATATTTTCCATGAAAATAGAGTTGGATCTTACTAGCTTTTTCTTTGTTTTGCTTAGTTTAAAAAAAAAGAAAAATTGCAATCTCTCATTTTCTTTCATCTTTTCTCCCTTCTCTTTATCAGCCTTAATTGTTCCTAGATGTTTGTTATTGTGCAAAAATATTATCTTGGATGGAAACTGACATCCTCTCTGGCTTTGAAATAATCAGTAGATTAACTTCTGCTATAATTATTGAAGGCATGTTTGTAATTTCTGCACTTAGAAAAAGAAGTATAAACACTTTTAAGATCAATTTTCATTTCTTATCCCTCTCTCCTCCATATTAGGGTCATAGGATAGGTAAGGAACCTTCTGCTCAAAGAAGGATCATCCTGAGGTCAAGCCTCACTGGTTCAGGGATTTATTTATGTAGTTGGGTACTGAAAACATCCAAGGGTGGAAAGATACTGCACAGGCTCTCTGGATAACTTCTTCCAATGCTGTACTGTCTTCATGAGGAAAAATAAAACTTATGTCTAGTCTGAACAGTTCTTGCTTCAATTTATGCCCATTTTCTCTTGTCCTGCCGTACATCACTATGAAGAGCTCAGTTCTGTGTTCCTGGTGGCTTCCAGCTAGGAACTGGAGGATGCTGAGAGTCCTCACAAAGCCATCGCTTCTCCAGGATGGACAAACCCAGCTTCATCAGCTTTTCTTCACTTGATAAATGCTCCAACACCCTAGGATAACAGAATTATTAAGGTAACCTCTAAGATCATCTAGTCCAGCCATCAACCAGTCACCACTATGCCCACTAATTCATGTCTCCTCTGTAGCTGTTTTGCAATTGAGATAATCCTGGAGACTGGTGGATGGGTATTCCCTAGAAAAGGAGGATTAAACCTTCTCAAACAGGGATGGACTGGGAACCTAGGTCTTGCATTTCTCAGGGCCTTTTTACTGCCCTGCTATTATAGAGTGGAGCGGAGATAGAGGAATACTGTGTCCTCTTAAAATAAAATAATCCTAACACTTCACTACATAAAATATCAAAATAATATTCAAATTTGAAGTTTCAAATTTGAACACACTTTTTCTGTCCTTTTATGGTAGAGGGGATAGCAATATTTACTTCAGAAAAATGTATCATTCCAGAGGAAATATTGATACAGGTTCTCTGACATCCAAAAGTCTATGCTTTTCAGGGCAGGGGAACACAGAGTATCAGTGTCTTAAAAATTAATTAGGAAAAGATATAGTTATATGCCTCAAATATGTCTTGCATTTTTTTTCTCATTTTAAGAATATAAAAGGCAATGAATGAAATTTGTACAAGTTACTGAGGACAACAGAATAAGTTTTTGTTTTTACTGTTACTTAATTATTTAATTTAACATAGTATTAGCCTTAGTATGAAGCTTTACAATTTTTTTTCATTTCCAAGTAGCTTTCCTGTTCATATATAAGAAAGTGCATCTAAACCAATAAAGGCTGGTTCAGGAACTGATGGACTCATTTGCATCCTGGCCAGAACATCAATCAATAGCTTTCATTTTGTTTAAAGGCCAGGGGCCAAATTAGAGTTTGAAAAGTCCTTGTAAAACCTTTGGGTAATTTTGAGATTGAGTCTAATGAAAGATTAATGAATACAAGCATCCATTTCTAGCCCATCTATTTACATATGACTTCTACCTTCAGTCCTGCTGAGTGGCAATCAAAGTGAATCAGTCTGTTTCTGCAGATAATGCTGACTAGCTAAGAATAGCTTCTGCTACTGTAGCAGTCTTTTCATGAAATTATTTTCTGTTTTCATCATAAACATAGAAAGTCTGAACTAGGAAAAACAGTGGATACAGTTTGTCTATTTATCACTTATTAAAGAAAATTACCATAATTTCCACCCTAAGCATAGGATTAATAGCAGATACCTAGCTGTGGTAAATATCCCCACATGATGGCTTGTCTAAGCTAAAGACACAGAGGAAAATTTCCATTGGTGAATAAAAGCACAGCATTCTCTGGATCACAAATGATATTTCCAAAACCAACAGCTGAGTATATTTGGCTACATGATTTTTTTTTACAGTGGTAATGACTTCACTGAGTAACCTGAAGTTTTTGATTCTATTTAATAAATGAAGTTAATTAATTTCACTTTTCTAGTATGATTTGATCTATAGAGGACAATATATATTTCCATTCCCTCTAAATTAATTACTTTTGTGAAACACTTGATTTGTTTTCTCAATTAAGGAGGAAGAAATACTCCTCGTCCAAAATTATGTTGCCAGACTAACAGCTCAGTTTTTGTTTTCATATGAAATGAATTATTTTGTAGAAAGATTTTATGTGGCCCACAAAAAGAATAAAACATCCATTCCGATGAAAGTTGCTACACATTTATCAAAGTACTCAGCTTAACTTCAGCTTTATCAGAACCCTTCTCTAAATTTCTTTTAATTTTTTTATTTTTTTTTTTACTGTGGAAATATTACTTTGATACTCAGAAATGTGTGAGAAACTTTTATTTTTTATGCTATGTTCTTCTTTTTCTTTGTGTCATTTTTGTAGTATAAAAATATTCCTAAAAAAGTCTTACAAAAGTTCCTCCATTTCCTTTCACTTTCATATTTTTAACTTCAGATATAAAATCAACCAATATTCAGAACACACTTTTTCTCTCCCATTCCGTAGATAAGTAAATAAAATATATTTGTTTTGTCCTGTCAAATTCCTGAGTGTTTCTGAAGTGTACTTCTGTCACCCCTTCTCTTTCAATCCAGCTGTGAAACTTCCAGTCAGTCTTGTTATCTGTGGATTATTAATCTTAAAGGCTGAAGAATAGCTGCTGCTTTTGTATAGGCAAACCCTTTCAGTGTTAATGGATAGTAATTACAGAAATCACTGATACTGAAGAAGTAATTTTACAGAGCTCTGCTCCAAGCTATTGGAAGCACACTCTATCCATAAACATCAGGATTCAATGCAAAAGTAATAACAAATTCTCTGAGATAACTTCTTGATCTGACTATACATCTTGAATTGACCAGTAAAAGCTTTTCCTAATGCTGTATGCAAAAAAGCAAAAGATATATTCTCCTGCAGCTGTGTAGGTATGGAATAAAATTTGGACTTGTTTTAGGTTTTCTTTTGTTTAACAGAAGGATGGGTAAAAAAGTTGTTTTTTTTTCCTTGTTGTTAATGTTAATAGCTTTACTTTTAATGTGAATTCTAGAAAATTCAAGATGTTCTATGCTGGGCTTAAGAAAAATTACACTTTAATGTAGATATAAGATACATATGGAGGAAAGGTAAAACAGCCAGTTCTTGACATGCCTATTATGCATTTAAGTGGAATTATTTCTGAACTAAGATATAGATTTGTACAAGCTTGTTATTTTGGTCAGTGCTAGTAGACTGACTAGCACACTAAGGACCTAATCAGTGAACGAAGATTTAAGACACCATCTCACTAAAAATGGTAAATTGTAATAAGTACTTTGACAATTAGAATAATGTACTTTTAGACTTGGTACTGAACCAGACTTACAAATGTCTATTACTATAGTTAAGAGTTTAATTTAATGAATGATTCATCTCTGTTAAACTGGATAGGGTGCTGATGAAGAAAAACCTTTCAGAAAAAAAAAAAAGAAAAAAGCCATAAATAATGGTGGATGGATTATATTAATTGATATAGATGCTCACATTTGAAACAGGTACTTTCAGATGGATTACTACGCCTTTGTTGTTACATCAAACTTGATAAACACCTGGATGGCACTCCAGATGGCCTCAGAAAATTAAAAAAAAAAAAAAAAAGAATCTCATAATGATCATAAACATTGCTAAAACTCCAGTAATCTCATTGTTCTGCTGTAACAATCTGATCATGGGTTCTACCAAATTGGTGACATATTTATATGTAAAAATGACCCAAATCTGTGGCTAAAGAGATAGAAATTATACACAACTTCTATCCATACATCAAAAATAATAGGGGTCATATGGTACTTCTTGCGACGAGTAATACACCAATCCTGAATGTACTGAAGTTTAATGAAAAAGTAAAAAGCACGTTAAAGATAATATTCCCATTCAGTTAGAATTTCAAAGTTATGAGCACAAAGGAAATAACTGCAAGAAAGGTGGTCTAGTTTGAGAAATAACACTGCTCAAGGAGCAATTGTGTTAGTTTTGTTCTTTTCAGTCATAGGCAGGTGAATGACCTAACTGTCCCAAAAGGAATCTGAGCATGGTAGGCAACTAAGGACATTTGCCACTGTTTTGGTTGGCCTGACTTATTCCCCAGCTGGTTGCAGTAGCATAAGCAGAGCTATTTTGGGCCCCACCCACAAGTCCTTCCCTTTAAAGCCTGCCTCACTAGATTGGCCAGCTTGCTGCCAGAGGCTGCCCGGTCTCTTTTTGACAGGTGGATCCCATCCTTCCCTAACAGTTTGTAATCTTTATAGAAAATCCCATTGTCATAAAAATCAAAACTCTTATGCTAGCACCAACCATGCAGCCAAAAATTGATATACATTATATATCTACTTCTGGCTTCCTCCTTTCTCCAGCTGGGAAAACTGAAGAGAAGGCAACTTGGGCATGAGTGTTCTTCACTTGCATTCTGAGGGCTTTATAGTTTTCTTTCATTCTGACCATGCTCTGACTTCCAGTGTCATTCATGCCCCTATGAAGGAGCAATAGTGAATAGTAGCCCGTGCTTTTGGCAAGCTGTGGCATCCCCATGGCAGTGTCTTGGATCTTGACTTTCAGGAAACAGCAGACCTCCCAGGACTTCCTGTCACTCTGGCAGAAGGGAGTCTCAGTACCTTTTAACAGGGAGTCACCCACTACAAGCACACGGTATTTCTTTTTACAATATCCACTGCAGGCTGTCAATACAGATGCTTCTTGCAGATCTTGGTCATGAGCGTTATGGGTGTCTATAGCTGCAAGAGTTTCTTACCTGCTTTTGCTAGCTACACTAGAGGGTGGGAACTGAAGTGGACCTCTGCTGTTGTGCGTCACCATGTACCAAGGTGCATCCTTCTCAGTTGTTGTCCGCTGCTGGAATATGATTATACTCAACAAACCTCGTAGCCTTCTATGATGTCATCACTGGCTGAGTTAATGGGGGAAGAGCAGTAGATGTTGTGTACCTTGGTTTCTGCAAGGCATTTGACACAGTCTCCCACAACATCCTTGTTATGAAACTTAGAAAGTGTGGGATAAATGAGTGAATGGTGAGGTGGACTGAGAACTGGCTGAGTTCAGAGGGTTGTCATCAGGAGTGCAGAGTTAGAGGCCTTTAATTAGCTGTGTTCCTCAGTGATTGATTCTAAGTCTGGTCTTGTTCAAGATCTTCATCAACGACCTGAATGAAGGGATAGAGACCACCTTCAGCAAGTTTGCTGGTAATGCAAAGCTGGAATGAGTGACTGACACACTAGAAAGCTGTGCTGCCATTCAGCAAGTCCTGGACAGACTGCAGAGTTGGGCAGGAAGGAACCTGGTGAGATTTAACAAGAGCAAGTGTAGAGCCTTGCACCTGGGATGGAATAACCACATACATCAGTACAGGCTAGGGGATGACCTGCTGAAGAACAACTCTGATGAGAAGAACCTGGGTGTTCTGGTGGACAACAGGTTGGCTGTGAGCCAACAGTGTGCCTTTGTGGCCAAGAAGGTCAATGGTATCCTGGGGTGCATTAAAAAGAGCATGGCCAGCAGGTTGAGGTAGGCGATGCTTCCTCTCTGCTCTGTACTGGTGAGACCACATCTGGCACACTGTGTCCAGTTCTCGGCTCCCCAGTTCAAAAAAGACAGGGATCTCCTAGAAGGAGTCCAGCGAAGGACCACAAAGATGATAAAGGGCCTGAGGCATCTCCCTTATGAGGAAAGGCTGAGTAATCTGGGTCTGTTCAGCCTGGGGAAAAGAAGACTGAGAGGAGATCTGATCAATATTTATAAATATCTAAAGGAAGGTGGGAGGCAAATGGATGAGGCCAGGCTCTTCTCAGTAGTGTGTAGTGATAGGATAAGGAGTAATGGCCTAAATTCTGGAAACAGGAAGTTCCATACAAACATGCACAAGGACTTCTTTGTGGTAAGGGTGATGGAGCACTGGAACAGTTTGCCTAGAGTTTGTGGAGTCTCCTTCTATGGAGACATTCAAGACCTGTCTGTGCTTACATGTGTGATCTATTGTAGGGTACCTGCTTCAGCAGGAAGGTTGTACTCAATGATCCCTTGAGATCCCTTCCAACACCCTGCAATTCTCTAATTCTGTGATTAAACAACTTAACTGTCTCTCTCTCATCCCCTCTAATACTATGCAGACTTTTAATTGCTTCTTGCAGCTCATCTTCTTGCTGTAAAAGGTGCGACAGAGTGCTGCTCCTAGCACTCAGAAAAGTATCACCTTGAGCCCTACCTGCATGACATTCCTGTGCCAGCTAATTCCTTAGCATTTCTGACTTTTTTTTTTTTTGCCACTATTCTTCCTGAGATTTATCTTAAAAAAAAAAAAAGCACTGTTCACCCAATGAGTGATTTCAGTAACTGAAATAAATAAGGTTTATGAAAGTTTTGTTCTGTAGGCTATGTAAATGAACTTGACCAAATTCAGAGCTCTACAATGTCAACATAAATGTCTGACCTTTTTCCTATGCTTTTTTTTTTATAATGTGTGGATTAAAAATATGTTATTCGTGGTCGCTATTCATCTCATGTCAAAGTAGGCAACCAAAATAAATCAAATGAATTGTACTCAAAATTGGCTTTTTTATCACCGAAATAAAGGGACATCAGAGTGACTACCTCGGATGTAGATTGCTACTAAGCAGATATTTAAAACTTGGTGAGATGAATCTCATCACATCAGAAGATGAATACCATAAAAAATGCCTGTTTAATAGCCAGTCTTTAGAAGAGGTTGTGATACTCAATATTTTACTATCTGATTTAATTAGACAAACCAATTATAACTTTACAGACTTCTGCAGTTCCTGTTTCAATTGTCCATTCTAAAAAGCTTTTGTATTATAATTTATTTGCTAATCCAATAAAAATCATTGCACTTTGAACCCTGTTCACTTCTCCCAAAGACTGTTTTAACTGGAAAGCTTCCTCTATTCATTTTTTTGGCCCTTATGATTGCATTAGTCCTGCATGTACCTATGTGAAAAAAAATCATAAAAATAAGAGGTGTAAAAAAGCAAAAATAGAGATTTATTAGCAAGTTTTTAATGTTACTAACTTCACAATTTTTAGTTTTGAACAGGAACTAATTTTTAGAAAGGGATTTATGTATAAGCAGTATATATTCAGCAATACATATTTAATCTCATTTTACCCAGCTATAAGAGGCATCCTATCTAAACAGATAATTAAACTGGTTTATCACCTGCTACGGGTCTCATTTAAGATGATTTTGCTCTTTCTCTCTCGCTCTGTCTCTCTGTTGCTAATTGGAGCTGTAATATCTCTGCAGAATAGAGTTAGAAATACCTTCCTTTTCCTCAGGAATGGTCATTTTGACCCAGAGCAGTTCTTTTCTGTGTAGCTTAAATAATTTTGCATGTAAGTAAGTGCGTGGTTGGAATAACCAGTCATGGATGGGGACTTCCTAAGCCAGTTTTCTCACTGTAGACAATGTGAGATTTCATAGTGTTATGCTGCTGCTTATGGCCCACCTATAGTCAGTAACGATAATGGTTTCCAAAGACAATTCATTTCAGTTATTTTAGGCACTTAGCATAGGGTGGTATCATCTTTGGCATCATCCAGAGACATTTTCTGCCTACATTATTCAAGACAAAATCTAGACAACCACATTATGTGCAGAAGTTTTGAAGAGCTGAATTTAAGTACCATTTAATACCATTCTAAATAATTAAGTACTTAATTTAGGTATGTATGCTTGGGGGTTTATGTACAGTACGTGTCTATACATTTGAAAAAGAACCTTTGCAGTGTCTAGTGAGTCATACATATATTGACACAAACAAATGTAGTAATTATTTGTATGTTCAAGTTTTTACTTAACTGAAGAGAACTACTGAAGCAGTTTGGAAGACACTTGGTATTTTTAGCTTGTAAACTGAACAGTAAATTACTTTGAACAATAAAAAACACTGTGGGAACTGAACCTATCAAGACCAGTGCTAGACTCTTTCTGAATCTTGAGATGAAAATAGAGAACTCTCCTAGGAAAGAAGGCTGTGAGGCCAAGACATGCTCAGCTTTGTAGGCTGTTGACACTGGGTAGCAAGGCAGAAGAAACTGATATACAGCTCTCAGCATGTGTACAAGAGGTCATTAATTCTTTGTACTACTTTCATTGAATCTCCTACAGTCAGGGGCTCCTGTTAGTTTTCCTAGCCTATCTCTACATGCCAGTGTCCTTTATGATATTTTCTGTTCTTCTTTTATAGCCTTTCCAAATGTGTTGTTATCATTTTCTGAATTATCTGTGGATTTTTATTGAAAGGAAACTAAAATCAGCTAGACTGGACTCCCCAGAAGAGGCCCTTGACATAACGAGCTGAAGATAAACCATCACCTATTTCCAAACCTCAGAACCTAACTGAGTGGAGCTTCAGGCAGGGAGCAGAGCTAAATGGCTAAACCAAATCTCCATTGCATGTACAAAGACAGATCTTCAGTCAAATTTCATAAATGGCAGGACAGTGGTTACTCTTCTATTGTAAGGGTGAGATTAACATTCTGTAAATAATTGTTTAAGATTTGATTGTGCAAGTCCATTAGTGCCACATTAACAGAATTCTATTTTTTCATTACAGTACATTGGTCCTGATCTGCAAAACAACCAGGACAACTGAATGGGAAAAAAAAAAACACCATGAAATAGCTTTATTTTCCGGGGCCTGTGATAGCCATATTAACATTACATTAAGGTAGTTTTTTACATTTAATTGACTATACTTCAGTGAGCAAAGATTTAATGTCCCTTGAGGAAAATATTGACCTTTGTTTTGTCACGGTCAATAGTTTATCTTACAGGTCAAGATAATTTAAAGATCTCACACAAAGTAGATACCTAATTTTTATTTACATATGTGCAACTTATAGAAGTGCATATTTAAAGTGATTACTCCTATAATATAATAAAGTATAATTGCAAAAGACATTTTTAATTCATTTTTCAGTTCATCCATAGTAGTTTTGTCAAATATTTAATGCTCCATAATATCATCTTTTTAAATGCTCAAGGTTCAATCACACTAAAAAAAATTACAAGAGCACCATAAATGTTCACACCTACAAATATTCTATATACAGACTTAACTGAAACCAAAGATAACCCGATTCATCTGTTTTCTGACTCATAATAGTGCCAGATATGCGTTCTCCTGTTTAGCTCAAAAATCTATTCTCAAATGTAGAAAATTGTGATTTTCCAAAATTTTATTTTAATATGATAATTATTTGTGATCTAGTATAATAAGTGCTAAAACTGATGGGTAAATAAATAAGATCATTGCTTGCACGTGGAAAGGCTATACAAAACTATGTGAGTGACCCTGTGGGATTTGACTGTACTGAAGTTGTAGATGGGTGTTTTGTTGTTTTTTTTGTTTTGTTTTGTTTTGCTTTGTTTTTTTTTCTGTTTTATCTTCTCACTGTAAGTTGGATGGGTTCCAGGCAGCATTTCATATGAAAATAAGAAATGTCATACATTGCTATAGGCAATACTTTAGTCCGTTAACTTAAATTGGAAACTCTTGGATTGGGACTTGAAATGCAAGTGAGCAAACAATGTTATTAAAAATACTGAAATTATCTATTTAATAACTTCAGAAGATTGTTATTCTTTCAATTTGTCATTGAGAAACAGGACTAACTTCCCTAGAGAGTAAAACTGACTTCAAGAATTAAAAGAAAGTTACAAAATGTGCATGTATTGTCCATGACAATAACTTCTGAGTGGTGGTTCTAACTCTGCTAGCTATGAGTCTATATATGGATATTTGCTTCTTCAGACTTGTTGAAAGGGAGAGCTAGAATTTGTTCATTCTTATAATGAAATTGAGAAATTTGTGATTCAAAATTTCTTGTTTTACTTCTGAGATGTGCTCCAACATTTTAAAGTCAAAGACTACCTGAAGAAATGATAGTGAAGATTTATTTCACAGACAACAGCTGACTTTTATTCACAGACTTGATCCAGAATGTTTTTATTTAGACTTTATGTCCCGTTTGTCTCATATGAAGCAGGACAGATTGTTTTAAATACAAGTTATGAAGAATAAATGGTCTTAAAAGCTTCTGAGAAAAACTCTGCCCTCAGAGAATTATGAGGTTAGTTCTCCTGAGAAACAAGGCTAAAGAAAAAAGGAAATTTGGCAGTTCCTCACAGAAACACTATTAAGATCACAATCACAAACTATTCTTATGCAAGAGATCAGCTTGGCTAAATCTTCTGCTTTTTATTAATCTCAAACACAGAAAGGAAGCATGAAGAAAGTGGAAACTAGGTCAGTATATCATCAGGACAAGAATAAAAGAACTGCTTAAGTATGTATGGACAAAATTAGAAAAGCTAAGCCCTTAAATACAGTACAACCAGAAAAGAGCACAAAGAGGAAAGGGAAAACATCTGTAAATACATTATTAGCATGTGGAAAATCCAGTGGGAAGTTGATTCACTACTAAGTGGAGGAAACTCAAGTCACAGACGTAACCACAAGGCAGAACTGCCTTATGATTTTTCATTGCTTTAAGGCTTCAGCTGCAGTAAGATGGTCAATGCACAGCACCAGTTTAATGATACTTTGGACTCCTAACAATGAACTAAATTGAGCGTGACTGGAACAGTGTTTAACACCTTTCTGCTTCATATCCCACCTGTTGATATCTGTTCTCTTTGTCAACCTGGGGAAAGGAATGAGTTCTCAGTATGTCAGAAAAGATAATCAGAATGCCTAGTTTAATTAACAGGAGGAAAGAAAGAGGCAGAGAAATAAATGGGAACAGAGGGAACAAAAGAAATGTAGAAAGAGAATTACAGATGAACTGGTTGAACTTAAGTTCCTGGAAAAATGCTGTGACAAATAATCAAACTATCCATAAGCACCTTGAAGATAACAAGGGAGATGAACAACAGCCAACAGAGATTTGTCAAAAAGCATCAAATCAATCTAAATTTGTTTTATGATAAGGTTGCAGATCTTGTGGACAGAAGAAAAGCAGGAGTTGTAATGTAGATTAACTCTAATACAGTTCTTGTTTCTCTCTTATGTGGCATTCTCATTAACTAGCTAAGGAAATCAGGTCTAGGGGAAACTTCTATGGACACGAAAATAGCTAAAAAATTTCACCACTGTGTTTGTCATTAATCTGCAGTCTAATTGGAGGAATGTATTTACTGAATCTCTGGAGGACTTTCCTGCACACAGAAACGTTTGTTACATTCAACTACTTTAATTTAATATGCACTGATGCAAGGCTCTGAACTTAGCTGGAAAGATCAACTGAACGAACTGACAAATGAAACATATGCAGAGCAAGTGGTATAGTAGGATTTTTAAGGAAAGATCTAGGTTGTTGGATCATAAGCTGAATAAAATTCAGCTATCGTAAAAAAAAAAAAAAAAAAAGACCAATTTTATCCAAAGATTTACAAGCAGGAGCACAGACTGCAAAGCATGTATAATTTCTTCATCCTATCCATTGTTGGCTAAGACTAGTTGGACTAATATATCTGGTCTGAGACACTGGCAATGGATTGACAGTTCAGAGGTGAGCAGCAAGGACTATTGCAAGGTACAATCTGCCAGGAAATACTGAAGAAAATAGAGCTGCTCAGAATAAAGAAAAGACTGAGTTAAGATATGATAATAATCATAAAGTATGAAAGACTGTTGAAAGCCAAGAGAAAATAATTTGTTCTCCTTATCCAGTGTAGATACAATGTAGAGTGTTTGCAATAGTACAGATCTAATATAGTCCTTGGGAAGACACTTCTCAGATGCAAAGCAAGTATTTAAGTGGCTTGTACAAGGAGGATATGGAATCACACTTGTTTTCTATGAATGTCAGTAGTGACGTAAATTTTGTGCATCCCACCTTGAACTAGATAACCTCTGAAAGTCCTTTGCACATCTGTCTCTTCATGAGGAGAGTATATCTGAATTGGGGTTGAAGGCCAACATAAATCAGTGGGAAACTGAACACAGCTCCTTCTGATGAGAGATGCATGCAGACTTCTTTACTTTAAGTTACAAGTTTCTATAAAGAACAAAATGGAAAGAGAAGATCTTAGGAAGATATTTTCTAGGACAAATATGAGCAGTTTGTACCGATATTGATAGGGAATCTGAGGCTAAAAATTGCAATAAATATTTATCTAGATATATTATATATACATATATAGATATTATATAGATATTATATATCTAGATAGGCATATATATAATCATTTTAAGATTTTAGCCCTGTGTTGCTGTATGTTGATGAATTGCAATTAAAATATTTTTCATACAGTACCATTGGTTACATAATAAACAGTATACATTTATTTTTAATATGTATTTTTTTATGACAATGGTGCAGGAGTAGACAACATGAAGACACATTTTGAAAAAATGTTTTTCTTACGTAGAAGATTATGAATCCTTCTGAGTTTAACAGCATTTGGTGTAAAATATAATTTGAATGTTGTATACAACATAATTAGTGTAATTTGTTTAGCACTGTTTTCATTTTCAATCTTCTTGATATCTTTCTTCTGAGAGAAATGGGAATGTTCTGGCAGCAGAAGTTAAGGTTTTCAGTTTATATATATACCTTAGCCAGCATAACCTCACTGATAGTTTTTGACTGAAATGCCTTTGTGTATGTGAGTTCACTGTCTAGTCATTAGTTTAGATATTAGGGTAAAACTTATTTTTGAAGAGTATCACTTCTTTGTGTAGCTGCTATGTTCATCATGCCTACACATTATACACTAGCATTAACTTCGTATGCAAAGCTTCATTAAAAATGCTGTCTGAAGCCAACTTTATCATGATGAATGTTATTACTAGTTCAAAAAACTTATCCCAGAGCCCAAGGTTATAGTATTTTCCATCTGCAACCATTTATTTTCTGGACAGAGACAAAATAATTTCCTGGTGCTGACAATCCTATCAGCACCAGTTTTGCACAAGTAGTTAATTGAGATAGTAGAAATTTCATAGGATTTTCCTGAAAAATAAATATTTCTTGTGATCTACTTCTATCATTTCTTATATATAGAAGTCCCAGGATGGGCATAGTAAAAATCATATCTACAGTAGGTGAGGAGCTGTGTGACTTTTCTTCAGAGAGATTTGCAGTGCCTTCTGTATTATGACTTTAATTATTTATTTCAGAAAATACTGATTATCTGTTCTGAAATTAGCAGGGTTTTTGTTGTTGTTGTTGTTTATCATTATTATTTTTAATAATAACTAATAAAACAAGAAAGTAGAGGAAAAGCTTATAAAAAGTCTTTCTCTCAGGGCATGGTTTGCAAGAATTTTTGCTTCTGTAGCACAGCTGGATTCAAATGCTCCTGTCTGTCCTTAACCATGGCTACTACTTTCATCACAGAGTTTTCTGATCCCTTCAATACACTCCAACTGTTTGAAGAGTTGGATTCGTAAATATGAGCTCTGAGGTAATCTGGATTAAAAATAAAGAGTGAAAACAACTGGTTGGAAGTCACATGAATTCTTGTGCTATACTGGTAAGACTATAATTTGGTCATTACAATGATATATTCACTTCAGTGGTGATTCACTTGCCTTCTGTCTAGTGTACTGGCTTCCAAACGATGTAAAGAATGAAGACTTACATTGCTAATAAGAAAACATTTTATTTAAATAATTTGCAGCATGTGACTCTCTCTCTCTTTCTTTTCAGGTATTCTTTGCTGTTCCTCTTCAGTCTCTCTCCTTCTTATGGAGCTAACCACAAGGGTAGTCATCATGAAGCAAACAGAAGATTTTTCATTTTTACCCAGAATTTGAACAAAGTGCCAAAAAAGCCAAAATGGCTGTTGGCTAAGAAAAAAGCTAAACTGACATTAGCAAGCACAAGAAAGACAATAACACAGAAATGTTCTACTGTTTTAGGTATAAGTTACCAGGTTGGAGAGATTATTGATTATTTGGTTTGCCAGTTGTGTGGAAAGAAATTCATTTCTGCACTTAATTATGTAAATGTCCTGAAAACATAAGTGAAGGATCTTTGAAACGTAACTCAGGTTCAGTGTGTTGAAAGCTGTAGCAGAGACCAAGAGAGGCATTGTAACATGTTATACAATTTTGATCAGAGAACCAATATTTTCTAGCAGGCTATGCACTACCATGGAAACTTGGAAGATCTTATTTTCCTTCTTGGCACTAATGCTGACTCACTGCATTGGACTAAACAGGCCATTTAAGTATCTTTGACTCTGTTTTCCTATCTGTAAGAAAAAAGCTTATGGTATTTTCTAAAAATAAAAATAATAATTAAAAAAATTACAGACTAATGAAAGCACTCCATCAGCAGAAACTGTGAGTACTAATTATCTAGCTGAAATTATATATGAACATTTAGTATGTACCATCATCTGTTTTCTAGGACAACTGTAATGTTGTTTTTCAGTTTGTCTTCTCTCAGCACTGCATCATTGTCTAAGAAAGCAAACATTTAAAGTTACTGGTATCAAGCCAGGAGCACCTGACTGAGCTTTAAAATGCATTGCTATGAAGGATGACAGAGCTACAAGATGATGCTGAAAGACTTCGGACGAATGAACTATAAAATATATTATTTTCTTGCAATGCATCTTGTCATTGCATTTTTTGCTCCTTTTACAAAATAAAATCTTTAATTCCTACATTAATTTCTTTCAAGGGAATAAAAACAGTCTCAGTGCTCACAGTACAATAAATCCAGTGTAAGAGTACTTGGTACTAGTTTAAGATCTCTGTGACTACACTATGCCACTGGTCTGGTGTATCAGCCTGTCAATTCAGACTTCCTCCTGAATTTCTGACAAGTAAACTTTGTCTTGGATCAAGTGATCTCCATTCTTTAGTATAAATGACATATTACATATTCTTTTCATAGATTCTTTTCTAATCTAACTGAAAGGCTGTCATTTTCTGTCTTATTTCATTCTGTACTTATACTCAGAAGTGACGTAGTAAAAAGTAAATTTAGTAGCCATGGAACTACAATTTGATAGATGTTAAATCATGTCATGTTAGAGAAAGGTGGTCAGATGCTGCAGAGGTATAGTAAGAATAAATAGAAAAGAATCAGCTTCTTGCCACGTGCATTTTACTGCTGTTTGTAATTCATTGCAGACAAAGGTCACTTCCAAGGCATATATTATTCTACTACTCATTTGGGATATAATCTTATCTCTCTTGAAATCAATTGAAGCATTTCCATGAATTTCAAACTGTGGACCCAGCATTTTATCTCTGAAAACTTATTTTATTTCTATTTGGTCTATTTCAGCTGCTTCAATATATTGAAAACGATGGCCAGAGCAAAAGTCATGTACCTGTTCAACACTGTGATCCAGAAAGCATTAGTCAGTTAAGCCTACAAAAGACTACTTTGACCTGAAAGATCCTCAGATGGTTCTGTACATGTCTGGGATGCCTGGGATGACTTAGTAGTAAGCTGCTATGTTTCTATTTTTTGTCTCTGATCAGCGTTCAGAAAAGAAGCAGAGTAGCATGAGCAGAGTGGCATGCAGGTTCCCGTATGGGCACTCTTGAGGGTTTAAAACAGTCCTGACACACTGACCAGAAGGCAGCAGAGGGGCAGTCTGACAAAATGATGTCTGCAATGGAAGTGCATATCAAGAAAAGGTGTGGAATTGGATTCCTCCATGTGGAAAAAATTGCACCCGTTGATGTTCATTCTGTTATTTCAGTTATCTGACCTATGAGAGGGTGAGATATACAGGCTATATATATGATTACTTTAAAGTTTGTCTCTATGCATCCTAAGAACAGCCTCAGGGTAAAAAGTTACTAGTTTCTGCAAATAAAATGAAAAAAGAAAACAACAGAAAAAAATTAAGTTTTCTTTGTGAGTATAGATGAAAATATAAGAGATCTAGGGAATACAATCTTTACTATTGACTGTTTAAAACACAGCGAAAATTAAACTGGGAATTATTTAATAGCTGTGAGACGTGCAATAAAGTGTTTGTCAAACAAAAGTGTATGTCATTTTTATGAAGATTTCCACCGATGAGTATCACTTGTTTCATGATGTATATCATACTTTACTAGCTTATTAGTTTGCTTTTATGAACACAACTTCCCAGAAGTTTTTTTTTCTTTCTTTTTTTTTTAATAATTCATGAAATACCTGGAGAAGGAAACTTTGAAGATGAAAGAAATCTTTACTTTAAAACATACTATTATTGAGTTTTATTTGTATAAAATTATTGAATAATTTTCCTGTTTTATATATTTATATCCTTTTTTTTTATTATGGGGAATATTTGTACAAATATATTATCCAACAAAGCATCCAATATTATCCAATAATTTATTATTATTGTATTTGATGGATGGACCACTCACTGGACAAGGAATCAGCTGGATGGTCTCACTCAGAGAGTCAGAAAGCAAGGTTAGCTTTTCTATGAGCGAAAAAGTAATTTTGAATTACATCCAGAAATGTAAGTCAGTGTCTTTAGCTCCTCTAAACCAGTCTGATTTCATACTTCAAATCTTCAGTTCTGAAATCAGGACAATTTCTGGAGATAGGTAGTACAGTAATTTTTAGTTGTTTGTCATTCTGGTACTTCACATGCTATCACTCATACGATCTAGCACCTGTGCAGGTGGAAAAGCATTCCTATATACAGTACGGTAAACGTGGCCCTAGTTATGTAGGTTTTTCTACACAATGTTAGCAGAAGACCCATGTCTTAAAGTGATTTGATGTTGAGCTTTATAAAATACAAATGCATCCTGACTCAACCTCAAGAACAGCAGAATGATCTAAGTAAAGGGTGAAAATATAAAGAGTATCTGTATGTAGTTCTCTTAGAGAGAAATTCAGGACACCTTGACCATACCAAGAATACTGATCTTCAAGAGCCTCCAGTTGAGCTCTAGCTGTTTTAGAGGTTGCTATTCCCATCTCTTATTCCACTTTTCTGCTAGAGGAGCCCCTTCATAAGCACTGCTGGCAGAAATGAACATATGCCTGTATACTAGCATCACAATTTGCAGCTCACCATTCTTGACCGACTCCTGCTTAGCTTTGTGCCTGCACATCAGGCTGAGCCCTGCAGCAGTGGCTGCAGGGGAATTGGTGTGTGTTGGCCACTGCAGACGACATAGCCAGGAAAAGAAGTCTGGCAGAGAGCAAGTAGATAGCAGGGTGCTACAAACTGCCTGAATAACCCAGAAATACCCAGGTGATCTCACTTGGAGGCATCCTTAATGTAAAATAATATTAGATTTATTAATATTAATTATATTAAATATGACTATGCTCATGTCATTAAAACAGCAGATTATATGGCCATTTTTCATCAGTTTCAGTCTTCATCTCATACTCCTTTACTTGCTTTCTTCAGTCTTTCTGAGTTCACTATTACTGCCTTTCTTCCTGTTTACTTATCCTTTCTTCTTATCTTTTTAGAAACTACTTAACCAAGAGAGATTTAACAGGACATTCATCATGTACGTGTGAGGCAAGTTACCTCTTCAAGCTCTGCAGAAGTTCAATGAATACAAAGGGGACAAACACCACTCTAAAAATGTAAATATGGTCAGAAGCAAAAGCCTACAAAAAATTCATGTTTTTGCCATGCAAGGATACATAAGATGACAGATTCAGTCAGCATATTGCAGCAGACTTGGTCTATTTCAGTTCACTGTTTGCATATTTTATATCAAGTGACCTGCCAAATGTCACGAAGAGGTGAACAGGGAATAGAGAAATCAGTCAAGGTGATGGATGAGTTGCAGACTTGATTATTTATTCAAATTATTCCCACAATGATTGAATCTTGCTGATTGCAGACAGCATTTTGTCACAATCATTAGGAAAGGGCAAAGGTGACAGGAGTCTAATGGCCAAATTAGAGTTATTGAATGGTGCCAAGTATGACAATATTTTTAAAATCTGAAGCAGAAGACTGTCTTCATCAGTGATCAGGAACAATCAGAGCTCTTTTCTTTGAAGTGCTTCTCTATTTTGCTCTTGAAAGTGCACAGGCAACTCCAAAGGTGTTCTGGAGGCTACATTCAATAGCTTTCAGCTTCTTTTCAGGCCCTTTCTCTTAAAGGAAGCATGATATCTCATCAGTCACTCCCATATCCCCTGAAATATTTGGAAATAAAATGCTTCAAATAAGTCTTTTCACTCACCTTTCTTTGCTTGCTATGTTAGTTATCATTTCAGTGGGACAGAAGCAGCAAGGAGAAGGCACTGTGCCAGGCTGATGCTGAACAGTGACCTGCTACAGCCAAGGTCACCACTCTGCATGGCTTCAAGAGGGTGGAGATGTCCTGCATAGATTGCAGCACACTTAAATCATTCACATTGATTTCATTTCTAACAGCCCTGCAGCTCTGCTTGATATGAGAAGAGAGTGTGGGGAGCACAGGGACCATGAAATGGACATCTTCTTCCCAAGTACCCTAGGTTTTCTCCTTTATTTTCTTCCTCCAGAAAGACAGTTGTTTGAGTCATTATTGTATCAAGCATGCTGATATACTCCTTTGATTGCTTATAACCATACTCATGCTTGTAATCCTAATACAAATGAACTGTGTACTTCATTACATAGGGCAATACAAATGCTTTTTGCCTAACAAACATTCAGATGTTAAAAAATGTTCCACCTTCTTTGAGAGAAAAATATCATTTTGATTCAACAGCATCAACAAAAGAAGTTTAGGGTTATTGGAATGTCAACATCTATAAGATATTGACTAATTTAAAATGCTTTTAATAACATCTTTTTCAGAATTGCAGAATATATTCTCTGAGTTTTCAGTCAAATGAATATAATGCATGTTAGTAAGAATTAGTCAAGAATTTTAAAATGTTTACCTCAAAACATAATAATAATTTTGTTATTTTTAGAGATTGTGGTAAAAATCTGAAGGAAAAAAACATAAAGAATAAAAATATAACAGAAAGAAAAAGAACAATTTTAAGTCATAGATACATTCAATTCCACAGAGAAAAAAAAAAAAAAGAAAAAAAAAAAGAAAAATCATAGAAGTGTAGCATAATAAATGGAAGACTGAAATGAGACAAAAAGTTTCTGGTCTCATAAATAATTTATAGAATATTTTCCTTTACCTCCATCTTTTAAACTGTCTCAAATCAACATTCATTTTTAATTACACATGAAAATGTTTTCAACAAATGATTTGATTATTGAAAATGTATTTTAACATTAAGAGTCGATATATGTTCATACCTCTGTAAACTCTTTTGTGATGACAATTTTAAAATGCAGCCCTGAGGAGAAGGATTTGGGAGTGCTGGTCGATGGAAGATTCAACAAGAGCCAGCAGTGTGTGCTTGCAGCCCAGAGGCCAACCATATACTGGGTTGCATCAGGAGAAGTGTGACCAGGAGGTTGAGGGAGGTGATTCTGCCCCTCTACTCTGCTCTCATGAGACCCCGCCTGGAGTACTGTGTCCAGTTCTGGAGCTCGCAGAACAAGAAGAGCATTGAGTTGTTGGAGCAGGTCCAGAGGAGGGCCACAAAGATGATCAGAGGGCTGGAGCACCTCCCTACAAGGACAGGCTAAGATTACTGGGGCTCTTCAGCCTGGAGAAGAGAAGGCTCCAGGGAGACGTTATAGCGGCCTTCCAGTACCTGAATGAGGCCTACAGGAAAGCTGGGGAGGGACTTTTTATAAGAGCAGGTAGCAACAGGGCAAGGGGGGAAATGGTTTGAAACTGGAAGAGGGTAGATTTAGACTAGATATTAGGAAGAAATTCTTTGCAGTGACAGTGGTGAGACACTGGAACAGGTTGCCCAGTGAAGTTGTAAGTGTCCTCTCCCTGGAAGAATTCAAGGCCAGGCTAAATGGGGCTTTGAGCAACCTGGTCTAGTGGGAAGTGTCCCTGCCTACATCAGGGGGGTTGGAACTAGGTGATCTTAAAGGTCCCTTCCAACCCAAACCATTTTATGATTTTATGATTATCAAAAGTGTTCAAAGCTTTTCTTATGAGAACAGCTAAAGGAGCTTGAATAACTGGTATGATTTCTTTCTATAAACTTATCAGATTTACTACATGCAGGTCAAAAATACTAAAACTTGAATAAATGAGGCACAAGATCTAGTAACCTACCTTTTAAGCTCCTTGTTTCCCATTGATGTGCATGATAACATCACAGTTAACCAGATTAAGCCTTGCACACTGGTTTAAAGCAGAGAAAATCCGTATCACCTCCAAAATAAACAGTAGGAAAAGTTTTCCAGAAGAGAACTCTTCTAGAATTTTCCATAGCTACTAAGGCCAAGCCTTCGGAGATGTGTCTTCAGCTTGCTGCTATATCTCCTCAAGTCCCAGCACTTTGTTTTGAACTGGTTTAAAGAGAGAAATTATAATCCAAACTAGTCTTTCTGCAGAATGTAAAATGTTAACCAGGTTCTTTATTTGCTTCTCTTCTGTATGGTCTCAGAGATCTCCAGCTCCTTTCTTGGCTCGCCTTTAAATAGCATGTGGTCATGACTTTGATAAATTGCCCTTTACATCGACAGGAGCAGGATCTGAGCAAGCATTAGTTAATATCCTTTATCTATGTGAAATATAAATTAAACTCCACTTTCCACTCAGAAACAGCATTAACATTTTACAGAAAATTGGACAGGATTTTTCAGGTTTGTCTCTGCACTCCTTTCCCATTTTGATGTTAAAAGTTAGTATAGGGATTGAAAAGGCTCCTGCAGAGCTCTTAGTGATCATGCTTATTGCAAAGTAGAGAAGCAAAGAGGTTTAATGAATACTGAGGGTAAGAAGATTTCAGGTTCCAGGCCTTTTATTATGACATGTTTTATGAGCTTATTCTCACAGACAATCTTAGCAACATGATAAAGAATGCTCAGAAAATATTGATTTGCATTATGTTTAGAAGGGCTGCTGACTGGAAGTCAAGTCAATGCAGAAACAGCTTTGGCAGGCTAACTCTTGATAAGGTCTGCAGTTAAACACTAGCTGCACATTCATTGTCTTTTATTTGGCTAATCAAAAGCATTGTGAAGCCTTATTTTCTAAAACACGGAGGAACATCTAAACATGAGAGCATGTAGTAACAACTGTCTAAATTGTTCACCAACTTGTAAATATCACAGCTCCTTGCATTATACTTATGGAACTGAGCATACTTATACTACTGACTGTATTAACTATTATATTGACTTAAGAACAAACCAAAATTCACATAGGCTGCTGAACTGTTACTATGTCAGCATGTTGTATGAGAGTCTAAATTCAACTTCATGCAGAATTTCAGGAAAAATCACAGCCAAATGACCAGAACACCAGTAGTAAATAAAGAATTAACAGTGAAAGGAAAATATCACCTGTAACAAAAAATGCAGCTGTTATTTTTTGTATTTTGTAAAGGCAATTATTTAAGTATCTCTATATCATATCTCGGTATCACATGAATAGGAATAGGTTTCCAGTGTTCAAACACAGTATGGAAAATATCCAATATGGACATTTATTGGTTTCTGCTGCAAACATTACTAAAACAGAAACACAAAACTAAATAGAGAAGCTTCTCATGAACTACTAGGTAAGCTGCCTTTGTCTCTCCTTGCTCTTGCTTGAAGATTGTATATTTGAGATCTTACTTGACTCATATTTATTTGGTTGTATTTCAGAAATAATAAAGTTATAATATTTTAATACAAGAATATTAAATGCTGCTGAGTGTTTCTACTAATTATGCTTTTATTGTGAGTGATAAACTGCTTCCCTTTCCTGCTCCATTTTTTCTTATCTCTTGCAAAATGTGTTACATTACTGATAGGACAGCTTCCACAAGAAAATCAATTCTATTTAGTAAGAGAGAATGTTTATTAGGCCATTTTTAAACATTCTGTTACATGTGAGTTCAAAATACCTGGTCCAAACTCTTATATAAGTACAGATCAAAGAGAACTCAGTCAGAAATGAAGAATCTTGGAATTTATCCTAGTAAAAATAAGTCTAAGGTGTTCTCACATTATTTACCACAGCTGCCCAAGTCTACCATCCACTTCCTTTCTTCACTGCTATTTGTCCATTCAGGTTAGTGACCACATAATTTAGAGCTTCTCATTCTCTTTTGAAAACTGTGCCAGGACAAGGATAAATGTTAATCTGAAAAGTTTGATAATGAGATGATAATGTCTGCCACATTTTTAGAAAGCCATTAACAATTGCACTAGAAATAACGGACAGAATTTTTAGTGAACGGTGCTTAATTTGTTTTTTTATTGTTTAATACATACTTTCAAAAACCAGTGAAAATAGTGAAATTGTTCTAAACTGACAACGGTTAATAGGTAAAAACTGTCACACATTTGGTTATGAGTGAATTATTTATTTCAATCATCTCTCATTTTTGATACATAATTAGTATTTTTCAGCTTATAGACAAAATATTTACTTAGAAATATTGATTCTTAGAAAACGCTAAGTAGCAAATATTCTATATTCTATCTATTCCGTATTCGGTGTTTTTACATTTATGTTAAGCTGTATACACATTTCTGGATGCATGAACAGAATATATTGGCTCTTCTACTAAAAAAACTTTTAACACTGACAACAAACCTATTTCAAACAAAGACAGAATTTGCAAAGTATCCCATCTCTCAACCATTCCTACTCTGTATCTCAGAATCACAGAATTGCAGGGGTTGGAAGGGACCTCTAGAGATCATTGAGTCCAGTCCCCCTGCAAAGCAGGCTTCCTACACACAGGTAGGCATCCAGGCAGGTCTGGAATATCTCCAGAGAACCAGAATAAAGTATAACACATTTTGTATAAATATGTGATCAGATGATACAAAGGGCTTGGAGCTAGACTCTTCTCAGAGGTACTCATGGATGGGACAAGAGAAAAAGTACACAGTTTGAAGCACTGGAAATTTTAGTTAAATGTAAGGATATATTTTTTTTTTACTATCAGGACAGTCAGGAACAGAACATCCAGAGAAGGTATGGCATCTCCATCTTCGGATGTGTTCAAGGCTGAACAGGAGAAGTTGATCTGGTTAGACCTGCTCTGAGCAGGTGTTCAGACCAATTGACTTCAAGAGGTCCCATCCAGTCTGAAGCATTCTGTGATCTTATGTTCACTCAAAACACTTTGAGGACCCATTTCCATTACTCAAATGACTATTTGAACTAACGTTATGAAAAGCCAATTATCTCTAAATGTTTTTTTCTGCTACCAAACTGGGTTGAAATTTGACAATGGACTGAGCACAAATGTTTAGAGAGTGATATCTTAGGAAACAAAGTAGAAAATGCAGTTAATCAAGTGCTGGCATGTAGTTCTTTAGAAGAACCCCATCCAGTTTATATTTAATTTCTACCATATGAAAATGCAAGAGACTCAGGCAACAAAGCATCATTGTTGGAAAAATTAATTTTGGACTCTGTTAGCCAGGCTCCAATCAAAGCTTTCTTTGTTAGATAGGTCAAACCTACTCATTCTCTTACAAAGTCAAAACACTATAGAAACAAAAGCTGCATATAAGAAGATCAAATCTCAGCTGACTTTCTCAAGGCAGCTCCAAAACAAATTACAGATCATATTCATAGCTGGTGTCAATCAGATCAGATCTTCTAACCTGAAGAAGTAGCACTGTTTCACTGAATCCACGCACAATGTTAAGTGATAAAGCTTTTGGTTCTTTTATAGAAAAGAACTAAAATGACCGCTTGAAAACAAGGTGCTTGGCACATTTCAGAAAAACTTCTTTATAGGCTATAAAATTATTCATCACAGCTTTAACACTGGAAGACTTTTTACATTAGAGCCTAGTCTTTTGGATCTGTTAGGTGACGTAACTCTTTTTCAGATGTATTCTGAGGCTCCAAGCCTCAGCTATTGCCTTATCATGCTTAGAAGATATCACAGACCACCAAAATAAGTGTAATCATAAGTCCATCTCAGCCAAGTGCAGGCTGCAGTGCCCACATGCAAGCTTCAGGTCACATGGCAAGAGGTCTGTCACTTGAGGGAGAGACACTGTCTCAGCACAGATTCTCCAGATCATGCCATAGATGCTCTCCAGTGGTTTAGCGATAGTGCACAGATATATTACCTTGGCAGATCATCTTTTCTCCCCCTTGTGCTGAGCCCCAATAAGCAGTGCCTTCTTACTACTTCTCCCAGAAACTTCAGTGAACTTAAAACATTGTATTATAAATCTTCAAGAAACTCTACACCAAAAGTATTAGCAATAGAAATTAAATTTAACAATAAAAAGGAAGTAGGGATCTCAGTGCAGTAAAATGACTCCAGAAGGTTTATCAAAATGCGAGTTTCATAATGACTCTGAAAACTTAGCAACAGTGCAGATATATCATTCTTGCCAAAACCATCTCTCACTCATCATGGAGTAAGGAATAATCAGTATTCTTTGAACACGACATTTCAACATAAGAAATCTGAAAGTGCTTTATGTTTTAAAGGCTGATGAATACTCTAGATGAAATAATCAGCAAACATACATATATATAACAAAATAGAGCATTCAAAGTCAGAGATCCATTTCTGTGTATTTTGAGTCATACGACAGTGAAATGGAACTACAAGATAATGTGTTTAAAGTCTCCTTTTGATACTCCAAATTGGAATTATGCTCTTTTACAAAGTATCTGTTTAAAAAACAATGCACTTTCTATTGTTAATAGGATAATTTTACCACACCCTTCATTGCTGCTATGTGTATGAGGTCCTAGCAGGCTTTCATTTTAGATTTCCTGAACAACTCAGAAGTCTTTCTGTTCCATAAAATAAAAAGGAAAAGGCTTCTCAATAGGTTTAATACCACATATGTCTTAGTAGCTATTTTAGGCTTCCCAATACTAATATCACTCCTAAATATCTTTCCTCTTGTTTTGTAGGTAAAGCCTCTGTGTGACAGAGTTATGGAAAACCTCTTGAGTAACAGCCATCAATAAGGTTTCTCTTAGTAGAAGGGAAGTAGGATTGACTTGACTTGCATGGAAGTATTTTTATTTAAAAAAGGCAAGGGAAATCAAGATCTTTTTCTCTGATTATGCAGTCAATGCTGAAGGAGAGTTTCCGTTCACTGCCAGGGAGATGCTGTGAGCTGAACCAGGGGGCAGAAGGAAACAGCAGCATTTGCTGAGTTTGATCGTTTCCAGAAGCTGACTTAGGAAAGGGAATGTCTGAGTCCAATTGCATACAAATTCTGTCTCCTGACTCAGGTTCTCATGTGGAACAAGAGAAATCAAGCTGCAAGTTACAACTCAGCTGAAAATTGCTGTTTGAGAGCCTTTTAAGCATTTTGGCTTCACTTATTATTGCAGTTAACATTACGTTGAAATGCGCACATACATGTCTACTAGGATCTTGATGAGAGGAAGAGACCAACTTTATTTTTAGATAGTAAAAAAAAGTTTTTCACTCCACAGTAATTAATTGTGTGCACTGTGGTATAAATGAAAAAAAAAGGGGGGGGGAGAGGGGGAAGAAAATAAATGTTAGCTTTATTTTGAATTAAAGTTGGCAATGTGTGCACTTTTGCAGCACCACAGTTGCTCTCTCCCAACATGATTTGCTCTAATGCAAAAGAACAGAATGTTTTAAGTGTGCTTGGGAACCTAATATCACTGCTGAGACGTGTCAGGCAACACAGGTGCATGGCTATCTCCTCTGAGAGGCACTTAGAGGCCACCAAGCATCAAAGTCTGCAGTGAGCACCTAAGAAGTTGCCTCTGCCTCTATGGAGTGTAAGGTGGAAATTGAGCCATGCCAACTCTGCTATTACTGTGGCTGTTTCCTGTTCTCACTAATCTCAGTCAAGAATTACTAGTAGACTTCATGCCAAGAACTCCATTTATACATTACATTTTGTGTGGTTGTCAAAATAGGGTTCGGAAAAACCACATGAGGATTTCTTGATGTTAGTGGGGGAGGGAAGTGAAGGAGGAAGCAAAGAGCCTCAACCTCTCTGGATTTAATGGAAGCAAGTACTGGGATTATGATTTCTAAAGAAGTGACGGTTGTCAATAGAGAGTTGGGGGGGAAAAAAAAAAAGGCTTATACTTGTCTCCTGTGATAAAGGATTGATTATGTTTCAGGAGAGAGGGAAAGAGAGGGTTTGATTTAAATCTCTAGGTGACTCAAAAGATGAGAAACACAAGCTAACATTCATGTATAAAAGACCCTAATAAGTGGTATGGTAATTGAAGCATCCAAACAACCCATCTGGTGGACACATAGGAAGAAAGAGATCAGTAAGGATCATTTTATTTCTGTCATACATCATGTTTTCTAAACCTTTACAGATACTGTTTCAGATTTCACAGATAAGTATTGCTTATTCTTTCCGTAATGTGGGCTGAATGAAAGGTGATTTCAGGATAAAGGACAATTTCAGGGTAAGCAACTAACATCAAGGCATTCCTGTGCAGTGCAATTATTGTAACTGCAGATCTAGGTTGTTTCTGTGACACCTGTCACTTTGGCTTCCTGAGAAGAGAATGGCAGAAGGGAAAGGAGGCAATGTGCAGGCTGGCTCATTAAATAACCTACGTGGAGAACAAATTCAGCTCACCTGATGCAAGCACCAATGTCTGGTCAGCTGAGTACCTTGCTATACTCTCCTGACAAGATCTTTTGACTGCACTGAGACCTTAGATGCTCAGTGGACATAGATAAAATCCAACCCAGATATGCATTGCACAGATGCTCCCAGAAGCCAACAGAACAAACAAGCTTCAAGGGGAAAAGCTCTCTTTCAGCAGCCAGCATTTGCTAAAAAATCTTTCTGGCACTGGCAAAGTGCCTTGTGAAGAATATGAGTAAAGTCCAAGAGCCCTTAGTGATTATAAAACTGCAAATAAGCATATGTAAATCAAATATGGCACAAAAAGCCCTAAGCTGCTGGTGACTGCATCTTTTAAAGAAGCTGAAGCAGTTTACTTGCTTTAGCTTTGCTGGGTCTGAGCCAGTCAAGTCAGCTTTTCCTTCTAGAATGGTGCACAGGAATGACCGCAGTGCCATTTAACACTCTATTGGTCTAAGATTCAGTTTCATATTTCTGCCTGGCACTGCACTGCAGTTTGGAGGCCTTTAACTTCACTATTATTTACAAGCATGCCCTGTGTTTCTGCCAGAAAGTGGGTAACAAAAAATCTATAGTCTGAAAGCCCTTAGTAGCTAATTCAACCATAGCCAAGGGATGCTTTTCATTTGTGAAGGAGAGAACATCTAATATACTGAAGAATGTAAGGCAGGAGAAAACAATATTCTTCTAATCATCCTATTGCAGTCAACAGCACTACAGTCAGAAAACTGGACAGAATGGGAGACTTACATTCTCACATACTAATCTGTCCATCTAAGTAGGGAAACTGCCTCTTAGGAGAACTGACTTAATTTTCTCCTAGTAAAATTCTACCACTTCGTCAAAGGCACTTAAGTATCCATTTGAATAAAGATGGAACTTCATTTTCCCTTCCTGAAATGATCTTACTAATAAATAAAAGAGAAAAATTTCCTGCTTCTGCTCCTGGGACTGATATCTAGGCCAAATCTCCCTTGGCACTATAGATACTCATCAGCATGAGCATCAGTTCCCTTCTGTCTCCACTGAGCAACCTTTCCGACTGGATGAGTCACTGTATGCACATGCATCCGAGCTGCAAGCAGTCCTCCTCACTCAGTCTTAACAGAGGGCTGTATGCAGCAGCCTTGTTTATTCTGACCCACAGCCTTTAGATATGACAGATTTGCTGCTCGGTTTTAGAATGACTGCTTTTGCAAGAGCCAGGAGTGAACAGATAGACAAAGAATAGTTCTGTATATGTACAATGAGTTTAGTAGTTGCAAAAAGTGCTGTTTTTAAAGAACATATGCAACGACTCCTACAGTTTCCCAGAAAATGCAAGCATGACTGCATATTTGCAGAATGACTGCTTGATGTGCACCACATTTCATACACTCTTGTGGCAGATGATGAGTATGGGTAGAGTTGAAAAACCCTGACGAAAATGATTTTGGAAAACAAGCTAATCTCGCCACTAGGTCCATACTTCTGCCCTACTACTAGCTATGCCTGGAACAGAAGATTACTGAACATCTCTCATTCCAGGTGGGAGGTTACTCAGCTGTCAGATGTCTCCATACCCCTCTCCTGCTCCTGTGGTTATAGCTGTAATTGGTTTACAGCAAGGATAAGGATACAATGTGAAACATATTTCCTATATTTCCAGCCTAAATTCCTAAGGTAAAAACAGCCACTCGGTCACAACCTACGTTTCCCAAAAGCTTTGGTGCATATTGTCTAATTTTTGTTTAGTTTGATTGTTGAGAAATGCTGGCCGTGTACTACAGTTCCTAGAGATTTAGGAGAAAGCTTTATCATAATTTAGTTTCTAATAGGTACAAGCAAATTTCTAGAAGAAAAAGAGTACTTTTAAGCAGAGCAAGCTCAGAGCATGCAGCCAACAGATGGCAAATCCCAGGAAAATGAAACTTTGTTGTAATGGTAATGGCATGGAGTAAAGCATTAAGTAGATCAACAACTGACATGTCATAGCAGGAGTCTAAAAATGTCATCCAGAAGATAGCAAGATCTTGTGATGGGAGTAGTTGGTTGTTTGAGGTACTTGAATAGAGCAGTTCATATCAATTCACCACAGTATATAACGTTTTTTTAACACAAAAAACAAAGTCAAATGTTACATTCCAGCCCCTGCCAAACTGCTATTTACTTTGACAACTGGAACAGAGAAGACTTAGTTCCTGTGTGGTCTAATGCTATTTATGTAGGATGTTGTGCCACTTTCTCATAGGATAGAAAGATCATTTGAACACAAAGGTAAAAATAATGAGCAACTTATCTACAGAGGCTAAGGAAAGATTTTCAGAAGAAAAAAAATGAAGTGATTGTAAACACTAATGCAGGGAAGAATGTTTTGACAAATATAATGATAGTGTACTTCTATACTAAGGATAATGAAAGCTTACCTCACTTCATCTCTGTGCACAATCATTCTCACGTTAACTTCAATAGCTACCAAACTAGGACGTGAATGAAATATATGGGGAGATATGGGAGGTTGAGGGAGGTGATCCTGCCCCTCTGCTCTGCGCCAAGGAGACCTCACCTGGAGCACTGCGTCCAGATGTGGAGTCCTCAGTACAGGAGGGACCCGGACCTGTTGGAGCGCATGTAGAGGAGGGCCACAAAAATGATCTAAGGGATGGAACACCTCTCCTATGAGGACAGGCTGAGAAAGCTGGGGAGAAGAGAAGGCTTAGGGGAGACATGACAGCTGCCTTTCAGTACCAAAAGGGGGAATCTAAGAAGAGGACAGGCTCTTTCACAGGATCTGTTGTGATAGGACAAGGGGAAATAGTTTCAAACTAAAAGAAAGGAGATTTAGGTTGGGTATAAGGAAGATATTTTTTACAGTAAGCATGGTGAGGCACTGGAACAGGCTGCTCAGACAGGTGGTGGATGCCCCATCCCTGGAGACATTCAAGGTCAGGATGGACCAGGCTCTGAGCATCCTGATCTAGCTGTAGGTGTCCCTGCTCATTGTAGGGGAGTTGAACTAGATGACCCTTAAAGGTCCCTTCCAACTCTAAAGATTCTATGATTCTACAATCTGCAATTATAATGAATCTTTGTGTTACACGGTTCATGTAAAGGTTGCAGCCAGTCATAGGTAGCTAATTTCATTCAGATTTTGGCAATGTGTTCTCTGTTCAGTTTAGGATCCCAAAGCAGCAGAGCCATTGAGGGATCACAGTACTGCCTGCTAATTAGGGGCCTTACAAATATAGGTCACAAAAACAAAAGCAAAGCTTTTCCGGGAGAAGACAAACTTGTGATTTGTGAATGAAAAGCCAGGAAGTTTTAAAAGTGAAAAAGAAGTAAATTCAATCAGGCTGTTCTTAAAGCTGAAAGCAGTGAAAACTCTTGGCTTTTAGTACTTTTAGAGGAGAGAAGATTTTCTTTAACCCTTGGTTCTTCTAGATAAACCCCAGCCAGTTAGTGTTAGAAACATGTTTTCCAGCCCTTATCAGAAAAAGGAAATTGTTTAAGAAATATAGAATAGGAAGTAAAATAATCTGCTACTCCCCTATGTGTTTCTAGACATAGTTAAACACTGCTGTAGTTTCACTCCCTCATTCATTATCAGACATATTTCAAATCTTTAATATTTATGTTCTTCTAATTTGCTTTAATTGTGAAATATGTTTTAAGACTACTAAGATTACTTGAACATATTCACATTCCCTGGGGGGGGGGGGGGGGGGGGGGGGGGTGAGGATTTGTTCTTATCAAAATATGATGTCTACAGTATGCAGCTTCTGAAGATGCAATTATTCTCTCCCCTAGAAAGACTGAAAAGTTGCCCTATTATATAGCCTCACAGATAATGAAAGGTATTCTAGAAAAGAATTTACAGTAGCGTGGCCCCAGTCCACATATGTATTACAACCTTGCTGAAGAACTGCCTGTTATTAAAAATCTAACAGTCTGTTTTTCCTTGTAGAATTCAACAGAAGGGCCTTTTCTCTTACTGACAATGAACTTGAATGAGGACTTAGGGTATCAAAGTCAGCGGGACAACCTGCTATGGTGTTTTTTTTGTTGTTTTTGTTTTGGGGGGGGGTTGTTTGTTTGTTTGTTTGTTTGTTTTTTCTGAGAAAAAACATTTGCAAGCATCCATTCAGTATATTTTTTCACCTTCCCAAACATAATAAATCCCTTTTTGTTGTTGTTGTCTTAGAAGTGTAGCGGAGAACAGAGTTCTAAAAACATCACCACATGTTACCAGAAGTCTGACTTTAAGAAAATTTTATTTTGAATTCTTCTGTGTTTAGTTGCAAAATCTACACTGAAGTTATAAGCATGAAAGTCCATTAATAGGCCCGTCATGGAGACTGTAATAACCCTTCCTCTCACAGCAGATTCCTCAATAGCTTAAAATATTTACAGTCAAAAAATAATCTATTTTATCAGTACACACCTTAACATTTTTTACACTGAGACTGTGATTTATCAACCATTTTTTTTTCATATTCATTTCCAAAGCCCAGTGTTCATGGGTTGCAACATAAGACAACTGGATTTGATTCTCTCCTGTACCACAGCTTCTAATTTTGAGAAAGCTTTCAAATCCCACAAATTGGTATGTAAATTCTGCTTAAGACCAAAATTCTGACCTTTAAAACCCATTGCTCAACTGCTGCCAACCTTGGGGACACATGCTCAGACTGAACAATTATCTACTGAGACCAAAGTCATAACCATGGAATTGATCACTGTATGAAACACAACAGAAGATAACCACCTTATATATATATATAGGCAGAGCCAAAGGAATTTTATTACATTACTTTATTTAGTGGCTCAGTGATTAGAGATTTCAGCCTAAAACTAAGTACTTCATTCCCTAAAAATACCAACATTACAACAAAAAATGGTGGACATATTATCACTTACCACCACCAAATGAACTCTGAGATTCCTCTGGACCACTAGAAAAAAAAGTTTATTTCTCACTAGTAGTGCATCTACAGCATATTCCCTCTTCCACCACAGAAATCCCTTTATAAGGAGCTTTTATCCTGTTGACACACAATAATTCAATTCCCTTTTTTAGAATCACACATACAATTCTACGTTAAACCTAACTCTCATCAGTAATATACAGGTAAAGTGTTGAAAATACTTAGTATTTTCTACCCCTAAAATCACAGTCTATTGGCACACCCAGCATAGATGACATATTTCTGCTGCTATAATTTCCATGTGCAGGCCAGAAGCACTGCACTGTCAACAGAAAGAGCAAGAGATGTAAAGAAAAGTTCACTAGGAGAATGAGAAAGATTGATTTAGATTGACTGCAGTATTTGCAGTCATTTAGTGCAAGTGTTTACTGTAGTACAAAATATATATTTTCCTTAGTCCCTGAACCAAAGATGTTTTGCAGTTACTTGGGATATATATAGTATTTTTTTTAAAATTGAGATTAAACTTAACTGTATTAAGGATTTACATCACGCCATTATTAGTAGTAGATAAAGATATGAATTTAGATCAATGTATATGACAGACTACATGGAATATTTTGCCTTCTGCTTTCCCTTATGAGGGAAAAAGTTTAAAATGTTGAAAAAATGAGAGTAAAAATATTTTCAAATGTTATTAAAAAAAAATACAGAACCCGGAGGCATAGGAATGCTACACAAATGTTATAATGCAAGTGCAGAAGAAGTTTTCATTTCCAGAGGAAAATAACTCAGGAAAAGAAAAATAAAAATGAACAAAAAATTCCTTTGTAATATAATGTAACACAGCAGAACATTAAGGAGCAAGACCAAATCTGGCTTTCAGTTTCAGGGCATTTTAATAGTGTAACATGTTTTGAAACAAAGTAACAAGTTTCAAATGAAGAATTAATTACAGAAAGCATTTTCAAGAATTAAAGTACAGTAGTAATATCTTTCATATTTTTATCTGGAAGTTTTTACTGTTTGTACTAAGCAAAAGTATTTCTCATTAGAAGTCTGATCTTATTTTTCCTGTCTCTTCTCTTTCCCACATTCTCATTTTCTCTCAGACCAGACCAAGGAAAATGTTATCCATTTTCCCTCGCAGATGCTCACCCATCTCTCGCCTATGCTTTGATCTATTACTAACCTCTTCAATCATTACTTAACCACAGAGCTGCTATTTCTTTTGAACCCTAAGTTGAAAATAAACTGATGTACAGATTGGACTTTGGTGAACTACTTGCTTTGTTAGAGATTAATTTTAGATCTTCTAATAATCTCACTGTGCTTTTTCTTTCCCTTCTTAGATTTCAATCAGGACGTAATCTCTTATGACAGAACACTGTAAAAATGCAAGCTTGTAACTGATCTATACCCAAGTAAATGATAAAAAGATATTTTTGCTTTATTATTGTATCTCACAACACTTTTAAGATTCTCTTCTATCTGAAGAAAATATTGGAATTTATTTAATAGTATTCCACAGTTTAGCATCCATCCTCTGAATAAGGTAAATATTCTTATTAACAGCTCTGAGATATTGTATAACTTCTTAAACCCTGTACACCTTTCCCAAAACTCTTCTCATAACCCCTTGAGAGGCTCAAACAGAAGTTAAAAAGTGAAGTATTTCCACTTTTCCACCCACAACATGACACCAAAAAGAACTGCATCATCTCTGATTGGTTGTAAATTACCATCAGCATATGTGGGAGAAAAGAAAGAAAAAAAAAATTATTTCTGTCTTGCCAAAAAGGAAAATTTTTTCTTCATCTCGCTTTATTCTTCTTCCTTACTGAGTAACACAGTATTTTTGCGGTTTATTTCTGTCAGTGAAACAGGATAGTTTGTTTCTTAATACCTATTTATTTGTTTTCTGTCTCACTCAGTTGTTCATTTGTTCCCAATTCAGGAAGTATCTCTTTCAAGGAAGTTCTGTAAGCACATAAATCACACATGAGCTTTTTAAAGTCCATTAGAACTGTGTGCTAAATATTTCCCCAGACACTCTGGTATTCAAACATGGGGTGTTATGCTAAACCTCAGTATTTCTTTCTACATCACAGAGATTTACCCTTTTCAGTATTTTCTTTGAAGTCCTATTTATGTTATCCAGAGAGAGACCATGAGACCTCAAGAAAAGACAAAATTATACCAGATGAAACCCTGATTAAACAAGTATTTCAAGTTTGCTGAAGCAAACAAGTATAAAAATAAAAGTCAAATACAAAATAATTGCAACTCAATAGAAAATTTAAGATATCAAACTTAACATAGTTGTGATTTCAGTGTTAGAATAGAAAATAATTATCTCATCTAGACACATAAAAAGATCCCAATTTTAACTTGTAACATTCTCAGATATTTTATATTACAATTGAACTTTTGTAAAAATGCTGTTCAAGTAACTAAAACATTTCATCACTCCTTAAACTTGTGAAGTGTTGATCCCATTAAACTTGGCAAGGATATCTTACCTAGTTTGAGCTGAAGATTATAATGCCAAAATTTCTTTACTGTGAAGCTCATATTGACAACTTCTCAAGAAGAAGGGATTAGGAAGATTAGAGGATCATTCTTTGAGTTCCTACCATTGACCTAACCTTGTTCACAATATTGATTATAATTTTTTTTCCACCCAATTAGCTACATATATTTCAGTTAAAGATACTATTCATACAGCAGTAATTATTGAGAAAGAGCCCTTTGACACAAACTCTTTAAAGCCATCCTTTACATTTCAAATAGAAGCCCAAAGAAAAGCTCTTTGATGCAGCTATTTCATTTGGTTTATTTATCACTTTCTTTGTTTACCAAAGGTTATAGGTGCACCTCTAATAACGTTCTCAGCATTCTAACAATATGTAGAATGATTCTTTTATCTGTTAACACCTGTGGGTACCTCATCATTCATAAATATGTCCCATTTTTCAAGGTATTGATTTTTAAAAAAATAGTATAAACTTGTACACAACTAAGCCTGAATGAGGCATTTGGCAAAATGTTAGTAAGCTGTTATCTGTTTATAAGCATGCCTGGCTTGTTTTTTACCCCCATTGCTCTTTTACCCCCATTGCTCTTTTATGTATGGACTATTGTGGTCTAACAGAATGCCTAATGATACATCTTCATATGCTAATCATTTGGAGCTCTCTTTACCTTTCAGTTAGAGTAATTTAATGTAAAGTTCTTCTGAACATGTTCCCATCATGAATGTCCAATTGACTTAGAGTAACTGTTTTGTTTTCCTCTCCGAAATGTTTATATTTAATGTCAATCAATGGGTAGTCTAACAAGACCATGACCTGTTATGGTAGATATTTAGCTCATCGTACTCTTAAGAAATACATAACATTTGTTAATCACTGAATTCATATGAACTGTTAACCATGATTAGCGCCTTCATCTCTAAGCAGTGACACCACTTCCTCTGGATAATTTCTCATCATTGTCAGTTTTCATTGCGAAAAGGAAGTCAGGATATCCATAGATGAATAATTTTTTTAAAATGGCCTATGATCAATTAGTTTAGTTTTCAAGGATATGTGTCTTGATTCCACAGCAGAATTACACTGTTATTTCATCATCTGTGTATATATAAGCATTTAATCTTTTGTAAAAAGAAGTGTACACATGAACTGCAATGTTTGTCAGAAGCGGAAAAATGACTAGATTCTTCTTGTGAAAGTGTGTATCCTTCACAGTTATAAGTCATCATATTTATGATATACTTTTAGATGTGTTCCTCTAACGTAATAGAAAGGAGGATTCCTCTATTGAAAGGTACTAGACATTAGATCTACAATCAGAGAAGTTTAGGTGCTGAAATGTCTTAACAAACAGTCAAGCTTCTCAGCTCAGAAAATAATGCAAACTGAAGTCTAGTTTGCAAGTAGGTTTAGAAATTATCTCTGTCACCTTCTCTGTGGCCTATTTGGATGTTTCATCTCACAAAGATTTCAGACTAAATGCATTTACATCCAGCTATTCAGGTCCAAAATTTCCTCTGCTCCTACTGCTGAGACCCGGAATTAAGCAGTCATAGAAATCCTGCCTGCATCTTTGGGTTGTTTTCTACTTAAGCTCCTTTTTTATGTGTAAAGTTTTGTCATCCTATGATGATTCTACTACCCCATTCTACCACTCAGTTTACTTTTTCAGAAGTGGTTTGCTGCAGTTTCAGTCTTTTACACCAGTATTTGATAATTGACTACTTAATCACATCTAAGCTGTCCAGTAGCAGCTGGATCTCATCACAGTTTTCGAGGTCACTTAAGTCTCTTTTTGACTTGATATCAAGTAGGAATTGCATACATAGGTTTACAATGAAATACAATTAAATGTATCAAGATTATTATAAGATGACCTGTACGTAGACAGTGAGAAGCTGTTCTCCCTGATTTTGCTGCAGATAGAGGGATTGCATGTTGATTACTTTCCCTTCATTTGTTCAGAGGTAATCACTGTGTGCTGGCATAGTCCCAAAAGCATGTATATCAAAACTACTACTGCTAAAATTCGTGACCACACTTTATCAGATAAGCTAATAAAAAATATAACTTGTGGCTATTTCTAATTAACAGAATTCCAAATGAAAATGATAGTTAAAAACATCCTAAAAAGAAAGGAAACATTTTCAAGCAAGTTAGTAGTGAAAGCAAACATTATTGACATTTATATCAAAATCATTTTAATTTTTAAGGTATTTCATAATCAAGTAGCAATAATTTTTACAGTAATTGTACATCAAGAGGAACTTTCCAAAGAAAACTGAAAATCAGGAATCACATTACATACTTGAGTCATAAAAGTAAATCTGACCATCGTGATCCACTTCTTGAAAGACAGGTTTTGGAGAGCTTTAGCAGCTTGAAAATATAGTACAATTCAGCATATAGCCTAGATTGGCATGGCTAACATCACAGTTTCTTCATGTCAGCTATTATAGTGTAAAGTTATTACCTCTTGCTATGACAAATGCTTTAAACTGCCATTGAAATTTGTGAACAAAAAGTGATCAATATATATCATAAGACATTTGGCATGTCAAAGGTATAAAGGCTTGTGCTATGTATTTTTATTTGAAGCTTATGTGACTTCAGTGCAGTATTGGTTATGCGCTGTATCTCTTCCGAGATTTGTTTTCTTAGGATAAAATATATATCTTTAAGAGAATTACATACCTTTCAAATTTGCTCTTAAAGAAATAGCTTAGTTGGGGCTGTTTTTAAACTTGGCATTAGTTCTAGACCTGACTCAGAGTTACTGCAAGAACCTTGCTTAAAGGGATGACAGCAAATGATTCACTCAGTGCTGTTTTGTTGATCCAGCTGTAGGGTTGTATTGGACTACAGACTTCCAGAAAGACAGAAAAGTGTAATTTTACAGCAGACAGAGAGCAACATGCCTTGCATCCACCAAGATGACTCACATTCTTACAAGTAACCCCTGTCTTAGGCAGTTCACAAATTAACAATGATTAATCAAGCATAAAAAGTCTGGGTGACTATCGCAAAATGCATCCCAATACAAAATAAAATCCTTCCCAAAATATTTGTGAGGATTTTTCAATGTATTCATATCTGTTAGTGTTCCTTACACCTGTACCCTTCTACTGCTGTACTTTCTTGTCACTGAATGTTGTAACAATAAAGAACAGCAGAAATGTAATTTCAAGGTAATATTTGTAAGGCTTTGAACACATTTGACTTCAAATTTCTGTGTCAGCTTTGAGTCTAGAAATGACTCAGAAATCTGCTTGTTCTATTAACCACTCATTTTCAGTTTTATTTTCTGCTGCACCTGTTTTTCTATCTTCCCCCAGCTCTTACTATATTAGATAGACTTGAAATGTGTAAGCTTTCTCATCATAGATGTTAAGAACATCCATCAAAACAAGCAAATTAAAAAAATGTTTTAACAATATAACATAACAGCACGTGAACCTCTTGCTGAAAAATACCGCCTTGGGGATTTCTGTCACCAGAACATACAGTTGAGAGAACAGGTCATGATCAGTCCACAGAGATGATAAAATTGGTCAGAAAAAAATCATTGAATTTTTGCAGACAGATAAACATGAGGAAACTGCAATCTATTCATAGCTACAGGCAGATGGTTTCATAGATTCACGTCCAAGAGCAAAAAAAAAAAAAAAAAAAGCAGCTTGGTTTGTCAGAGAAGATATATATTGTGAATTATTCGCTCAGTTCAAGTAATAAGTGGGGTCAGGATAGAACAGAATAACACACTGATTCTTTTCTTAAAAAAGAAAAAAAAAGAAGCAAGAACATGAATTGCTGAACTGCTATGCTAATCCTACAGAGCAGTTGCTTGTCCCTCAGATTCGTCTTCTTCTTCACTCCCCCAATCCCATGATACCAGGCCTACAGTTCTAAGGCTGCTGACATTCCAGTCCCATCTAAGCCTTGGAGGTGCTTAAAATCAGTTTGTTCCTGTTTTAGTAAACCCACTTCTTTGGGACTGGCATGTCACTGGCACAGAGATGTGTTGGCGAGTGATAAACATCAGCACTCCAGTGCAAGCTGATAAAAGTCATGAGGCCGCTAAATCTGCCCTAACTCCTTAGAGCAGCTTGATCCATTAGACATATTCCGGTCGTGCACCAAGTCCACACAAAAACCTAACTGAATAGACTAACAATTATAATCTGGGAAATTTATGCTCCTGGGTCTTTTTGGCCCATGGTATTTTTGAATCCACAGGCTGTATTTTTTAAGACAGTATCCTTAATGTAAGTCTGAAGCATGTATGAAGATGAAAGCCAGACTCTACCCTTGAAATTACTGAAGGCATGAAACTGAACATAAGAGAATGTTGCTGTCAGAACTAGATTGAATCTGGTGGAGATATGGTCCAAGAAAAGTGTAAGTTTGGGTTCACAGTGTGTATTATCTAAAAGGGTCACAGGTTCCTGAAATTGGGTAGTCAACATTATCTGAAAATTTTGCTAATTCACATTCACTGTGCACTTGTAAACATCTTGCCCTCAAATGCTGCTACCCTTCCATGTCTTTCTTTTCACTCTGAAAAGCCTTACACATTTTTGATTCTTTATTCTTTGTCTACTGACTGAATATTCTGTTATCTACCATAGCCAGGTGTCATCATTGTATTAGAAGATTCATAATCTGGTTTCTGACTAAACTGTCTGCTTCCGACAAGCCCACAGTAAAAGCTTTCCCAGAGAAGCTCAGAAGGAACAACAGGTATGAAAAGAAACAAGACAGCCCAGCTCAGTGACTTGTTGTGGGCTGGGACTATGACTCGCTACCTGGTGTCTGGGTCAGTTCAGTGTCTGGGTTCATTTCTTTGTTTCTCATTTCCCTTCATTATAAAGCTTAGACAAATATATGTATTTGGAAACTTGAAAAACCATCAACTTTTAGTTTATCTTCAACTGCGTAGCGACTGTCCTGTTGACTTACAAATGGAGAACTCTGAACTGTTTTTTTTTTTTTGTTGTTTGCTTTTCCATTAGCTTTGCTAAAGGGAGTTGCATGGTGTATATGGTGTATTAACTACTGTATCACAAGCTGGACAAAGTACATGCAACACTAAATAAGTGAAAAGGGGGGTTATTTAAAGATTTTTTTGCTAATTTGCATTATATTCCCACACAGACTGAAGTTCTGTCCATCAAAGTATCTTTCTTTAGATGGAAGTCAGATACAGTGCAGTGACAGCTGCCAGGATTTTAACTACGTAAGTCAAATTTTGGACACTGAAATTGCATTTCTGATCCCACCCCATAGGACTGAGGAGTGAAATGCTGGACTTAGGATATAATTAATTTTAGCATATTTTAGAAAAAAATCTATTCACTGTTAATATATGTCTATCCTTTCTGCTCTGTAAGGTACATCAAAATACCATCTATTGTCATTTGAAATATAACAAACTCTTGCAAACCAGACATTTGGAGCTTATACAAGCAGGCTACTGTTTGACCTACTTTCATTACAAGTCTGAGACTGCCCATTACCCACTCAGTGATGAGTAAGATGAAAAATTGAATCCAATCTACCTTGCAGGACTTGAAAAACTATCCAGACAACTCTCAGCCAAGGAAAGTAGTTCAAATTAATATACCAGACTATGAACTCTAGTGTCTGAGGGAGGAGCTGGCACATTCGCTTCTGCACAGCTCCACGTGTCAAGTCTCACTCAATCAAACCTGTGGGGCAGGTATCTGAGTGAGAATGCACCTGAGCTCACAGCAGCTAAAGTCACTAAAGCATTCCCACCAGAGCCCAGAGTTTTTCTGTCACCATTCAAAAACAAAAGAACAGCAGCAGTGGGGGCTGTCATGCCCAGGTTAACAAGCTCTGCTTTCTCAGCAGTACCTGTTGAGTTGGGTTTAATGTTTCACTCAACACTACTGCTGGTTTCGGGACCATTCAGTCTCTGTTAGCTTGCTCTTTTTGTACTTCATTTCATCCTGTGCTAGACATAGATAGATGTATAGCTATGAAATGGATTAATGAAGTAAAAAAAGCTGAAGCTCTTCCTATCACCACCATAAAGAAAAAGAAATATTAAAAAAAAAAAATCAGTATCTCCTTAACTGTCATCATTTGATGGAAATGTGTTTAAGGTTAAATGCTTGTTTAAATCACTGGACAAATCAAGGTCTGATCACTGATCACTGATGACAACAGATGGCTTATCCTAGATTTACACTAGTATAATTGAGGGAAGAATTTCTTCTGGGATGTCAAATAAGTATAACAATGAATTAAACAGTGCAACCAATGTAAAAGAAAAATGCTCATTAGTGTGAATAGAAAACCATCACAGCAGAAAAATGCCAGCACTTACTTCAATACATCAGCTATTCCCATTAACATAGTAACTAACCATTTCTGGATAGTATGATGCATGGCTAAACAAAATAGTGCAAAATGATAGCTCCCATCCACATGACTAAATTACAGTTCTTCCCTGTCTTTATTATCTTTTCTCTGCTGATGTTCTATTGAATAATTTCCACACAGATAGTAAAAAAAAAATGAAGAAGGAAAATGAAGTATTTTATGTACAATAATGCATACATATGAGTTCTGCTGATCCTTTATTAAAAAAATAAATAAAATAAAGATGAACAAAACAAAATAAAGCAAAAACTTTGGTTTAAGAGAGATTCTCTAAAAGAAGAAATCTCTAACATTGCTGATTTCTGAGTGGAGTGATTCCAGACTGACTTTGAAAATCCCAGTCAAAGCACATAGTTTTGCAGTAGACTCATCTGGATAGTTTCTTAGCCAAAACAATTTCAACAAAAAGCTGGTTCCAGACATACCGTATTAAATAACCTCTGAATTGGCAAAGAGTTATGCATACATTCCATCTGAGAGTCTGCTACGGGTCCGGTCAGTTGAGGTAATGTAAGTTCAGTTTCACAGCTAGAAATGTAGCAGAGTTTTAAGCACAAAATAGTAAAACAGTTCCTTTGTAGATTGTGTTGAAGTAAATAAGAAAATCTGGCTAGATAAGGAAAAATAAGACTAATATGCTACTGCAAACTTTTTAAACTTTTAAAAAACAAACAGTGGAAAAGTTGGATGAATGCTTGCAGTGAAAGCAGAAATAAATACGAGTGTTTAATATTATTGGCAGACAGGAGTATATGGTCATCATCCTACTAGATCGTGTTTTTTCCTCAATTATGTCATAGTCCACATGACTGTAATTTCACTTGCGCTGTGGGAGTTACTCCCGGTCAAGACTTAAAATCAGTCTGCAAGCAATCAGACAAATGTTTTTTATTTTTATTTTCTCCTGGCCTTTCCTCTCCCCTCACAACCAGGGCAGCTTTCTGTGTTCCTCTTGTCTAAGAGCCATTTGTGTGGGCAGGTAGGAGGTGGAGCTGCCCAGAGAGCTTTACTCACAGTGCAGTTTGGAGCTGGGTGCAAAGAAAAAGCAGGGGTGAATGCAGTGATCTGACCCAGCACTCTTTTCCCCTTCCATCAGCATCTTTTTCTTCATATTACTATTTGCAAACCCTCTGCAATTCTGCCTTTCCCAACTTCACATTTTTACTTTTTAAGATTGCAGTCTATCTTGAGTTCTCCTGCATGCAGTTACTGGGATTTGTGGCACTGTTACACAAAACTTGTGAAACAAAGCAGGATACTTTCAATGTTCACAGTGTGAAAGCTTACACTAATATCTCTCACAAAATATTCCTTTTCCCAACATGATTCAGGGACAACATAGTCTTTGCTCAATAGTCTTCTATGTAGCAGTTCCCTTCTATATTTGAAGAGATGGAAAAGCTGAGTGCAATTATAATGACATTTTTCAGTAGTTCTCATCGACTTTGAATGTTTCGACTCTATAATCAGTGGTAGAACAGTATCTAGACAGCAGTATTGTGACAGTATTTAAACATATATAAATGCAATTATACTGATGACTTTTATATATCTACATATAGATATATATATCGGGTGATCTTTTTGAGAATTAACAGTCCTTCATAGCTTACCACTTACTTGCCCAGATAGCTTCAGATGAACCAGCGAGTTTCCTTATGCTTTCCTTTGATATATATATATGTTATATATATGTGTGTGTCTGTGTAATTTAGGCATCTTAATATGAAGAGCAAAATGCAACCCGGTTCTGCTGATGCTTTTCAGTGGTTCTGGAGAGAGACAACCAAAGGGAAAGGTTGCTTGCTTGTCATAATATTTTTCCATAGAGTTTGAAGTATGCACAAAAAGTAAAGGAAGAGAAAGAAAAAGAGCTCTGGTGCATAGACTGGTAGAGATCTTATATTCCAAATGAATCTCAAGGGCAGTGAATGCAGCACACCAGTTTGAGTTCAAGCAGCTTGAGTGAATTCAAACTAGTATATCTTGCATGGCATATCTATCATGTCCACTCATGTGAAAACATACCCCTGTGCCTCTAAAACAGAACAGCTTCAGTGTACATCTTTCCTACCATTTCCCCTACATCCAAGGTCAACGAGTCACTGCTCCAGTACTGACATCATTCTGATGAACTATTAAAATCAATTTTTCTTATGAAAAAATGTGACAGAGTCTAATCCTGATAATTCTTGGAGGTCTATTAAAAACACAGAACAGAAAAAGCCAGAGCTGTAAATAATGATCAACTGATGACTGTTGGTTCTTCACAAAGCTGATGCTTAGTATAAGGTCAAAATCTGAGTATCAAATGTCTACAGCAATAAATAGCATTGATCAAAATTAAGCTCTCACAAATGTTCGTGGTTTCAGTCTGGAGGCAGTTATTTTACTGCTCTTTGCAGTTTTAGGATCATTTGGGTGCTTAGTAGCATGTAAATCTTTCATAGGAATAATGAAACATGTCTTGCTTTATGCATCTCATTTTGAGTCTGCTTTTATTGGTATAAAGAATAGCTTCATTATGTTATAAGTGTCATTCTAATCCCTTAAAAAACATAATCTCTGATTGATAGTAGATATTAGAAACATTTGAGATGCTTCAGTGTTTACAAGGCCCTTCAGTTCACCATAAAAATGGGATAGACAGAAATATACTTTAAGTGAAGTTCATGTAAGGGAGAAAGGACTCAAAATGGCCTAAACTCATATATATCACAGCCCCCATGTCCTTTCCTGATTTTACTATGTCTTCATTAGATTGTGAACAGTCAAAGACTGTCCCTCAACAAATGAACTTCTCAGCTAGGATATTAGAGTTCAACTCTGTCAGGGTCTGTAGATATTAATGTGACACAAGTGATGTAAGTAAGAATGATTTGCTTTACAGCTCAGGAATTTCTCTTTGTAAAGTTAATTACTGGATAAATATACAAGCAACAGTGGAAACAAGGCAGAGTCTAAGACTATCTTCATGGGCAACCACCTTTTGTGCTGATTGACAGAGATGTACTTTTCTCATTTGTTCTCTTTGTGGCAATAAAAATCTTTTACTCTCCTCTGAGAAAAGACTAACCACTCTGGAAAGTAGCTTCATGACTGGTGGCCATCGTAGCATCTACAGCATTAGGTGTGATTCCTTGCCAGTAGGAGACTCCCATCCCTCAGTGTGGAGATTTTCTAGGCTGACAGTCAAATTGTCTGGCTCTCACAAAAATGGTGATATAAGACACTATTCTTCTTGAATAAAAATAATAATAATAACTTTTGGGTTTTGCTAGCCCAATGTCTCAGACACACTCCGAGCTAGCCTGATGAATCACGTAAAGAAATTTGGAAAACTTTTTCTACATTTCTCTACTCTCTAAGAGTCCAGCTCCAGAATATTGCCTGATTTCCAGCCTTGACACGAAGTTGGTAACCTTCAGTTTATTTGTTTTTCTTGCTGTCAATATACTGTGGTAAAACTAGTTCTCAGAATCAATTGAGCTGGAGTAATTTAAATCATCCACGCAGTAGGACAAGTTAATGCTCAGAGGCATTTGAGTAGTGGAGGTGTTTTATACATTCTTGAAGAGTATGACTTTAGTATTTCTCAGTCCATATGAGCAATTAGCAATGAGTGTGTAGCATACACTTTTCTGAATAGATTCACATTGTCCTTGAAAATTGTTACATTTAAGATGGCTTTCTTCAACTATCCTTGTACTGAGCTAGATGTCAAAGCTTCTGCCACTTCATCAAACCAGATAATCTATTTCTAAAGTAACAGTTCATTTAGCATTAAAATTGGCACTTAAGGGTTGATATAAAATGTAAATTAAATGTAGGATATGAGTAAATGAGGCTATTCTTATAATTCAATTTTTGTATTGGTCCCAAGGCTGATATTTTTATCTGAATCATAAACGCTCTTTCTCCTTTTAAAAATATAGTTTTCAATTTCATTTGTGGCATTACTTTCAAAGCAGAGAAACATCACCTTCACTACAAATTCACATGAGAGTAATATGACTATCAATCACAGTGGCTTAGAAAGAGCTAGTAAGATTTCAAAGCTAGGGATAAAGATAAAAGAAATTAAATTAAGTAATGCTAGAATGAGGCAATCAAGATTAAATGTGTTCTCAGCTGCTGAGTTAACCAGTTCTGAGTTTTTATCTAACATAAGGTTAAAGAAATGAACCCTTAACAGCAATTTATTTCAGTTTAATGTTTTTTAAGCTCAAGTTCAGTGCAGCTGGTTTTCAACTGTTATTTAAAAAAAAAGAAAAAGAAAAAGAAGAAAAAAAAGGAAAAAGGACTGACATTATCATTTCTCCTTAATAGCTCTCAAGAAGTTCATCTAACAGTCATGTTGATTGTGTTCAAACATGCAGTGTGATTTTGCTAGAACCCTGTGAGTTTTGAAAATCACACATAGTTGGCAAATTCATGATTTGGTTGCTAAAAAAAAAATGCCCCAAATTCTTGAGTCTGGATGGAATTTTCTTTTTTTTTTTTTTTTTCATTGAAATAAATCAGTCTTAACTGAATTAAATGGAAAATAATGAAAACTTTTATTAAAGTCTGAAGGGTTTTTTGTTTGTTTGTTTTTCTTTCCTAAGGTTTTCTTTATAGTTATTTACCAAGAAAAGTAGTCCAATTTTACTAAAGACCATGAAATTTTGGTAGAGGAGATAAACTGTAATAAGATGCTGTGTGGATATTTCATTCAAAATTACTGTGCCTTAAATTGAATTCAGGAAAGCTCAACAAATCTCCAGAAGTTGGGGCAAAATGGTTTGGTGCGTATTTTTTTTTTGCCAGTTGTGTGATTCCCAACCACCACTACATCTTTCCCTCCTCACCACCAGTCCACATACTTTATGAGAGCTGGAAGTTCTTCAGGTGTTTCCTCACCTAAAGCAACACCTGCTAGTTCCATACTGACAGTCTCCAAAGCACAAGTGTACATGCTTTCCCATCTCAGTCTCTCCAGCTGCACATCACGAGACAGACTGAAGAATTGACCTAATTAAAGAAATAGCTCTTTTGAAAGGAAAGCATCCTTGTTTGAAAACTATGGGGAGAGATTGTAGATGGGTTGGTGCAATTTCACAGTTCATTTAAACCAATAACAGTCAACTGCACTAGCAAGCACCCAAAATGATTACCCTTACCACCTCCCAGCTGTGTCAGACTAGGTAGGGCTTGTGTGATCATTTGGATCAGGAGTTGATCTGGCTAAAACCTAATTCTGCAAATGAGTAAGTGAGAAAGATTTATATTTAACTCAGTTCACTTATCTAATCAAGTTCTCTGCAAAGCCCTACAAACTGTTGTACTGGCAAAATGAGGGAATGATGGAGGAATGGAAATGAGTAACCTGAGGTAAGTAGTAATAGCCATTGCTTGTGCTGTGTTACTGCTAAAATGAGTAGGGTTAAATGCCTCGGTCGATTTTTTCTTTTATACTTTCCTAACGGAACATCTCATATTATGGAAAAATATTAGGGAACTCAAATAAATAGGAAGACTTGCCTTATTCACAAGAGTTCACACATTTATTTCAGAGAATCTAGGATATTGTTTCCTCAGTGTTCCTGTTTTATCTTCAAACTTGTTAGCCTCAAGTTTTCGAATTTCTAAATTTCAGACTTCTTCTCTGAGAAGAAAAAAAAAACACATTTATTTGGTGCCTTAGTTTGCTTAGTGCACTTAAAGGACTTAAAATACCCTTGAAGACAGCAAGTGCCTGGCTGTTAATACACTTCCCTAGTTTTCAGCATGTACCAAGTCAAGAAGGGAAAAAATGAGCCAAGAATCACAATTACTATCTCCCTTTACAACATGTTCTGCTCTAAAGAGGATGCTGAACTTGCCTTCATACTTCAAACATCTTGCAATTTTCTTTCTACAACTGATTTTATTGCTGTCTGGGCTTATTTTCAATACACATCAATGACAGAGCCAGCTTGCTATAAAATAGGCTTCAGAATAAACCATCATAACAAGTAGATCTCACAGAAAAATCCTTGGTGAAAATAGAAAAGGTACATAAAAAGTACTGCACTAAAGAAAGAAATTAATTTCAAGCTTTTTTTTTTTTTTTTTTTTTTTTTTTTTGTATGACCCGTCAGCAAAACAGGCTAATAAAGACAAGTTTCAGTAATTCCAATCATAGCAGTTGGATGAATGTTTCAGATACCTTAAATCGACAAAAATTAAGTTTGTAAGTGTGGGAATTAGAATCTCCCCTTAACACCCCAAAAAGCATCCCACTAAACTGAAGAATGCCAGTAGATGTGGAAAATGTTATCCAACAAGTCAAGGCAAACAGCTGGACCTGGAGCTTCTGGAGAGTAGTTCACCATGTTCTACATCAGGCACCTTTTGGAAGTATTGTGCAGAGCTCCAACTGAACAGCAGTAGTTCAGTTCAGTCCCTGCCCAGGCCCAGCTCTGGTCCTCCAGCTTCCACTCACGACACAGCTCCTCTTCATAGATTGGTCATGCCGACACAAATCTTTGAGACCAGATTGATGAAGTGTTCCCTTTTAAAAACAGCATGGTTTTTTGGTTATGTCAAAAAATCAATTATTGAGCTTGACTCTGCTGGATCAGCTAGTTTAGATGAGCTTCTGTGCTAATATTCTTCTCCACTACCTGAGCTAGCTAGCTCTCTCTCTGCTTTAGGCCCTAATTTTGGAAAGTGCCTTATTCAATATGCTTAAATCCCAGTGAAGCTAGGCATATGGTTAAGTACATTCCTGATCAGGTGTGTGCATATGTGCTTCCTCAGACTGATGTCTTAGATCATAACTTATTTGCAAAACGTATTATGAATTCTCTGGCACATTTTACATGTGAGAATGTGGAAAAAAAATACATAAAAATAAATAAAGCCAAATATTTTCTGTTGCCAGGTAAGTAGATTTTTTTTTTTTTTTTGGCTATTTTTTCTCTGCAGTGCTCTGAATACAGTTTAAAAGTATATTTTTATTTCTATTTTGGAGGTTAAAAAGCAAATGGAATGGAATAAAGTTAAAAGAATCTTAAAGATTCTTAAGGTTTTTAACTGTTTGTTAACTGTTTGGTAATAGTACAATGTTGTCTTTGGGAACATATCTGTAGGGAGCACTTGGCTGGTTAGTCTAACTGAAGGCCATAGAGAAAATCTGAATGAATACAACAGACCTGACATATTCCTCTTTCTTACATTATTTAAATAATATAAACTCCATTTTCATTCTCACAGAGGCTTAACAGAAGGCTATCAATTGTGACAAAATTCACAAAGCAATTCTTGATGTGTGTTTATGTCTTTTGATGATTTTAGTAGTTATTGAGTGACTAACATCAAAGGCTTTATTTGATAAATTCAGTATCTTTATTGTTTGTAGAATGTTATGTGGAAAATCAGGTTTAAAATAGTAATCAGTTATCCAGGTTTGTCAGTAATCACTTTTTTGAGCCATTTACCTCTATAATCATTTGTGGACATTTGAAACAGCTGTGTTTTGTAGTTATAGCTACTCAGATCACTCAAATGGGATCATTTCTGTTTGCTGTTTGAATGGGCATGTGAACACCGCTGGCAAGAACTCTTGCATGTGCAGATGCAAAATATATTCCTGTGCTCTGTGAGTATGAAGTTCCAAAGTTTGCTTTTTCATAAACAATTATTTCAACAGCTAGAATATACTGGAGCTTCCATAGGAAATAAATTTGAAAAAGATAAATATCACCTACCAAAAAAGCTTTAGAAAATTCATCATCAAATATTTGTTACAATTATTTACCTTATTTGTTTTTCCACTACATAGCTTGTTTTATATTATCTAGTTTCAGCCATCTGAACAAGATCTATATACAATATGCTCAGCCAACACAGGGAGCCTTTCCCCTTGATTCAGATGACTCAGTTCACTTGAGGTCTGAGCTGCCCTCATGAACTACCTCCCCACAGTCTGAGCCAATAGGAAGCCAAGGCACAATTAAGTCTCATGATGAGGTGTAGATAGATGCCTAAAGTGAGTTTGCCTGGCTTTAAACCAAGGTCTGACCATGGTTGCGTAGACTGAGTTTCTTCTAATTCATTCCTTGTCTAACTATTGTAGGTGTTATCCTCTGAGTTTATCTGACACTCTGAAAGAAATATTCTTAGAGGGGAGTCGAGATCCAGGCTATGTTAGAAAGGTCACGAGGCCAAACATAACTTTGTCCTGTGTTCCTTCTTCATGTGATCAAGTGATACTGCCATATATTCAAAATATAACAGAAGTGTGCACACTTTTTCTGAAGTCCAGGAAGACTTTTTTTTTCTTTTTTTCTTTTTTTTTTTTTTTCCCAGAAATAAAAAAGAAGAAGTAGACAGAGCTATATTTAAAGTAAGAAATATGAGAGGAAGTAAACTTTGGAATGGCTAACAGAAGTAGGGTGTCTCAAGTGCCTCATGTGCTTTTAATATCCATTGGGATAACCATAACACAAAACACAAAAAGTGTAATAACTTTAGAGTAGACAGCATGAATGCTTGTCCCATCTTATTCTTCTCTAGGGCATCCTCTTTTAGCCATGATCAGAGAGAGGATGTTGGGCTAGACAGCTATTTTTGTCTGAGCTGGTAGAATCTCCGTTATGTTCTTCTTAACAGAAGAATGGAAAGGGAAGGGGGAATGAATTTAAACTAAAAGAGCCTAGATTTAGGTTAGATGTTGGGAAGAAATTTTTTGCTCAGAAGGCGGTGAGGTGCTAGAACAGGCTGCCCAGGGAGTTTGAGGATGCCCCATCCCTGGAAGCATTCAAGGCCAGGTTGGATGGGATTGCTGGTAGCCTGACCCGGTGGGGGACAACCCAGCCCATGACAGGGGATTTGGAACTAGGTGGTCTTTAACATCCCTTCTAAAGTAAGCCATTCTATGATTAATGACACACAACTCAGAGAGAGACAGGTAGTAAACAAAATACCTAAGACTAAGGAGACTTCCAATCATCTGAAAATAAAAAAAATTGAATTAGCAAGACAGTTCAATTCATAAATGCAATATATGTTTGTGGAATCAAAGCAAAGATGTACAAAATGCATTATAATTAGCAACAGACAAAAGAAAGAAGAAAAGATTATCTAATTACTTTAGAAACAAAATAAAGTGAGAGAAACTGTGGATCCCTATAGGCTTAAAAGGAAAATAAGGAATGCAGTGAGTGACAAAGACATGGTCTTTTTCTTGATTTTCACAAAAAGATTTAATTGTCACATAATTCTTATCATAATTAACTTAGTCAAAGACAGTAATCCAAAATAAGAACCCAATTTAAGTTATTTGGGTACATTATGTGTTCTAGGAAATGGTGCTTGGTGAAATCCTGGTAGACTCCTTAAGGAATGAATTCTTGTTCAGGATTTCTGAAAACTCAAGGAAGGTGCTAGAGTAGTGGATATGAGAATTCATAGTTCAGAAAACCAGATATTTTTAGAAATACCGGAACAGATGATGAAACAACTAACTTTGAAGCATTCAGGAAATAGAAGGATGCTAAGAAATAACCAACTCATTTCTCAAGACTAATCTCAATAATTTAAGATATTTCCCCCTTGGACAGAGTAACTGGCCTAGTATATAAGGAAGAATAATGGGATAAATTTCAAGGAGGTTTTTGGTACTAGTCTGTATGATAATTGGTGAAAATTGTCCAGCATAAATTGTGTACATAACATTGAAAAAAATACTTACATAACATTTGTAATTATTTACTAAATAGTAATATCAAGTAATGCTTTATTTATGTCATTGTTATTCTCTGTGGTTATTTGTGTTTTGGATACTTCAGTAACGTGCTTAAATTTAGAGATGACTTTAAACTGGAAGAGCTTGAACTAAAGACACACAGAAAGCTCTTCTCTGTGAAAAGAAGAAATTCGAGAGATAACTGTTTAAATACTCTTGAAAAAGAGAGGAGCAGGCATTATGCTTAGACTAGATCATAACATATGATATGATGATATACTCTTTTTCAGAAGGGCAGATAAGATGACCTAGGGAACTAGCGACCTGTCAGCCTCATCTCTGTGCCGGACAAGATCATGGAAAAGATCTCCCCAGGAGCTAGGCTAAGGCACATGGAAGAGAGAGAGGTGATGCAAGACAACCAGCATGGTTTCACCATGAACAACCTAGTGGCCTTCTATGATGGTGTAAATGCATCAGTGGACAAGAGAAAATAACTTGATGTCATCTATCCAGAATTCAGTTAAGTCTTTGATACAGTCCCCCAAAATTCCCTTCTCTCCAAATTGTAGAGATGTGGACTTGATAGATAGCCTGTTCAATGGATGAGGAACTGGTTGCAAGACTGCACCCAGAGAGTGGTTGTCAATAGCTCAGTGTTCAGATGGAGATAAGTGATGAGTGGCGTCTCTCAGGAGTCAGTACTGGGACCAATGCTGTTTAACGTTGTATGGCAAACAGGTAGTAGACCACAGAGATTATTGCATCACAAAGTAAAAATGAAATAAAGATCTTACCCATTTCCTGGGCTCACAGAAGAGCTCCAAGAGGAGCAATCTCCAGATAGAGATCCTTCCTCCTTGGGAGTCAGCCCTTAAATGGGGTCTAGGAGAGGTGGAGCAGGCTCCACCCCTTCCAGTCACTCAGGTGAAATTGCGTTCACCTGTGCCCCTGCAGATGACTCAGCGCTTGTCTCAGGTGGTCAATCAGAGGTTCAGGCTAGGATTCAACAGTTCCCATACAAATATCTTCATCAGTGATGTCAACAGTGGGATTGAGTGCACCCTCAGCAAGTCTGTAGATGACACAAAGCTGTATGGTACAACTTATATGTCCAAGGAATAAGATGCCATCCAAAGAGATCTAGATAGGATAAAGCAGTGGGCCCAGGAGAACCTCATGAGGTTCAATAAATTCAAGTGCAAGGTCTTGTCCTGCATCACAGCAACCATTTGTATAATAATCACATGGGGAATGAAAGGATACAGCACAGCCTTGCCATAAAGGACTTGGAGGTACTGGTGAATATGAACCAGCAATGTACCTTCACAGCCCAGAAAGCCAACTGTATTCTGGGCCACATCAAAAGAAATGTGGCCAGCAGGGCAAGGGAGGTGATCCTGCCCCTCTACTCTGCACCAAGGAGACTTCATGAGGAGTACTGTGTTCAGACATAGAGTCGTCTGTACAGGAGAGACATGGACCTGTTAGAATGAGTCCAGAGGAGGGCCACAAAATGAACCAAGGGATGGAACACCTCCCACACAAGGACAGGATGAGAGAGCTGGGGCTGTTCAGCCTGGGGAGAGGAAAGCTTTGGGAAGACCTGACAGCTGCCTTTTAGTATCTAAACGAGGGCTATAAGAAAGAAAAGGGACAAACTGTTTTTCAGGATCTGCTATGATAGGATAGGGGCAAATGGCTTCAGACTAAAAGAGGAGATACTTATGTTGGGTATAAGGAAGACATTTTTTCTGATAACAGTGGTGAGGCACTGGACTGGGTTGCCCAGAGAGGTAGTGAATGCACTGTTCTTAGGGACATTAAAGGTCAGGATAGACCAGGCTCTGAGCAACCTGATCTAGCTATAGATCCCCTTCATTGCAAGGGATGGGACTAGATGACCTTTAAAGGTCCCTTCTAACTCAAATGATTCTATAATATCCCAAGTTGGAAGAGACCCACAAGAATCAGTGTGTTCAGCTCTTGAGTCTACCCAAGACTACTCAAAAATTCTGAAAGTGTTGTCCAAATGCTTTTTGAACCCTGTCAAGTTTGGTGCTGTGACCATTGCTCTGAGGAGCCTGTTTCAGGGCCCAACCACCCACTCTGTAAAGAAACCCTGACATAGCTCTATCCCATTCCCTCAGGTCCTGTCTCTGCCACCAGGAAGCAGAGATCAGTGTTGCCCCTCCACTCTCCTCGTGAGGCAACTGTAGTCTTTTATGAGGTCTCCTCTCAGTATTCTGTTCCAATATTTTGGAAATATATGTGTTGTTTTTTTTTCTTCCTGTAATGCTAAATTACCACAACATTTTACATTGTTGATGTAATTCTGGCATATAAGAGAGAAACTGATTTTTTTCTTTTAAAAATACTTTTAAAACAAACTGAATCTAAGTTGAAAAAAAAATATTATACGATTGCATCAATTCAAAGCTCCTTCTTACTTACAGGATCTTCATTTATTTAATGCAACTTTAGATGTATAATGCTGATTAATGTAGTTGTTCTTTACTGACTAAATGATCTCCACTGAACTGCAAAGTTCATAAAGGAAGATGATTAATTCATAACTGTATTGTTTATGCTGTCTTTTCTAAAGAAAGCATTCCAATTATCATTTAAATAATAGTACTTGGTTCTAAAATTGACCAAATATGCAAATATTCTACTTCTGTTCTGAACTGAGCCATTATGTTCCAAAGAAGATCAAAAAACGATGGGCCAGTCATGTGCCGATTTATAGTTGTGTGATGGCAAGGTAGTCTTGCATAAGGAAAATAACTTTGAATTTACACCAGATAATCAGATGCGAGCCATTGTAATGAATATCTCTGGGAAACTTTGACATGTTATCTTTGAAAATATGATATTCACTTACTGCTAGGAAGGAATGACTTAAATCACAAACTTGGGGCATTAGTTTCCTTAGGCTGTTTCACTTTCAGGACATAAATCTAGATTTGAAAGGACTGCCAGCTATCTCAATTTCCATTAACAACTGGGGAGCTTCAGCAATCTAGATATTCATGCAGTACACTGCAGATAAACCACTAAGTACAGAAAATGTTCGTTCATGCAGCACACATAAAACTAAAACTCCACTCCTTATGAGAAAAATCAAAACACCCCAAATTAAAGCAACAGCAACCCCACTCCCTTTTCCCCAGGCAAAGCTGCAAAGTCAGCAGTTCAACACTTTGTTTCCCTTCAGCTGTATGGTCACAAATTAATGGGGTGGAGGCATGATAACTATGAAGGAATTTGGGATGTTTTCATTATTGCTGGGCAAATCACTCTTGAAAAGTAAGCATCTCTTTTATGCATAGATCAAGTGAACTTGGCAGCAGCAATGTCATTGATGCTAACTGTGTGTGACAGGAAACAAAGCCATGTGACTGCTGTGTTTTGTAAGTCTAGCTCTTGTGTAAGATTCTGGTACATTCTTTTCTAGCTATTATTTCAGAAATTTGAACTTTTAATTAAAAGGCAACACTGAAGCATGTCCAGTGCCGACAGTCTTAATGCTGTTTCTTCTCCATATTAACATGCAACCAGCTTCAGTCAGTGTGCAAGGAGATACTGTATAATTAGCGTCATTGTCCATTATGAAAAAATATGTGTTTTGGTGAGGAAGAGAATGTACTAGTGTTTTCTAATCAAACAATCAGGAGTTGGAATTTTCAGCTTTTAGCGGTCATGTTGCTTTCTCATAAACATCGTATTGACCACTTTATTCTATGAGTTCAAATGAAGTACACATGTCAAAATCAGGTTGTTTGTAAGGATATCTAAGTTATTAAAAATTATTCAACTAAAAAATCTGAAATGCAACATTTATTACAATAAATATTTATAGCAAATATTGATATGTGAACAGATAGCCAGATGCTGGTCTCAGGGAAGATGAGCTATAATATATATTTTATAATATGCATGGTTATTTAACACACTAGAATTCATTTCACTGATAAGCAAAGAGCTTGGTAATGCATGTTTATCAAGGATCTTCAATAATATGTAATACTGACTTTTAGTAGGACAAACCTAGGGACTTGTATGACATGACATGATATACTTAATGCACCAGCTGGTGAATTGAGTGTTGGGATTGAATTCTGAAATGAATTTGGGGTGATAAATTAGAAACACATTAAATGTCATGAAGTAGTGAGTAGAAAAACTAGAAAATATGTTTGTTTAGGAAGCTTAATTTTTCCTTTGCTTGAATTCTGGACTTGTATTATGCATGAATAGTGAAACTCCTAATTTTTAAAAATTTTCGTACTGTCATTCTAGTTTATGAATTAAATATCTTGCAATAGTAGCATAAAACTATAGGATTATATTCTGATTTTCAGACTGACTATACATATATTGTTAATTTTCATGGAATTTGTAATGAAAGTATTACAGAAATAAAATCAATTTCTACACAGATTATTAAATAATCTTATGGAATCAATACTTACAGTATATTTGAAAAAGCAACAATATTTGAAAATGTATCCAAAGTATTTTTGCAAAATCCTCAAGAAATAATCACTTATATCTTATGTCTTCACCTCCAAAGACCACCAATCCTTGGTAAAAGTTGGTCTGGACATATACACAAATTAACATATAGAGGAAGTAGTAATTCAAAGCTATCATTACAACATTTGGACACTTCTGGATTATTCATTACTTCTTGAGATGATGGTCTGGCTTCTGACAGCTTTATAGATGGCTTAACAAAAAGAGCAGATCAATATGCAGAAACAATCTAAAAGGGACTATCTGACCAGGAGATCATGGTCAGGTGCATAGTAATCTGCTGTTTGTTTGCATCACTAAATCATTATACAAATACATTATGTTAGATGTTCCTTCACGGACACAAATATTGTACTCATAAGAAACCACATTATGATCCAGACTTGCCCATACAGCTGTGATTCCTGCAGGAAGAAACCAGTTACTTGGTTTAGTTCAACCCCTTCCTGTCCAGGATGATTAACCCACTCTATATTTTCCTTTCTGCATTTCACGATTTAACACTACTCTTTTCTTCAACTGCCTCAACACTTTTGAAAATTCAGATGACGGCAAGGACTACATTGGGAGTGAAATTCTGCTACAGAAATGGGTAATGTAAAGGTTTTTCAGGTAAGTGGCTGTCTTTCCAATGATTTCAGCTGGCTTTGTTGACTAATGACATAAAATGGAAGATTGCTTCAAATGTATCTACAGCTGCATTTAGTCATTATTTTAATGAAGAAGGAGATAGGAAGAGCATCTGTAAACAGTTACTCTGTTACCATGCCAATGTTTTGGTAGCTTCTGAGATTGTGCATAAACTATGCAGTCTGCATAATAATGTAATTAGTTCATCAGTGTACAGAAGCCTGACAGTATTTTTAACAGGAAAACTTTAAATATTTTAAATTTCTATTTCTATGGTTTCCACTGGATTGTTTTTACAAAATTTGAAGGCCTGATATTTCCATGAATCTGATGCACTATAGACAGAAATCAAGGAGGAAAATGTTCCAGCATCGACCATGAATTTCGATCTACATTAACGAGTAGTTTTGATTTCCTCATTTTTATTTTTATTTTTAAAAAGCTCAGTCCTCTTCTTTGTGCTGAGAATCAGATTTCCACCAGTCTGTTTAGTTGCTCGCTCAAAATACATTGTGTGTTTAAGAGGTACATGCAATTTTTTCTCCCAAAACGAGTTAAGCAAACTGTGATTTCGTGATGCACCTAAAGCTTTCAGCAGGTGAACTATTTCAAGTTCTTTATAATTCTTCCACTAGAAGTGACATTGTGGCTCCTTTTATTCTGCAAAAAATTTAAGAACCTTCACTGTTATTAAGAACACGCCAACATTCCATACTTGATCTTCAACTAACGTGAAGCACTAAAAGTTGCATGACATGGATAAATTCATTTCAGAAAGCTTTGACTGTCTACTGACTGACTCTGGTTATGAAAGATTGTCACGAAGCAGATTTTAATTCTGTTATCTCTGAACAGCTGAGCAGCTTGGTAACTGCTGTTAAACGCACTTTCCAGTGTCTAATGCATGAAGCAAACCATGTCTTACCCTCTGGGATCTTGATCAGCAGGGTGGAACAGCTGGTGTTTATTACTGATGGGTTAGCCCCAGAGAATTTAGGGGTCCACTGAGTTGGTTTAAAGTGTGCATTCTCTCAGTACCTAATAAAAAATTGTATATTTTCTGATAATCACACATTTAAGTTACTAGTAACTCAGTGTTAGACTGATAATGTTTAACTGAAGTCCATCTTTATATCAACCCTTGAGAATCTTTCCAAAATCAATTAAAATAAAAGCAATAAGTGGTACTATTTTACCATATAAGCTTTAGAAGACTTACTTTACTGAAAACAGTTGCAGAAGCCTCATATTGATATGTATAAGTAATGACTGCCCAATTGCCCAAAGGGCATTTTACATTAAACTTCACAAAGATTCAGGTGTCTCTGAAAACAGTATTCTAAAAGAGACATTTTTCTTCTCAGAAAAACAACAGTTCGTTGTTTCAGCATAACTGTGATTTATTCTCAGAAGTACCACCTACGGTCAGTAGTTTTTCCAGTGAAGAACAAATTCAACAAACACATGAGCATGTGAGTTCTCCTATTTAGGTCCAAGGGCTTCACACACTGAGCAACCTCAGATGTTTATGACCAGCCCAGGATCAGTCTCACAGCGCCATGGTGACCCTATAATCCTGAAGTGTGTGAAAAAAAGAAAAATTCATAGAACTCTTCCTGTTGTATTTCTAAAGATTTCTTTTTCATTTACTGTTGAAGTTGCCACTTGAATTTGCCTATGAAACTAAATGTATCTTAATTGTTGTTAAAATTGAAGTAAAATGTTATTTTCCTAGCATCACTGATTGGTGAGAAAGAGCTGTTATCCCCATACTATGATGGGAAAATTGAGCATGTCTACATTGCAGAACACCAGACACAAATGAGCACCTCTGCCAGCAGAAGCCATCTCACACAGGTCTTATTCTCCTCCTGCCATATCCACACTTGTGCTGTGCAGGCACACTGATAGCACTGTCAAAAAGTTAATTCCTGTTAAAATTAACTGCTTTACTGGCAAGTTAGTGTTAATTTGATGACTTTTCTGCTTTGGTTCAGTCTGCTGTTGCACAAACTCTTATGTAAGCAAAAGGGAAAGATGACTCGGGGGCAATAGGGGGAAGGAACAGATCTGGTGGAACACAGGCTGCTTTGGTCATCAGAGGAGCCTGCTGTCAGCTCATCGTGTTTACAGAACTAAAGCATAAGCTTACCCTTAAAAGCAATTCTATATCTGACTTTCTCTGAAATCAATGCTCTGAATATATCTGATATGTCAGATGTTTCTAATAGTACATATAATAACATAAATATGCTTCCTAAGAATACATACAAAAAGCCATTTCAATCCCAGAGGACAAGGAAGCCTTTTAGGAGTAGGAAAAATCTCATAGATTTAACCAATATAACAATGCTAATAAATGAAATAAAGAAATGTGCAGCTTGTCCTGAGAATGGTACTGTCAAAAAAACCTCTTCCACAATCTGTTTCTGCACTGGTGGGAGGAGGGACTGTTTTGTAGGGTGATTCCTTTTAATCATAGACATGCCTTAAGGGCACAAGATGCTGGCAACGTGGCCAATCCAAAAGAGATCGTGGATTAATGCTTGTGAAAAGCAGTCCTAGCTATTCCTTTGTGCATTGTCCAAACAGCAAATGATAACACTGCCTTAAGTCACCCAGTGTTACACCTTCCTATCCATAGTGTGATTCTCCCAAAAAGTTGGACAGAAATCAGTTTCGTTTCTCTGTCTGCATTCTCTCTTCTGTGTAACTTCATCTGTTCAGGTTTTCTCTGTAGTACAGCACACACTGCTGATGCTGAGGGTCCTGCATGACAGGAGCAGAATGACAGAACCTTTCACTGAGAAATGCAGAAAAGCTATCTTGTCTAAGTGCTGCATGTCAAGCCAGTGATGAGGCATGCACTCTAAATGCATTTATTCCTGAATTGTTGCAATTAGGTCCTTCAGTTCACTAGCTTCATGGTAACGTTTTCCATTTTTCTATGAAAAGAAATAATAAAAAAAAAAGGATGGAAAATGAAGAACATCTTGAATTCAGGACTTACGTGTCACAGGTAAATGAGATAAAAGTTACACTCACTGAGAGACAATGTCTGTCTTGTGGCTGAACACCTGAGGCTGTCATGACTGAACCATTTTTGACATATTTTTCAAGAAACTACCAGAGACTGCTATGATCCTCACAAGTTCATCACATTAGGTACAGTCAAGTTAATTAGCAACTAAAGTTCTTGTTCTCAGATCATTCACATTGCATATTATTCCTTATTTCTACTTGCTGTTGGGAAGTTATTTGCACTTTAAAATGAGGATGAGTTATACTGCTCAATAGCTGCTTGTTTGTTTGTTTAACTTAAATACATTGTGGCAGATCTTTTCTAAGGACTTTTCAGTCATGTGCTACTCCATCCAACATTCCCAGCATCAAATGCTGTATATATTCTCAGCTAGGACTACGGTGCACTTAGACACAAAGAGTGAATAGGACCAGTTTTGTCCTATCACAAAAACACCCATGACAGAAGGTCTGTTATGAGCTTTACAAATTACAGAGTGACATCTTGTATGCATTGAGGTCAACAGTGTTTTTTCCACTGATTTTGGATGACACAAGGTTAAATGCAAAGAGTATGATACTCTTTCCATGAATAACACTAGTGTTTGAAACTAAAACCTCACTAGAAGTATATGTTCACCTATATAGCCAAAATCTGTCACTGAGCCTGTATCACGCAAAAGCTATAAACATTGCTTTAATCAGCTCTGGCTCTGTACAAAAACAAAAACAAACAAACAAACAAACAAAAACCCTAAGTCATGAGGAATAAATCTGTGCTTGCAATTACTCAAATTGGTTCAAAGATATTTTACTTTGCTCTGTTGGCAATTATATTTGTCAGATCGTTCATTTTATTGGTTGATGCTACATTTTTGTAGATGCCTCTTGTTTTATTATTTCTTATTTAAAGGAGCTGGGAGTCAATTCTGTTTTATCTGCAAAAACAAGCAGCAAACAGCTTAAATGCCATTGCTTTTCTCACACCTCTGGGATGATTACATAGGACACAAACATCCAGAGGAGAAAAAAAAAAAAACAAACTCAGAAGAGCAGATCTCTTCATTTACTTCTCTTTTTATTCAGTCTTATTAGAGATATACAACAGATTATCAATTGCAGCTTTTAAAATGAAAGATATATACTGATGCCAAATATAGATTATTGGAATTATTTTAGGTACTGCTTCTGAAATAAATAAATAAATAAATAAATTGTAAAGACAGCATTCCATGTACAATTATCATTCCATGGAAACACAACAGTAAATGCCAGTTACTTCACTGTGTATCCCCTGCCATCTTTGGCACCTGGGCCTTCTCCTTGCACAAGACAGCCTGCAGTTTAGAAAAAAAAAAACAAAAAACGGCAGCCAGATAGAATTGAGGCTTAGCAGGTCTGTGGCAGCAGTACTGTACAGTAGCTTCAGCAGTGAGGACAGAAGTCAGGAGAATGTGCACAGTGGCAGAAGGCTGGCACTGCACAGCTTCAGCCCTCCCATCCATATCAGGAGTAGAGGAATAAAGAGTAATAGGGAAGAAATTTCAGGGTACTTTTATTTTGATTACATGCTCATTTGGACTCATTTGGATGTACAGTTATTTTTGGTAGGGTTTGAAATACATGTTAACCTGATTGCTTTTGGTGACAGAGTACACTGTAAGCACAGGTTTGTACAAAACCCCATGAAGGAGGTCAGGATAGGTTTCATGGGCCAGCCTTCAACCCAGCAAGAGCAGCTGAACTGCACCATTAGTAACAGAAGTCTTTTGAATCTGCTTTTCAAGGACTCTTGCCCCAGAACATCCAAATTCTTGCCCAGCACAATCTGTCTCTGCGCTTCAGGATCCTTATCATTAAAGGTCTTTCCTTACTTTGAAATGAAAATTATTATTTCTTTTCTGGTAAAGGACACCACAGGGAACATACAGGTCTCTTTTGATGGAAAACCATTCTCAGTAGAATGTAGTACGTATTCATAAAAGTGTGTAATTATATACACATCTGTAGAGTACACAAATGTCGAGATCTTCTTTGTGATGTTTCTCTTTTCATACTTCAATACATGAGTCTCTACAAGAACAATCTTCCTGTGCTGTATGAGGTCTAGAAAAGACGAGAATGTTCTTACACAAGTTTTGTCTTTTCATAATTTAAGGATATAGTGTAAACTTTAGGTTCTGTGTCTTAATAAACTATGCATGGAGAACAAACTCCTTGTAGATTGACTCTTCTTCCATCAACCATGGAGGGGGTGTGATCAACTAGTTTTAGAAGGTTAAAGCAAACAAGATACAGATTTGTATTCCTACATTTAGGACATTGTAGACATATTCTATGTACAGTTTCAAAACAACAACAACAACAACAACAAAAACCTTTGATCCAGCAGCATACACACCTGTACATATATCCTTCTCACTACCTCTTCTCTGATAGGTTTCTCAGCCCTAAATTACTTTACCACAAGAGCTTTTCTCAACGTGTCAGTGACAAGCACAGTGGTCTCCATCTACACTATGAAAGAAATATCTCTTAGTACACATGTGAAGCAGACGTTGCCATTTGTTGTGATTTTTCTGATGTGATATGACTATTTGAGGATGTAAGGAACACAACCAAAAGCCATAAAGTCATCTGATTATATTTCTAGACACAGTAAATCAGTATTTTGCCTTTAGTCAGCAGAACTGTACTATTTAATGCAAGCTGAGGGCCTGATTAACAGGACTCCTGAGGATGAAGGAGCGCACATAGCCACTCTTGTTACTATGGTTCACTGTCAGCTAAGTATCTGTACAAGGAGAGGCAATATAAAAAAAAAATACTCTCCTATTTCATTTTGTTTTTTAAATGTGTATGTGTAGATTAAGTGTGAATATTTTCGTTTTCTGTTTTAGTGCTGGAGTGAGAATGAGTAGAAAGGAACAGAGTGCGAAGAGAAGAATAAGATAAAAATGGAAAGCAGAAATCCTGAGCTGGCCCCACTGAACAACGTGTTCAAACAGCTCTCACACCAACCTCAACTGAGAGAGTGGATTTTAAATAAATAAATAAATAAATAAAACATTCTTTTTTATGCTTTACTATTTGCCACACTTGAGCGCACCTCTAAAAAAAGATAAGTAAAATATTAAAAAGATGTTTTAAAAGAATATATAAAACCAGTGGAAGAAAGACAGGTAACCTTTGATATAAGGAACTTGTGAGAAGACACATGGGAATGTAAGAAAAAGTTGAACACAGATGCTACAGTGGTAAAAAGATGGAGTAGGAAGCTCAGTAAGCAACTGGGAGAGAACAGAGCCACAAAATACACCAGCAAGAATTAGCTTACTGGTTCTGATGCCAAGGTGAAGAGGACAAAACCAAAAGAAAGACGTCTAAACAATGTAAGAAGACAGTTTTTATGTAATAGATATTTGGCTGTATATTCTTCGATCAAACATGTTTGATTAAAGTTAATTTTACTAGAGGCTACCTGTTTTGAATTCTGTTTTCCACAGAAGGTATTTTTTCTCAGAAAATGACCTATTTTGGAAACCAACCCTCAGAACACAGGAGTCTGCCTTTGTGGAAGTGTTCGTTGTCTTGTGGAGAAGAGGGAAAGTTGAGTGAGAAGCAACACACCTTCGTCTCCCCAGGCTATTCTTGGCTCATTCACTTCCCTGAGCATTAAATTCATTCACAAATTGGGAACTTATCCCGCTGTTACTTTCTAGCACATTTGATAAAGTGATGAATCCTGAATTAGTATTGCAGTGTTGCTAAGTTTTGATAAATGTGCTTATAAATTCATTGCTGCAGAAGAAAAGTCTCTTCTTTAATCAGAAATCCTGCTGCTGTCAATGACAGAAATATAGCTTGAAACGAAACATTCTGAAGAAAGCACCTTGTTAAGATGTAATTTTCTTCGTACATGGCTTTAACAACAACCCAGCCCTATTTGCAGAGCTATGGCATTAGCCTTTACACACCAAAAATGCTTAGGCTTTTAGTAAACCTAGCAAATATTTTGCGGTGCGGCTGACACATTAACATGTGTATTAGTGAGCAGTTGTCCATAAGGAATTTGTCAGACTGTCAACAAAGACTAAGACAGCCAGTCCAGTCCCTGCTCAGTGTAAAAACACCTGGAGATCACAGCAATCACTCAGAAGGGAATTAAAGTAATAGATTAATTGACCGTAAGAATCATTTTCCTTGTTCATGAATCTGGATTTCCCTTGGCTGCCAGAATTGTAGATGAAAGAGAAAAACATCCTTGACCTTTTCCGTCAAAGAAAATGCTTCTCTCTTTGTCTAACACACAAAAATGTGGACTATTTGAGTGATTTAAAAGGTCTGAGAATTGCAAACAAACAAACAAACAAAAAAAAAAGAGTGTCAATAAAATAGTATTCAGCTTCTCATTTATTCTGGTGTGTCTTGACCCATTAAGAGGTGTTAGTGAACATTTCAAAAGTTGTCAGCTTGTACCCTTCTAGTCTACCACACTTCCTGACTTTAAAGCCTGTGATGCAGCTCTAACAGTTAGTCTGTGAACGCAGTATTAACACATGAAATAAGGCTGCATGGATCTTAAAAAACAGTACTGTCTGGAGAAAGGTGTTACATGCTGAAATCTTTTTCCTGACTCTAGCTCTCTGTGAAGTCCTTGGCAAGAAAGCTAGTCTGGCTTCCATTTTCCCATCTGAAAAATATCCCTTCACAAGGAGGTCAGGAGGTTTCATCAATTAGTCTCTAATTAGGAAAACACTTATACAAGTGTTTCAGTTAAGCCCTTTTCAGAAGAGCCATTTAAGCATGTGCTCAAATGACTTCCTGAATTAAAGATTAATGCTTACAAGATTCTTCATATCTCAAGACAGAAAGAACATGGTGAACAAATGTTATGAAGGTAGGTTAAGGTTTATTTATATGTTGTTCATTACAAGAATAAACTGATCACTTCACAGAGCAATTAGCTTGTTTATCTTTTTACTGGTAATACTTGCAGGCTCCTTCTATGTGCATTACTTCTGAATGAATTATATTAATGGATAGAGCTTGATTAAGACACGGACACAACAAGGTCTAAGCAGGGAATGAACTGCGTGACCTATGAAATGTTCTGAGATTACAAAAATGTTCCATTTCCATTTCATTATGAAATCAGATCATTTCAAAGTGCTTCATATAGGGGAAAAATATGTCCATGTTAAGGATATATATATGAGATGAAAAAGAGACAAATTCAAGCTTCCATTTCCTTACTCTCCTGATGACCAGGCAGGTGCCAACCAACACAGTTCTGCAGTGGGTCTTTTTAGCCTGACCACAAACTGCTCCTAGCTTCTCCTTTGCACTTTTTTACTCAAGGCAGTATTTTCCTGTGATTTGATTGTATTTTAGAACATCAACATAATCTGATCAAATCCCTTTTCATTGACAGATCTTTTCTCTCAGATAACCAGATCTTCATACCACTTTCAAATGTGGGTAAGTTCACAGTAGTGTTCACCCACTGAAACAGAGTTTGAGGTAACCACAGGAGGAGAATATTTTTTCCTGCCCCTCGAAAGCTTCTAGTTCTCCTTCTTTCTTGATAAAGCCTGACCTAGGAGCAAATATAATCAGTTAGTCACAACTATTCAGTAATAAATGGCTCTGAATACAGACGTAATTTGCAGTTTCAGTTGCAACTCACCTTATGAAACAGTGGACTGACTCAGTTTCAGTTGGATTATATTTTTGTCACTCTAGTTTAAATACCATTTACTTCTCAATTAAGTTCCATTACTCTGTAGAAAATAAATACTGAAATAGGTATTTTCATTTTCGCATAGTAACTTAGAGACAAAGTATAGCTTTGTGGGCTTTGTGGCAGGGATAGTCTTAGTGAATGTAGAGTTTTGTTACATCAAGAGGAAGATGGGTCTGTCTTTGATGAGAGAGAGGAGTACGAAACTTAACAGCTTATGTAATAACAAATATTTAGTCATTTGGGAGTCTTCTAAGAATTCTGTCTCAGTCTTTCTTGTTCTCTCTGTTTCTCACACATACAGATGAATGCTTCCTAATCTGGGAGGATATTCTAAGCATAAATTTATTAACAGGTATGAAATGATAAATGCCACATAAATGACTCTGAACACTCTCTGTGTACATATACCCACACCCTCTTTTTCATTCTTCTCTGGTTTTGGTTACTACTCCTACCTTAACATTTCCTACGTTATTTTTGGAGCTGCCTTTGTGGCTATAAAATCAAACACTTCTGTGAAGACAGAGAAAATCACACGTAACAAATGCTAAGGCTTTTCCCTTTGTTTTTGTGATCCTATTTTCAGATAAATGAATTGCAGGAGAACAGAAAAAAAAAAGGATTATATTGATGTTTATGGTGGCAGGTACTCCATTTTAGAGGGATCAGTGTCATCAGCAAAGTCAGGTGAGATTTGTAGCTCCCAGAGAATCAAAAGTCAGTGCGCAGTTATTCCACCAGTATGGACTGGTATGGCAGAAAGAAATGCCCCAGTGTTTACTGAACATTAATATGTAATCTCTTTTCTTCCAGTTTCTGTTAATTGGCAAATGAAATAGTGGGAGTGCTTTGAAGCAGAGAAAGAATACACACCCAGAAACAGGTCCTGTAGCACACAGCAGCCTATGTGCACAGCAACAGATGTCACCATGAAAGTATCACCCTTCATTTCTACACTGAAAATTACAGAGTGAAAAATCATTTCAGAGTATTCCTATCTGTGAACTAGATCCATGTTCACAACACAGTCACCATCACATGGAACTCTTGAGGTCCAAGGAACATGAGAAGCACCTGTCATGTAGTCAGTGAGACTTTCCAGAGCTCTGATCTAGTTGGCCCAGATGACACAGATATAGATAGAGAAAATCATCCATGTTACAGTACAGGAACTGCTGGAAAAAAGCTGGAACTGGCAAACCATGGAAAATCCCAGTGGTTGATACTCTTGCCCTCCACAGTGAGGGGGCTGATGAGGAATCACTACCATCTTCTACTTCAATGAAATACAATATACAATTCTCTGCTAGGTGAAAACTTAGGTATGTCTTGTCAGGTCAGGAAGCTTTGCCACAGCTCCTTGGGCAAGAGAGAAACAAACACAGAAAGATTAAAGAATCAAACCAATTTCTGTTGGCCAGTTTAAATTCAGTTAGGTTTTTATATGCAGAAAAGTCATTTTAAGTGATTTCGAAAAGGCAGAAACATTTCTCTTTGTAAAAATTTGAAAGAAATTTCATATAAACTTGTGTGTGCTTTTGAGAGAAGAGTAGATTGCAAGATCATTGTGATTTTTACTTTTTGGCTACCTAAACCCACTATGACACAAGTCAGAGAAAAACATGTTGGTGAAGAATGAGCTTCAATCATCTTACCATTTTGAGCTGTTATAAAGTACATGTTACTCATGCAGGGAATCAAAGTATTCATTTCTGCCATGAAAAGTGAAAATCCAAAGACTGGAGAAAGAGAATACTAAATAAACATCATGTAATGCATGGGTCATAGTGCATCCTAGTGCAGAAAGAAAAAAAAACAACAACCAAACAAAGAACAAACAAATAAACCTGTGACTTTTTCTCTACTGAATTCCTTGTAGAAGCATAAAGACAAAACTCCACAGAAGTAATTAAAATGTTTTCCATTTCTAAAATGTCTCACTAGTTTCTAGAAATACTCATCAATACATAAATTCTGACACTATAGAAATTAATAATAAATATTCCTATTAAATTCAATGTGAAATAGAATTTCATTCTCTAGGTATTTTAGCAGCATGAAAAGGAACAGGGAACAAAATGAGCAGGATATACAGGTCTCAAAATTGTGCAGAAGGAAGTGATTTAATAGCAGCTATTGTTGTGAAAAAAACACACACTGTTTTATGGTTTTATGATAACTACAGTGGTTTAGGGCAGGGATGCAGGAGTTCCTGGATCTAGTTACTACCTGACCTTGAAGGAAAGATTCCATTTTTCAGTTTTCCTTTGCAGAATTAGGGATTGTAAACTATTGTTAGAGGCAACTTGTTAATAATGTTTATGGAAATATGTTGATTAGCATCAGAATGAACTATGAAGAAAGAAAGAAAATATTAAATAGGTAATTGGGTTAAGGAATCTGAATAGACAGGTAGCTTGATGAGAGAAAGGAAAGAGTGATCTCTCTCAGGCATGTTTCCTACATTAACAAGGGCTTTTAGTCAAATAAGTGACTTGAATTTACTGTAAACTTAGGCTAATTCACTCAGAAGCTTTTCCCAAGCCTACTAAAATTAGTGAAACTCTCTTCTGTGATTTCTTGTCATCCCAGAACTTCTGGGATCAGGCCCAGAATGAGTAAGGAACAACTCTCTGGAGAAAAGATAAAGGATGTGGAACTGGGGCAGAGGAGAAGTCCCAGGAGAGATGCAGGGAAAAGTCATTGCATAATGCAAGCTTAACTTTCCCCCGTTCCCTAGAGCAGCTGGATCAGCAGGGCTATCCAAAACCCAACAGTTTATGGACCTCCCCCTTCCCATCAGTGAGAGTCAACATGAGAAACTGGAGTCAGTCTCAATCCCCAGGCTCCCTGACCCCACTTCACAGTTTCCCACAAGGCATGAGATGCGTGTAGGACTTCAGGGGCTGCTCACTTTCATGCATCATTGAAGGGCACTTAATCATGTATATCAGCAAAGGGACCACCCAAAGTTTTGAAGTTTTCTAGAATTTTTCAGTTCCCCAATCAGATATTTTAAGTAATAAGGGGATTTCCCTTTATCATCTGTGTTTTAATTACTCATATATTTGCTTTTAACACAGTCCAAGTAAATTAATGGAGAAAAGGTGGTATATATTTGGGTATATAGAGCTTTCTGTGAATCTATGTAACACAGAACAGTCATGCTTATTTTCTTAATCTTAGTAAAATTTGAGGAAAAACAGTCTCTACATAAGAAAGTACAATAGGATCTAAAAGATGTCTCCTCACAGAAATTTCAGAAAATATTTATTTTAGTGATGTCACTAATTGTTTTTCTCTTAAGTACAATAATCTCACTGCACCTCAACTGCTGTCTGTGTTACTAAAGGATGTTCATGGTTGCTTAGATGAAATTGTTTAACAGAGCTCAGCTTAACACTCATTTGAACTAGATCTGTATCCACGTAAACAAATATTACAACCACCTTCCATTTAAATTGGTACCTTTTTGGTTGAATGGACAGTTTACTAGTTGTTAGTTGATGATGGAAATGTATCTCACCAATGTTTAATTATAGCTCCATAAAAGTTGTTTCTTTCACAAATTAGAAATATTTTCAATATTATATTCCCTCATGGAGATGCTAGCTTGCAATGTTGCTAAGTGTTTCAGCTAGCTTGTCATAATGAGAAGACGTGAATACATAATTCACATACTGTTAATTAAAGTTGCTAGTAACATTCAAAGCTTTAATACATAACTGGCAGCTACCCGGATACTTGCTGCACACATAGCCTGCACCTGTAAATGTAATTCAGATGTCATGTGATGCAGAAGACCATCTGGTGAGGGAAAAAACTGAACATCACAAATGCAAACAGAAACAAAGCAAGGAGATAGCTCCAAGAGGAAAACAGCATCCTGGCCTGGAAAGAAAAATATCCATCCCTCTTTCTTTCTCTTTTTACAGACACTAAGACTTTCTCTGAGAGCGAGCAATAAGGAAGGTTAATGAACTTACTAAACAACATAGAAATACAGATAAGAAATGTAAGAATTATGAACAGAGGCATCATTATGAAACTATATATAGAAGTCCAAATTAGAGAAAAAGGCAATCTTCAGAATACTGAAGATATTCTTTACCTGGTAAATAGTGCTGTTAATTTCAGTAATAATCAGTAGTTTATTTTAAAAGAGTCAATTTGAGACATAATTAGTAAGGGCCCATCTTTCATTCGTTATACTTTAGATTTGATTGTACTGAGAATTCAGTCTACAAAGCAAACAAAATTGTAAAGACATCAAAAAAATCAAACAGATGAAGTTCTTTTGTTTAAAGCAGATATCATAATGCGTGTTTATGCATAACAAAGTGTCTTATAAGGAATGCATACAACCAAGTGAGTACTGAAAAAATGGCAAATAGGAAGGCATTTTTCTTAAAAAGTCACAGCCAGTTCATAAAGACTATGTGAAGGTGGACTTTCCACTCTAAACTATATAGTATGTAACACTGAGTGGAAGACAGTGGAACACCTGATCTTGTATAGAAAAGGCAGAAGGAAGAGCTGTTTACTAAATTTGGACACTCCTACATTTATTTACAACTGTAAATAAACTAAATTGAGCTCTAGAAGAGATTGGTTAAAATTTTTGATTAGGACAAGAATTTCCAGAAAAAAACAAGGACCAGAGCACAAATGTGGGAGAAAATAAGGTCAAGCATAGGGAATTCATAGATGTAAGAACTACATCTTTCTTAGATGCAGTGCATAAGTTGCAGGGGATGAGATATCTAGCACTCACTACTTTCTGACTGCAGTAGGATATTTACTCAGAGTATCCTAAATCTCTGCCCTACAGCTGAATTTCCATTTAATGTCTCTTGCGGGCATTGACTTTGAAATGCTTTTATACAGATGTACACTTTGAAAATGCCTGAGACAGAGAAATGTTTCTCATTGTGCATGTATTAAAATCTACGTCTGGGAAAGCAGACAGTTAATAGCATGTTCAGGGTTCATAAATGCAGAGCCTGCATTTTGTTACCTTCTGAGGAAGTCTACTCCACACATATGTTATACTGTCTCAGGAAACAATAAAAAAGTTCATCCATCCATTGAATTCTCATTTAATCGAATGCTTAAGTGATATTTTTTAATTATTGCCTAGATTTCAATTTAGCTTCACTTTCTCTGGATTTATTCATTGCTTATCCCTTTTATTGTTTCTCCTAATGGCTTATTTCCTTCTGGTAACTATTTAATCAACCTTTCAGTACAACTAGGGCAGTCAATATTGTATGGAGAGCCATACTGGATCTTCTAAAACATCCACTTTGAATTATTTAGAGACAGTATGCTTTCCACAGTGACCTATGAATTTCTCTATGCTTAATGAATTAATGTAATATTTAAAGAAAACCACTATCATGCAACATGATTTCAGCAAGAATTAGGTGCTTGATGTCTTTTAAAATTCATCTCAGAAAACATATCATAAATAGCTGGTAGATAGCTGGTATTAATGCTCTTGGGTGGGCCAGCCAATGTCTCCCTAGAAAAGTGTTTAATTTGGATGAGGGCAGAAGAGATTATTCATCATGGTTCCCCCTGGGATCCATTGGTGGGATGCAATCACAGCCATGATTCTTTCCAGTCAACAGTGCCATTTGGAGGACAGGAAAGGTTTCACAGTGTTGCACTGCTGTTTTCTTTCTCACTTCTCCTACAGATCTGGGCATCCCACCTCTTCCAACCACTGGCTGAATCTCACTTGTCAAATGAATGGCAGTAAGGAAACAACTGAACAGAATACAGCAAAATTTTCAGTGGAAAATGTAATGCCCTCAACAAATTCCGAAAATAATGTGAAATGCTGTATTTTTCTACAGCATGGTATCTGAGAACTGGGAGAAAGGAGATGCAAAACCTGTGTATTCTCAATTAATGTAAATCAATTCCACTTTCTTGAAGCAGTGTTACAATTTATAATAGGAACATGACTCCAACATAAAAAGAAGTTTACTGAGATTTTTTAAATTTCTGTTTCTTCCTGGTTACAGAAAATGATGACCAAAGTAAGTGTTCAAAAGACTTGAAAACTCATCCATCCATAAGTAATTAATCTCATGATAAAATCTCCCATGACCCTTTGCTGCAGAGCAGGAAAGTGTTCAGCATTTTCAGGCAACTCCTTATCATGCTTAAGGAAATATTTTCTGACCAGCAAACTATTGATTCTGAAAAATGCTTTGCTTAATCAGAAATCTTGAGCAAGCTCAACACAGGTCAGTGGAGAAAAACATTAATCACCCTAAGGTGCTTTTAGGGATTCTCGGGCTGAAATAAAGAAAGATGACATGCACACTTACTTGCAATACTGACACTGGTTTTGTTTTGTGTTTTTTTTTACATTTACATACCTCTTTTTTTTTTTTTTTTTTTCAGATGATTACATTCTACTGAAGTACAGAAAATTATTTCTTTTGAAATCATGAGTGTTTGTTGCACATAAAATTAACTTGAGGGTAGAAACGAGTCTGTTAGAGAAAGTAAATTTATTATTTTTTTAATTGCTTCTGTATTTTCAATTGAATTAATCAAATCAATTCAAGAACCATGTTCCTTGAAAAATTATTGAGTTGTCAACTATTAATATATCTTCTCTAATTAGAATATGTGGAAAGAATACATCAAAAATTTTCCAGACAACAAAGCTTTGGGGATTTCTAATTTGTTAAGCATAGAATATTCAAAATAACTTATATCTGAGACTTTTAAACAATTCCAAATTGAAACTGCCTGGATTATTGATCTCTTATTCTTGTGCCCAGGTATGTTGTATCTGAAGTGCCGGATATCACATGGCAGTCCAATGGCTGATGTGTTCTGTGTATGTAAGGTCCTGTCTCTTGGAATTGTCTTGGAAGGACAGACCAAAAGTGATTTTCAGATATTCATCATCTGTGCTTTCATTGTGTCTGGCATTTGTCCTAGGAAGACTGTAACATAGGAAACACCACTCTGGTATGATGTTCAGAGAAAGTGAATAGATACTGAGTTGAAAAACAGACCTGTTTCTAGAAGCAATTCAGCAAAGAGAAGTTGTCTAAAGGATTTTTATGCTTCTAGTACCTTAGAAGTCTGATAACAACATATTAAAATGTGCTTTAGACTTCCTGAATTCCAGCAGATACTAACTGAGCAGATAGTTTTCTCAACTGAGTCTGGAATTATTTTCAGATGGAGCTATTTAATCCACTAAAATGATCGGCATTTTTCAGTTTCTCACAAGTACTTACTGTGCACTTATTTAAAGAAGCATGGAATCTTATTTAATTAGGGAAAAAGGAGTCTCACCAAAGAATCTAAATCAATTCAGAATTTTTTACATATTTTTACTCCTTCTAAATTTGTCCCTAGAAAAGTACCATTTCTCTACGAGGCCAGTTTCAAATCCTGTTAAGTCTAGTTAAGTCCTCTGTTATTATTAATGCTTCAACTGTGAGCAAGACAGTGTTCAGATATATAAAAATGCAAGGATATTTTCCAGAGGAGAATTTTTCTGTCTAATCTGAAACATTAGAAAATAATTATCACAGACGATGGTTGGTAGAGGAAAATTGGGAGACTATAATTAAACAGAGATACAAACTGATTACAGAGCTGCTTTACAGGCAGATCTGGAGGTAGATTTTTTGTAGTACATTTCTTGCTTGTTAGAATTATCATTTTTTTCTACAAAAGGTCAGGTAGCTGGGGGGGGGGGGAGGGGGGGGGAAAGAAGTAAATAGCTCCATAGCAGAGGTCAGTAGCAGAAAGGTTGCTGAGTTCTGAGCAGGAATTGAAAGGTTTGTCATGAAAAGTCACATGCAGCTTTTGTCCTTGAAAAGTAATTGCAACTTGTCAGAAATACCAGTTGTTGCCAGATGAAGATAGAAGTTCAGCATTATTTATGGATCTACACTTCTCAAGTAAATAGATTTCCCTTAATTTGCAATTCTAAAAATGCCTTTAGACCTATCTTTAAATGGCCTCTCTAAACACAGGGCAGAATTGGTCAGGCAGTTTTTGACAAAATGTATTTTTCTTGAAAGGTGTTGTTTTATTTAAGCTGAATTACTAATGGAGCTGAACACATTCTGAAGAATTTTTCAATGAGATTTATAAATAAAAAGCCTTCAGCCTATTTTGGATGCAACTGCATTTTTAGAATGCATTTCAATCTTTTGTTTCAACCGTGCATATTCCAAACCTAAAAATTTGCAATGAAGCAAAGCCTTCATCTTCTATTCAGCATGGAGGTCGATGGAGATAAACCATAGGTCTCTGTGGTCCTTGTTGGATTCCTGCATTTTCCCTAGATGTTCTTCTATAGACTTCAAATAAAGTTGCATTTTGTTCACTATCCAGGTTAACACATACAAGAACAAACTGAGGGGAAACTTGTTTAAGGTTTTAAGTAGTTTTTTTTTTTCATATTCAGGCTGAAAAGATTCCAAACTAAAAACAGATATTTCTGTGTAGATAATGAAAGATTTTCAAATGGATTTCTGTTGTTCCTGATGTTTTATTAGTAATTCAGGAATGGCAGTCATTATTTTCTCTTCTTGTAGGTTGGGTTTATTTTTTGTCTTTTTTCCCAATGGAAGTTTGAATTAACCAATCTGATTGTAGAACTCAGGCTGTGGCAGCCCAACTCTGAAAAACACCACAATCACTGTCATCCACAAGTCTTATGGTAACACATGCTCTAAAGAGATATATAATACATACATATAATAAAATATATATTTAACATATATTAAATCAACATTTGCTTGACCAACTTGATAAACTCCTACAATGAATTGGGCTGGTTGATGGGGGCGGGGGGTGTGGTTGTTATTGTCAATAAGGCTTTTGATACTCTCTCCCATACAATGCTCTTACAAAAGCTTTGATGTACGTGTAGGCAGAAGTGTAGATTGAAAAGTGGCTGAACAGCTGTGTGCAGAGGGTGTTAATCAGTGACACAATGTCTAGCTGGAGGTCAGTAATCTGAGATGTACTCCAAGAGTAATGCTGCATCCAGTCTTCTTTAACATTGTCATTAATGACCCGGGTGATGGGACAATGCACCCTCAGCAAGTCTGAAGCTGCCTCAAAACTGGGTGTTAAACCAGAGTGTTGTACTGCCATCCAGAAGGACCTCCAGAGGCTGGAGATCTCATGTAGTTCAATAGGGGGAAATGTTAAATCCTACACCTAGGGAGAAACAACCCCAGGCATGAGGACATGCTAGTGGCCACTCAGCTGGAAAGAAGTTTGGACCTGGGATATCCTGATAGACACCAAGCTAAACATGAGTAAGCAGTGTGCCTTTGCCACAAAGAAGGCTAATGGTATCCTGTGCTGCACTGGGAAAACCACTGCCAGTAGGTCAAGGGAAAAGATCCTTCCCCTCAGCATTTCTGAGGCCACACTTGGAATACTGTGTTCAGTTCTGATCTTTCTGGTACAAGAGAAATGGACATACTAAAGAGATTTTGATGAATGGCCATGAGGATGACAAAGGGACGGGAACATCTTTCCCATGAGGAAAAGCTGAGTGGGGGAGGTTCAACTCTGATAAGAGAAGGCTCAGAGAGGATCTTATCAATGTCTATAAATACCTGAGGAAAGGGTGCAAAGAAGATGGAGCCAAACTCATTTCAGTGGTGCCCAGTGCCAGGACAAGAGGAAATGGTCTTAAACTGGAACACAGCCGATTCCATCAGGCAGAACTTCTGTGATGTGCAGGTGATGGAGCACTGGCACAGGTCACCTAGAGGCTGTGAAGACTCCTCTTTGGATGTCTTCAAAAGCTACCTGGATGTGGTCTTGGGCACCCTGCTCTGGGTGTCCTCGCATGAGCAGGAGGTTGAACCAGAGGACCACCAGCAGTCCTTTTTAATCTCAACCATTTTGTGATTCTGCAATTCTCCTAATGTAATTGACAAAAAGTGAATGTGGTAAAACTAAAGAATGCTATTTATGTTTCTGGCTGTGTATTTTGAACTTTTGTATTACAGTAGCAGTTAATAACAAAGGGCAAAATACGCTTGATGAAGTTTCTTGATCTGCACTGTTTTGTGATGTGTTGATGTGTAAAATAAGGCCAAAAGTATGTCATTGTGGTAAGTATTGTTATTGGATTTTTTTTTTGCCAAATATTGCCAGTCATTATTTTCTAATCATCATGGATTGTGTGAAAATAAGCCATTTTATTTGCTATAACTTGCTCGTGTTTTCTGCTATTTTTAATGCTTCCAAAATAGCCAGTAGTCTTGTTCAGAGAAAATATAAAACTCAAAGAATCAACAATCAAGGGAACTCAAAGAATCAACAATCAAAGGAATTGAGCTCTGCTTTCATCCCTAGAAAAAGCTTCCCCATATTAAAGCCAAGTCTCAAAGAGTGAGGTGAGAAAATTAACAAACTGTTTGCTGCATTTATTTCACTACTGAAGTCTTTGTTACTACCATATTTTTTTCAGTTCATTATGCGTAATGAAGAAAAAAATGAGGGAAACAAGGAATGTCAGTGACAGTTGAATGTTTTAAAATATTTGCTTCTGATGTAATCTGTGGAAACAATTTGCTATTACTGAGTATCAGAAGATGCTATGCTGCAGAATCAATTCCCAAGAATAGGCTGAGGAAGTCTTAGCACTGAGATGCAGTGAATTCAGAAAAAAATGTAATGAAATAAATTATATTGGAAGGAAGGTAAAAGAAGGATAAGATTTAATCTACCATAATTTACACATCTAAAACTCAAACATCTAAGCTTGAACTATTCACCCCAAACTCTCTTTATAGTCAACGAGGAGAAATAGGCAGAAAGAGATTTGACTCGTGTTAAGATAGCGATTGAAAGACAGCTCATGTGAATCACCATAGACAGCTGACATGAATCACCCTATTCTTAGCTTCTAACTGCAAGGAAAATCTAAAATGAGTAGCACAGACTTAAATGTTCATCTTTTAAAAACTTAAAGTTTGGGTAGATGACTCTCAGCCTAGTTAACGAACGTGTCTTTATTGAAGCAGGCCTTATTTTAATGAAACATCTTGGAGGTTGCAGAAAGAAAAAATACAGTTTATAAAGGAACATCACGGTTTCTTTTGCTGATCTTTTTTTTTCTTTCATTACTTCTTTTTTTTCACTAGTTCCTTCAATTTTGAAGTCAAATTAGGTCTTGCTTTTGGTAGTCTGCCACTACTAATTTGAGGTTGCTCTGTATTGTAACCATTCACAGAGCTGAAAAGTTAGCCTAACTTAGGACTCTTGCATTACACTATTTAGGGCAACTTAGTTTGTGTAGCGTAGCTTTACGGCTTTCAATCTATCCAGTTGTTTGGTTAGTAAAGAAGTCAGAGTGGCAGGGTCACTCCAGTTAGTTAATGAAGTAGCATAAGTTTCTGTGCCACCTTTGCACTACTATTTGACTAAAACCCTTTTGTAAGCTCTCCTGAAGCTCCAAATCTATAGAATTTCATGCAAAAATATAAGTTATATTGGGCAAATCTAATATTCAGAGCTCATATACATTGTCACATCAACACTCCATCTCTGACACAGTCAAACTCTCTCTAGATAGTCTGTTGACACAATGGCTTCTCTGATGTAATTCCTATCAGTACTCAATAGTTCTCACAAAACTTCTCTATATGATACCTTCCATGTCAGAGTTCAGCAGATATATCACAATATAAAAAACTACAAAAAGTCTTCTGACTGAAGAAGTGCTTTAGTATCTAAAACCTTGTCCCTGCTTTCTAAATATGTCAGGTTTCACCTTGCCTTTACGTAGCACATCACAGGTTATATTTCTTAAGCACTATAGCAGCTCTCATTGCAAACTCCATTACTCATCTTTGCACTTCTTAAGATATGGAAAAGCATTAAGCCTTCCACTGGCTTCAATAGGATTTCATCAGGTAAAATTCATCTCACCCTAGGAAACCCAAATTTGTTTCCTAACTTTCATTCTTCCTGCTTACTGAAAACAAAACTGTTCTGTAAACACAATCCCACCTGATTTGAATGAGAGTGAACAAATCCCCAGCACTGCACAGCAAAATATCTCATGGCAGTAGGCTGAGATGTTATGTGTCTCCAGGCAAAGTAAGAAAAGTCTTGTGACAGATCTAAAAGTTCAGTGCATAGTTCAAAACATTACTGTAAGTATAGTAAATAAGCCATTGAAGGAAATTCCAAACTTATCATTTACTTAAACCCTTAATATGGCTTAGCAATTAATACGGTCATTCCTTTCTAATGCTCAGTGTCTACAGATACAGCACACTTCTCTGTAAACTTCTCTGGAGTGAGCAGAGACAGCAATCAAGCTAACCTAAAACAACTTGTTTTTTGTTGTTTACAGGTTTTTTACCCCACAGCAGATGATAGCTTCCTACAGAGAGAAAAGATCCCCATGGTATCATTTAAGATTCATCTCAAAAGATTTGCTCTTTCAGGAGTCCAGTAGGTCTCATTTTCCCAGTTTTCAAGATTGCTAGGATGACTGAGGCTACATTCACAAGATTGTTTCATTGGTACGGATCCTGTTGTTCTGAGAACCCACCCGGAATATGCTGTTTTTTCTTACTACACTTGGTTGCTGCCAGTGCTTGGGTGAGGTTGGAAGGGTTCCAGTACACTATGCTCTGTACTCCCCTTACATCAATAAACACTGTGCGAGGTCCTAAATCACAGTGCAAACTCAAATTTGTGTCCTTTAAAATCAGAAATATCTACATTTCTGAAGTTTGTGCCTATTTGTTTGATAATATATTTGTTTTACCTCTGTTTTTGCACATCTCCCAGTAGCTGCCGGCTGAGACACTTAGGGAAATGGAGCCAGAGCCGGTTACAAAGGTTGTGAACTACACAGAATTATTAACAACAGTCATCTGAGTCTGGAGCCTGCGATCACTTGGCATTTGGCCTGCGGCACGTTCCTGTGAGACAAATAGTGCTCCCCAGGAGTACAGCGCCTGACCTTCTACCTGGGATGTGAGGAAGCATGACAGATGCTCAGGTGCCATGTGCTATTTGCAACACGTGGCAGCTGTGGCTGCCCTTCACCTGCTGGCAAGATGATGAGATCTAGAAAAACAAGGACTTTCAGAGATTTTGGGCCTAATGCCAGCTGTAGAGCTGAGGTTAAGGAACAACTTTTCCCCTTTTACCTGCTCATCTTCAACCCTTATTTCTCTTTTACCTTGCTATTCCTAGAGAAAGTAAAAGAGAGCAGGTATTTCCCTCCTTTTCTCCACGCTGCTAAAACTTAACTGAGATTCATTTCCCTGAATGTGAATAAAAAATTGCAGCACTTGCCATGATACCACACTTCACCTCTGCTTTTCACATTTTCAGTCTTACAGTTCTCTTTAAGAGTACACGAGGCTTTGCACTGTGTCTCTGCACCAAGCTGATTTTCACTCTATTCAGCATAACTCAGTTAACATCCTGCAGCTGCCAGGACAGTTCTCTGGTGCCTCAGCTGTTCCTAGGGGACAAGGGAAAGAGCTACCCAAACACCAAGCACAGCCCAAATCACATGCACAGGCAGCTCATAGCCTTGGACCAGTGTGAGAAGCAGGCACATCTACTTCTCATGCACACAATAATTTTATTTGTGTGAGAGACAGCAGAACTGAAGCAGCCTGGCAAAGCCCTAAATTGCTGCTGTCACTGTTGTTGTGGATGGCAAAAAAAAAAAAAACAACCAACAACAAAAACAAACAACAACAACAACAACAAAAAACAGGACTCTGGCAGTGCCAAAATATTCTCAGCATGATTAGTAAAAGTTTTAGAAATGATTGTCTCTTTCTTCCACAGGTACCAAGGAGGAAATTCAACTGTATGTAATCCACCCCATCTTGTTTATTTGTAATTATTACCTATGTGTGTGTGTTCACATTTGTCTGTCAGATTATGCTGTCTTTTTCCACTTTTGTTTCAGATAATTATTTATAGCTGCCTTTGGACCTAAGTAAACGTTTCATTCTTGCAAAAGCACTCATGTGGAAGTGCACAGTATTATAGTTTGTGGAATGTCACTCCAGCAGGCATCTGCACTGCAGTCATTTATGGTTGATGCCACAGTGGCCTAGAGTGCCCTGGTCATAGGAAGCACTCAGAAACCTTTCACATATTTTCATAGCAGAAATAAACTATTTCTTGTATAATAAATCAATTCAAACACAACCCACTGAGAGCTTTGCTGGCCTTGAACTGGGACATTCAAGGTTCATATGCTGCAGTACTATATAAATAAGAGCAAGATTTGAATGTCCTATTTTGACTCTAATAGCCTTCAAATGTGCAAGCAATCTTTGTGAAGCATGCGCATGACTTATTTAATTTCTGTTGAGATTCCTGGAGAAAAGTCCCAAAGTCTGCTCCTAAATGACTTTTGGATAGTTTTCTGTTTGCTTGTTTTTGTTTGTTTTATTTTCATTTTCTTTGAAGTTGCACAATAATATTTGTGACATGCTTTGAGGATTTGAAGTGCAGTGTATCATTCTTCAGGTCTATACGGAAACAATCTGCAATAAATGAGTGTTCATGTGGGAAGGTAACGCACTTAAAAAGCAGAAAGTGATAAAAAAATACACAGACCTGCATCGGACATAATTTTGCTCCATGTGTCTAAATGTCTAAATATTTCAATGACATTCACTTACTTTTTACTCCTTTCTAAATTCTGGCCCCTTTCTTAGTGTTAGTTAGCTGTGACTGGTACAAAATCAGTGTGGACATAGATCAGGACTTGTTTTATCCTAATTATTCCTTAATCATTGTGTTCAGACCAGCCTTCATATCTCCTTTATTTAATGGTCAGAAGGCGCTCCCTGCTTCATAACAAATGCAGTAATACAGGAAGGTTTATCAGGAAAGAAATAATTAAGGAGAGAGTCATGCAAAAATGTATTTTACTTAAGAAAATGCAGTAATAGAATTTACCACCCAGATGGGTATGAATGTTGTTTTCTTTTGTTTTCTAGTGAAATGAAAGATAACAACATTATAACACTGTAATGAATAATCTTTACAGAGACAAGCCATGCAGATATTTAATTGGAGGGAGAAAGCATACTACTGAAAAGTAGTGAGTTAGTTCATAGTTATGCATGCTTGATTTACTACAGGTCACAGATCACACTGCATGCAGAAACATGTCTTTGAAAGGGCAAATAATTTCAATTCATTTTCTGATTTCATTCTGGCATATCAAACTACAAGCTGGAGTGAAAGCGTCTGAATGCATCTATGCTTCCTTAGAGAGAAGTCTGAATTCCATTTTTCTGCTTCAGAGTGATCAATAAAGGAGCTGGAAAAGAAGGCTTTCAATATCTGCCTTTGATATTTGCATATTTAAGAAAGAAAAGAATCTAAGTCATAGCAGAATTTTAATTTTTTCACATACTGTCTGAATCACTGATGACTGATTTTTTCCACCAGAGTGCTTGACCCTGCAACCTCAAATCTAAGTGACCTCTCACAAAATGTAGGCCATTTCCAGGACTCAGGAAATTACAGTGATGCAAGTATTATGTTTGTTGACTTTCATTTGAATTTTGTTAATGCTAGACTTCACGCCAGGGTAGTTTCGGGGGAACTACCCTGGATCCAGAAGTGGAAATACTTGTCCATATTACACAATAATTAAAAGCAGAAAAGGAGAACTATGTGCATCTGATGCAAGTCTGGAATATTTTACTACATACTTTAAGGAGTTATATTAATAAGCAAATAGCAAATACATGGGCTAAGTCTGTCTGACACATTCTGCACATTCTGTAATTTCTGCAGTTTCTACATAGAATGTTCTTATTAAGGAAATAAGTAACAAGTTTGCATATTTACCTTCAAAGGACACATCAGTTTACACCTGATGTCACTATGCAGGAAGTTTTCTATGGCAATACAGTGATTTTTTAGATGGAAGACGATTATTGTTTGTTTTTTTATTGTTGTTGTTGTTTTTAATCTCATATATTGACACTGGACTGGGTTTAACTGCTGATTCAGTGAAGAGTTTCTTCAGCAAATGCTTTGTTTCTTCTTGATAAATTGGGGATTTCTCACTTTGTTTAGTCTGACCTATTGAGAATTGAAAATATTATTTTTTCCTCAAGTGAAGAAAAAATTCTCAGAATAGGACTGGGCTCCATGTCTGTGTATAACTCACAATAGTGTTTTTGTTTCCTACTTGTCAGCTCCTCTGGTTGGATTCTGCTAAAGACACAGGGGTAACACATCTGAATATTTGCTCAAAGTGTTTCACATAATGCAAAATACTGGGTGAAGCAGGAGGAAAACTGTGGTCATTAACATCCTCTTAAAATTACCTTTAGCTTTGACAAACTGGGATACATCCTGCACTCAAACTATCGTGTAGTCAGACTCTCGATACTCTCCTACAATGGTTCTTAGGCGTGCTGCCACTCTGATTCACCTTTTGTGTGAAAGAGGCAAATAGTAGCAAATATATAACACAAATTTAGACAGATCCTCCTCTTTCTTCTTTTTTAATTCCCAGAAAAGTAACACATTGCTGTCCAAGGCACCACAGGAATTCAAACCAAACAAACAAAAAAACCCACGATTCTTTCTGAACGTTTTCTAGAGACATTATTCCCATTAAGAAAGTGTATTTCTCATTGCTGAAACTCCACAGTTTATAATACGAAGTACAAATGGTACATTTGAAATTGAGATTGAAACAAAATGTTAAATAATTACTATACTTGCTAACATGCATATGCCCTCAGAATATACTAAGAATATTTAATATTCTGTGATTGAGAATCTGTCTGAGTTTACATCCATCTGTCAATCTAATGAATTCAGTACGGACATTCTGCCTAAGTAATACAGGTACTATGTTTAACTGAGAGAAGAATCTGAACTATTTTATCTGATTTTAAATACATTATTTGTATCCTTGAAATCTTCAGAAAACAAATATGCTCCAGCTTAGGATAAAAAAACTTAGCTAAACCCATTAATCAATCAAGAATATTTAGTGCATCCTTCTGGCAATTTCTCCAGTTATACATTTTGATGACATTGTCAGTCATTTGCAATTTCAATTTTAAAATTTCATTTGTCTATGAAGTTAGGTAAGTCTCTCTGTGTGGTGTCTTTCCCTCTTTCAGTGTTTGCATCACCAGCTGTGGAAGAAAAAAATACGCAGAAGTTGTTTGAAGGGTTTTCAAAATAGAAAGATATTTAATGTACTTAAATCATATCTTTTGGACAGTTGGTGGATTTAGAGCCAGAGCTGTTGAGTATATTTAAGTTCAGAGACACTAGGCAATGCACATCTCTTGATATCATCATCCCCACTAATGATAAGTAAAAGTCAGTTAACAAAACAAGGAAGAAGCAAAACTCAGAGGAAACTACCTGGGATTTTCTATAAAAATTTGACCACCCCATACATGGATTACAGCCTGAATGAAAAACACCATCTGCTTTAGAGTTCAATAAAAGAGAACAAAAGGATCATTTTTGTCTTGTGTTTTGTTTTCCTCATCTAGGATCATTCCATAGAAGAGAACATAAAACAATGAAAGGAAAGATATTCTCTAAAAACATAGCACCACTTTTTTCTCTTGATATTGTTTTTTCCTTTGGCAGAAGAAAAGGGGAAGTTGCTTTTGTGCTGTTCCTCCATTTCTGAGAATAGAAAGTGACATTATGGAAAATAAGAAAACAAAACACGATCGTATCAATAGTAGATTCCGAAAGGAGGAGAAAAAATCTTCTCTTCCACCTGTCTCCTACTAGTCCTTGTTTCTTCTGATCATCCACAGGACTGAGAAAAGGCTTTAGCTAGCCACAACTGGCAATTCACACAGTTATGAAATTGTTCTTATTTCCAGAAAACAAAATCTGACAAATGATTAATTGTATTTATCTCCTTGGTGGGTGGGGACCTTGAGGTAGGATTTAGCTCTCAAATAAAGACACCAAACTTGAATTATTCAGTTACAAAAAACGTCTCTCTCTTTGTAAAGCATTGGGATTTGATTACTACTGTTTGTGAAATCTTAAGATACTGAAACAAGATACAAGAAATCTTAAGATGTGCATATTTAGGTATGCACATAAAATTTTGTTTATCTAGATACCTAGGCATTTTCCTTCACAGTCTGAATTCTATCCTTAAGGTGGGATTTATCTATCAAAGCATAAGTGTTAAGTGTTGTTCCTCTTGCCTTACTCAGGCTATCCTATCTGCCCTCCACCTGCTACTTGGCAGAATGTTGTCTCTCATAGGCCCTATGCTGTATGCAGCTGTCACTGACAATCTAGATGCTGAAGTATCAAATAGCACACTACAATAATTTAGGGCAACTGAGTTAAGTCTTACACAGACACTTAAGCAAAATTTGGAAATTAACACTTATTGTGATAGATCTGCCAGCCTGGGGTAACCAATCTGCCCATAACTTTGGATAGAAGAAAATGGTACAGTGTTCTATGACAAATAATTTGAATTGTACTTAATTATTTTTTTCATAGTTCTACTTATAATTTTATCGTTACTTTTCAGAAATGTTGTATGTTATTATGCAAAATCCCTTGAGTTTTGTATTGCTTTCCCCCCCCCCTCCATTAATCTTCTGTTTTCTTAGGAAACTGTTTATTCTTCTACTGGCTTTTTGTATTCAATCACACTATAAAGAAAACATTACAGTATAGAATCTGGATAAGGACCCATCTGGAAATTAATATCTAATGCAGATATTGCAAACTAGAGCAGTGTCCATCTAATGGCCCTCATTTGTTTTCAGATGGTCACCAGAGGTCAGTTCAACAATGTCCCCATTGATCTCTTTCTATCCGTTTAACTTTCACTACTACAAGAACCAAGCACACAAAAGAGAGAAGGAAGAATGTGCTCATTGTGGTTCAACTGGAATTCACAAACACAGAAAAGATCTTCTCTATTGACTGTTTCCTCCTGCAACTTCCGAAATAGGGCTACCCTTTTGTACGAGATACAAAAACAGAAATGCACCAGAAAGCATGTGACTTCCAGAATTGCCTGTAGCTTTCCTGGCACTGAATTGAGAAATATTTCTTCATTGCATGTTACATAATCATCCCTGACGCATTGTTTGTTCCAGTTCAGTACTGTTTTCATCAGATAGGAACCAAAAATCTAATGGAATATGAAGAGTGTCCCCCTGACTTCTTTCCTGCAAATTTCATAATTACCAAAGTTATTTTAAAATGTGTGCTGGAAGGAGTAATTTTTGAAACCGTATTTCTTGTTAGCTAATGTTCTTCTTCATAGTGCACATTTCCTCTCTTTTTCCAGTAAGCATGCAGTTTACAGAACACTGAGGTCCTGTTCAAATGAATGAAAGGAAGAAAGAGTAAGTGAATAAATGAATCTGTGCAAGTTGCTCCAAAAGTAATGCCTCCTATTTATTTCCATGGAAATGGCAACATATGCAATGAGCACTTTAACACTATTTGATAGAACAAATTATCAGCTATAAACCACTGTTTTTCAACATAGTCACCACCATTAGCTGATTTACACAGATGAACTGATCCAGGTCCTCTTCATTTTGTGGTGTGACACCTGCACATGTGCATCTGGAACACAGCTTGTCTTTCACATTGCTGTTGCCACTGCTGAAACACATCACTCACTGTCTCACTGTGTTCACGTCCACTGCTTGGTCTCCATATTCATTCAGCAATCATCAATAAACATCAGTGGGTGCAAATTTTTCTGCATGGGGGAATTCAGTTCCACATTTTTACTTCATATACACTTCCATGTCAGACACTGTTTGGTCAGACTGCCCCTCTGCTGCCACCTATCACACGGTAACAAAACTTACTGGAATATTGGTGGGAAGGTGTAACCTCTACTGCCATACCCCTAACATTCTGCTGACCATCCTTTGATGTCATGGGACAACATAATAAAATAGGAGACATTACTTTCAGAACATCCCTCTTATGACTTACTTGTAGGATAAATTAGCAGAGGAATAACTCCGTTTACTTGAATAAAATTACTCTAGGGATAAATTTGTTCTGCAATGTTTCAATGACATATTTTAAGGGGCCTGCACATGAAACCACGTGAAGTCATTGTAGCATTTCCATTAATTTCTATGGGTATAGGTGAAGAAAAATAAGCAAATGAGTCTTCTTATTTAATTCAGAAAATTGTGGGATTGTTTATTCTGGAGAAGCAGAGGCTCAAGGGAGGTATTATAGCTCTCTACAACTACCTGAAAGGAGGCTGTAATGAAGTGGGGGTCAGCCTCTTCTCCCTCATAAATAGCAACAGGACTAGAGGGAATAGCCTCAAGTTGTACCAGGGGAGATTCAGGTTGGAACTGAAAGAGCAGTCTGGCACTGGTGGTTGAGTCACTGTCCCTGGAAGTGTTCAAGAAATATTTAGATGTACTAAGGAACATGGCTTAGTGGGAAATATCAGTGGTGGGTGGATGGTTGGACTGGATGATCTTAGAGGTCTTTTCCAATCTTGGTGATTCTGTGATTCTATGGAAGTGCTTAATCCACAAGATAAACCAATCACAGAGAAGTACAAAATTTAGAATATTCAGGATACCATTTGATAATTTGTAGCAGTAGCTTTGTGCTGTTATCAGAAGGAGAACTGCTAAGATCTAGAAAAACCTCAGGTTCTCTCTTTTTTTTCAGAAAATATTGCAATGAAGAGTATAGTATGTAAGTAGATAGGTAAGAAATGACTGGTCTACATCCCTGTTGCTCAAAGCTAGAAGTTGAAGACCAAATGTTACTTGAAAAATACCAATTTTTTATAAAAGTTTTTTACAACATAGTAAAATCAAGAGGATACAGGCTTGAACAGATAAGTGACTCTTTTTTAGCCCCTGAAATATATTATGTTACTGAAGGTAGCATGACCATTTGTAATTCAATGAACTTTTCCAGGTTATTATATACATTTTCTCTCTGTAACAATATTTGAATCATAGGCAATTACCATGAATATATTCAGCTTAGAATACTTCTATGAAATATATTTGGTGGCTTTTCTGAATTGGCCTCTAAGTCTTGATCTTGTATAACTACTGTTCAAGGGCAAGTTTCTTCCAAAGTTGTGAGTAAACTGAGGAGAATAATGGTCACAAAGAGAATTATATTGTAACTGGTGTTGTCAGAAAAAAATCTGGTTGAGTTCTCCAAGTTTTCTTTTACTGCTTTCTAGGGCAGAGTGCTCCAAAAACAATAGCTTCACCACCTTTGAAAAGGATCCTCACCAGTTTACACCATCAGAACATCATTCATCCAAGTTCATCAGCAACTATAGCACTGGTTTTGAACACCTAGGTAATGATCACAGAATCATAGAATGGCTTGGTCTTGGAAGAAACCTTAAAGATCACGTAGTTCCAATCCCCAGCCATGGGCTGTTTAGTGACCACCCACTAGATCAGAGATGCACCAGCCCTCTGATCATCCTTGTGCCCCTCCTCTGGACTCACTGGAACATTTCTGCATCTTTCTTTTGCTTGCGCTTGGTTGCAGTACTCCAAATGGGGCCTCACAAGGAGAGAGTAGAGGGAGACTGTCAACTCCCTTGCCCTCCTAGCCACTCCCCTTTTGTTACAGCCCAGGATACATTTGGCCTTCCAGGCTGCAAGCACACACTGCTGGTTCATGTCCACTTAGTAGAACCTGCAAGTCGTTCTTCACAAAGCTTCTCTCAATGAGTTCTACTCCCAGTCTGTAACATATCTGGGATTGACCTAACCTGAGTACGCCTTGCAACACCAACACCTTTTTGAACCTCATTAGGCTCTCATGGGCTCACTTTTCAAGTTTGTCCAAGTCCCTTTGGATGGCATGCCTTCCTTCTGCTGTATCAACTGCACCACTCAACTTGATGGCACCAGCAAACTTGTTGACGGTGCACTTGATCCCACTGTCTGTATCATCAATAAAAATATTGAAGAGCACTGACACTCCAAGACAGATCCTTGGAGGGCACCACCCATCACTGACTTCCACCTGGACATAAAGTCACTGACCATAACTCTCTGGCTTCAACAATCCAACCAATTCTTTATCCACTGTTTTGGCCTATCTCCTTCGACCAATGTACCTGTAAAATCCCTTCCTGTCTTTTTTCATATCCATGGCCAAGATCGGTTCCATATGTGCCTTGTCTTTCCTGACCCTATCTGCACACCCAGACAGCATTCTTGTATTCCTCGTAGGCCACATGCCAGTGCATCCCTGTATTCTTCCACTGCCTGTATATTTTCCTATCTCTCTGTTTAACACAGGTCCTTGCTCAGCAATACTATTTTTTTTTGCCTCTCCTTGATTTCTTCTGCTGGGATATAGAGAACTCTTCTGCTCTCAGAAAGGTGTCCTTAAAGACTTGCCATCTCTGTTCCTTTTCATCGTCCCTAAGAACAGTTTCCCAAGGGATCTCATCCAATGATTCCTTATACATCCAGACTTCTGCTCCTTTGAAGTTCAGGGTCCTGACTCAGATCTTTCCCAGGTCTATATTCCTTGAGATCACAAACTCATCCTGCAGTCATAACCTCTTTAACGATCTCGTCTGCATTGGTGAGCACCTGGTTTGGTAACACTTCGCCTCTGGTTTGCTTTGTCGAATACGTGGACCAGTTATCCTCAGAGGACTGCAGGAGTCTCCTGGATTTCTACCTAGTAATTGGCCTCAAATACTGACTAAAAGATGCAGTGGAGAGGTTGATTATAGCTGTAAGTGAATTCATTCAAGCCCCAGAAGTTTTATTAGCCCTAATTTTAATTTAGGCAAATCTCTGTACTAACGTGAATTATTACTACTATCCAAGCTGGGTTGTCTAGAGTTGGCTCAGGTAATTGTACATGATACTTCATTATTTCTACCACTAGCAAGAAGTCTCATCTGTTATCTTTTTCAAGGAGAGAGAAAGCTCAGCTTGTGTTCTCTGAACTGTGTATAATCTAGAGCAATGCATGGGAAAACAATACAATTTACTATCAAAACTGCAGGCCTACAAAATTATCATTAATAATGGACTGACGTTGTTTTATACACTGAACATCTGAGAAACATGCCCTTAAATGGGACACAAATTCATTCTGGGAAAAAAAATAAAATAAAATCACATAGCAAGGTCATTTCCACATAAATAAAGAAACTAAGAAATGCAAGAAAATAAATATAGCAGCATACCAGGACAAGAGACCCATAAATACTGATAATTTAGTATGGATTGGAAGCCAAGCTTCAGATGTTACAGCTACAATGATGAATTTGAATGCCAAAAAATTGATCATAATGGCTATTAACCATATTAGCTCGTCTGAATTCCAGTTTGCAAGTTCTATTCTGTTCTTGGCGAATACACACTGACAGCTAGGAAATGTCAATGTTGGCCCTGTTACCCAAGGGAGGCAGTTAGCAGTGTCAACCATGCAAATGAGAATAGTTATGCATCAGGTTCAGTTTCTGTAGACTGTTATATTTACCTCTTTCACTGCACCAATGCAGAACTGCACAGCACAGAGAAATGCAGAGGAGAGGTTACAAAGAAATGAATATTGAATGGTTAACAGTCCATATTTCTAACTTTGGTGCACAGTGACCAGCAAAGAACAGGATTCCTGCACTGTGAGCAGATGTGTTGTATGCCCTGTCCTCCTTTTGGCATGGAGATACATATGCACTCTGTGAGGCAATGCTTTTCCTCGTCAACAGACTTCTTTTTCCTCTGGGAAGAATCATGAGTAACCTTTGAGTGGAGTGAGAAAACCAAGTCAGTTGTCAGATGTCAGAGCAAACTAGAGAGGAGGCCTGAGAAGTGGGCCAATTTTATTCGCTTAGCTGACTGCATGATAGAAGTTGCTGTTAAAAGGAGCCATTGGATGATATAAAAAGGTCCCAAACATTCTTTGACAAATCCTCCTATCAGGCTTCCATGAGTTCATATCAGGTCACTGTGGGACTCATTTGTCTCATAACACTGACTTCATTAATTTCCATAACCTATCTGAAACAGTAGCATTTATGGAAAAAAATCCTAAATTTAGATATATGACTAATCTGCTTTTGTTTTTCCTTTCTTGGGTTCTTTTTCACATACAAAGTGGAAGTACGGCCTTGCTGCAAAACATCGTTTTACTTGTTATATTTCCAGAACACTGGTCTTATATCTGGTGCTCTTTGTGCATATTGACACTAATTGGTAGTAGCAGGGCTGTGACACTGCAGGAAGTTTTCCCACAGTACAAGCAAAGGCACTGCAGGTTAGGCTGCCAGCCAAGCCAGTTAATGCTTCCCTCTGCATTCCTTTCAGCTCCCCAGAGAAGAGTTATTTTATGGACACCTGGCAGCATACAGAACATTATTGCCTTGGTCTTTGCTGTTAAAAAACTTAACTAGAAATGATATTACTGCACAGTCCTATTTCAGGCACTATAACTATCTACACAGTTTGTCATTAGAGCTTTAAGCTAATTTACTGAAAATTGTAGCTAACCATTTTAAAAAATTACAGTAGGTATACAGGTTGGCCCAATATTGATAAGGCAGTAATGGAGTGAATAGAATATATTTCTCTATGTGCAGATACCAACTCCATACACTACTAGCTGAATATATGACAATGTTATTCTTCTGTCTTTTAAAGTCCCTGCTTGTGCTGCAGTTTCAAGGCAAACAATGGCAAATGAGAATAAATGAATACCTGGTTCACATATCTTTTAATGCATTTGATATGCCTATTTTTATGTAACTGAACTTGTTTATTAATCACAGCCCTGGTATCTGTGTATGCAGATTTGTCTGAGTGTCCTCAAAGTAACTCCAGTAGAAGAAAAGTCTCAGAGTATTAAGTCATGTGATGCCTTTTTATTTTGTTTTCCCATCCATCAGATCAAAATTCTGGGATATAAAATCTGACCTACTTCTTTTCTGCCTGGCCTGAAAAAGCTTTTACATATAGTAAACAGTATTTTCACCCAGACAATCAAGTCCTGGATAAGTTCCCAAATGCAAATAAGGAGATTCCCAAGATTATTACATAAATATTGACATAAGAGAATTAATCTGCAGAGGAAATGGGTTAAAGAGATCCATATTCAAAGGTCAGTCTTCTAATAATCCTAAACTACACTACTCCCAGAAAGGGCACAACAGGTATTGATTAGAGGAGAGAAGTGAAAAACCAGTTCTAGGTTATATACCTGATTAGTGGGGAAAGTAATTCTGTGTCTTTCACGGTTTTTAGACCAAAGGCTGCTCTGTTTTGCATCAACATGTAGAAGCTGGGGCAAGTCAGAAATATGTCTTGTAAAAGACCTGGAACATGTTGCAGATGAAACTAAGGGCAATAATAATAATAATAAAATGTCCTCTTCCTTCTTACCCTGGAACAGTCTCTGTACAAGCTTTTGTGTTTGACTTTTAAAACTCCTCCAAGGGCTCTTCTCCATGTATGCGGTGACTGCCCCAGCCAGAGCAGCTCAGTCAAGGCTCCCTGAAGCGCTGTTGCAGAATAACTACTAGTTATGTTGCATGAATTTTCTGGGGTGGTTGGTGCAGTAAATGGACTACAAACTGACCATACAGGTCTAGCTCAGTGCACTCACCTGCTTGGCAGTTAGACAAGAACACATTTGCCCATATCCTCTGTTCTCTGTCTCAAGCTATGAAGACACTGCTGTGGTGGGTTGCATCACTACTCCACCATTCATTCAGGAAGTTCCAATGCAAAACAAAAACAAAAATACCTTCAAAAGAAAAAAATCCATTGAAGGCTTTAGAGACTTTTGTGGGCCAAACTGATTGGCCTGCAGATCTACCTGATATGTTATACGGGTGTGATCAGCCTGTGTCAGTTTATCTCAAAGGCAGAGGAAAAGTAGAGGCATGCCCTGCCTTGCCTTGAAGTCTAGAACTGCTTGAAGTCTCCCAGTCCTGAATGAGTGCTCTCACTTAGCAGTAGGACAGTGCTGTATCTTTACATCAGCTGTGTCTCTACATGAGCAATTGCTGCCTGGTTCTTTGGAAGAACATCTTCTATTCTCTAGAAAGGATGTGATAGGAATATACAGCCATGATTTCCCACATCTCCAAATGAGGTGCTTATTTGCTGAAGAAGGATTAGCTTTCCATATCTGCTAGTTATAAGCAAATTCCACATTAGAGCGAACTTTATGCTGAAGTGTCTAACTCATCTTATGTGTTCAGTCCAGAGCCCCAGTGCTCTTAAGCAGATCCGGGTCGTATTCTCATCCTGACTGCCTTATTGTCTAAGGTCAGTGCAATCAGTTTGCTGTTTATTGGCTCTAAACTTTCAGTGAGCATTAGGAAACAGTCACTAGGAACAGTAGGAAGGAACATCAGGATGGTACGGCAGCTCTGTATGGGCTTTAGTTTCACCCACCTTCAGGCATCTCTAAGCATTTCTGACATATATGAGCCATTTTGAAATGAAGTGGCAACCTGACAGAAGAAGATAGTGGCCACATTCCCCATCCTGCAAGACAAAAATTCAGTGGTTAGGAGAGGGGACATGTTTGTCAGCAAGCTGTATCTCTTTTAAGTGAAGTTTCCCTCTCAGAATGGAAATCCTTAACTTCATAATGAATGCATTATTTCCAGCTCCCCTGAGCAGCCAGGGTATTTGTGTGTGTGTGTGTTAGTTTTCATAGTGGCAGCTAATTATTATACTCTGCAAATACCTCTCCTTTTTATTTGAGGTGTTTTTCAGCTGTCTTGCCTTTTACTCCTTTACCTCCCTCCCCTACTTTTGCTGCAAAAATATGGTTCCTCTAGATATCTTGTTACCATCCCAGTGTTTAGGAAATATTTAGAGTGTTTTAGGTAAATGCGTAGCAGAATTCCCAAGCAACATGTGTCTATTATCTGTATATCTTCTCATCTCCTCTTGGAATCTTAGGACTGGCTTGTGACAGGTCATCTGCACCTTCTGGAAAACATCCATGCTTCCATACTTCATTGTCCTGCAAAATTTATAATCTTCAGCAGAAGACTAGAAGGAAGAAATAAATGCACCATCACCACACTGCTATTTGAAATACGATGATCTTTCTTTGTCACAGAATTTTCCCCTCATCACTTCTCAGGAAAGAATAATGGTACATATTGTAATGGGCTGTACTTCCTTGAAACTGAGTGGAAATATAAAAAGAGGAAACAGTGTGACACACCCCTGGTACTCACATTTTAATTCACAAAAATGTCAAAGTGGAATCCATCATGGAAGATGTAACCATCATTAATTTATTTATTTATTCAGATTCAGCTTTGTTCCAAAGCAGCTGCTGATGGCAGTGTTTCTGGAGGTCTTATTTTACTGTGCTGTCATAAAGAAAAAAATAACCACAAGAAGAAAAATAAGCATGACAAGATCCTTGATACTACATGGTTATTGATTTCAGTTCGGCAGAAAGCAGTGTCATGGTGAAAAGAAACTGAGGAGTGTGGCAACAGGACAGGATGCAGCCTGGAAAATCAGGAATAAAATGAGCTTTTATGTATTTGTATTTGCCTTTAAGGCTTTTTAATTTGCAGGGAGATTACTTACTTTCAATCCAATACAGCAAAGCAATTATTAGTGGCTAATAACCAGGGGCTAGAAGTTTTTTAAGTATTTGGCATAATGTGTATTAGACTTTTAATTTTACACCTAAGAAATATATTCTCAAGGAGATCAATATCATTTAGATGTGTTAACATTTGTAAAATGTTGACTTTAAATAATTTTCCTTTTAAAACTACAATGCCTTGTTTAAAAAAAAAATTAAATATGTATTTCTTGTTTCAATTAGGACACGTTGTTTCATTCAGAGATTGAAGCATTAAACAAGAGAAAGAAATCACACACACACACACAAAAAGACATAAAATGTTTAACTGAGTAGAAATCATGCTCACATCACCATTGTCAGTTATCTATATACATTGAGATGCTTTGCAGTGTAGGTGATTAAGTTTTGGTCAAGGTGACCTTTGACAGTTAATTTTTCTGCCAGCGGGCTTCAGCAGAGAAATCCTGAGAATTCTCAGTTATGATTATTTTAGGAACAATTTTTTGTCCTGTTTGTAAAAGGAAGATTAAATAGATGGTCTGTTTAACAATTCATTCTTTTTTGCTATCAAGAACAGCAAGTGCATTTGATTAACCAACAGCTTCTCTCATCAATACTCAGTTTCAAAGCATCAGAAAAAAAAGAGATAAATGATGAATCAGGAGAGTCAGCTTTGTTTACACCAACAGATTCACAAAATAAGTTTCCTCCTCCCAGTTGTAAACTTCAAGAAAAGTATAAGTAAATACATCAGTGTACCATTTGTCTTCTGCCTGAAATGAAAATTAGGTTTAATAGGAAAAACATACCTACCATCTTCTGCTTAGGAAGTAAAAAACAATCCATTATAGCATAATGTTATTTGTTTGAGGATTATGAGGCAGTATAATTCTTTAACAAGATCATGCTGTGCGCTGTTGATGTGGAGAACATTGTTAATTCCATTTTGTCTAGGCTCCTACACAGTATAACTTGTGACACAGTATTGCGCTGTTTTTGTCTGGAGAAGTCACTTGGTGGTATAAGTGACATTAACTCTTCAAGCAATGAAAGGCACAGGCAAAAATATTGATAAACCTGTGCCTTTTTCTAATGAATGAAGGAGAGAGCAGTGTCAATAATTCCGTATCACCAGCCATGGGAAATTTGTGTTGTCTTATTAACTCTTTTTCTGTTCCATCAGCATTTGCAGTGAAAGCCAACATGCGACTCATCTTTTCCATCAAAATGCAATGGGGTCCACCAGGTATACTCATTACATGTCCCACAACTGGAAAATACTTCTAGCAGTTCATAGCACAAGCATCTTTGCCCTCCCATGGTGTCAAAAAGAATCATTATCTGTGGGCTATTTCTTGAGCACACTTAATGTGAATGCTAGAAGGGAATTCAGATAAGCCGTGCCAGCAGGAGGGCACTAAAAAGTGTGCAGAACTTCTAATGTGATGCAGAATGCAAGCAGCTCTATGTCAACATGCTGTTTCATAATGCTTCTGTAGGTCTGCTCATGCTCCTGTCAGTCTATTTTTTTACACCTCAGAGGCTTTTCAGTCACATTTGAATTGCTTTTTTTTTTTTTTTTCCCTTGATACTTGAATGGTATTTAAATCTAAATCCCCAAACTGTTAATACGTATGATGTACACACTGCATATCTGATATGAAAACCTGGTACACACATTGCACGTCAGTCCTAAAATTGCATGCGGGCAGGTAAGAAGTTCAGAGTCAGAACACCTAGAACACCTAGTTTGAAATGCAGCATTTTCTTCCAGCCTTGGAAAAGCAAATGCTAGAGAAGTGTTTAATCTATGTTTGTGAAGATACTCTTGTAGAAACTCCCATTTAAGAACTGTTGTCCGTTCCAGAGTCAGGTGGCAAATACCCTCCGGTGGCTTTTTCGACATCAAATTACACATTCTGTAAGTCTTAAAAATAGGTCCTGCTCCAGTACAGCTGCTGACTCAGACTGCAGGAAGATAGGGTTTCTGTTTACAGAGACAACGTAAAGCTGGTAGGCCAACCCAGTGACATATTGGAGTTCATCTGGGGGAGGAGGTCTTGAAGTGACATTGCATGTGTTTAAACTGCCATACTGCACGTCTTAAAAATAGAAGTGCAGTGAAGCAGATGGTTCACTTCCACCCCAGACACCATTTTGATAGGCACAACTGACAAGGAGCTTTTGATGATATGCATATATATGCATATGTACAAGCTCTGTGTATGTGAGTATATGCCAGCAAGTGTACCTTGAATATGGGCTATGATACAGCATTTTCGCTCACTTATGTATTCTTTCATGATGAACGTTTTTTTAGACAGAATATTTCTGTTTTCAGTTTCTGCTACAAGTTTCCATTTTCCCACTGTTTAGATACCTCTGACATTACAGACAGTCCACAGCACATTAACCACTTGCAAAAACATCTTTTCTCGTCACCTCAGCTCAGGGCAGCACTTCATCAGCTTTGGAACAAGGCCCAGAAGTAGTTCAGGGATTCCTGAGTGAGGATGCATGAAGATGAAACTGTTGGGACTAGAGTAGTGGATATAGAATCACAGAATCATAGAATGACCTGGGTTGAAAAGGACCACAATGATCATCTAGTTTCAACCCCCCTTGCTATGTGCAAGGTCACCAACCACCAGACCAGGCTGCCCAGAGCCACATCCAGCCTGGCCTTGAATGCATCCAGGGATGCAGCATCCACAACCTCCTTGGGCAACCTGTGCCAGTGTGTCACCACCCTCTGAGTGAAAAGCTTCCTCCTAATATCTAAATTAAACCTCCCCTGTCTCAGTTTAAGACCATTCCCTCTTGTCCTATCACCATCCACCCTCATCAACAGTCGTTCCCCTTCCTGTTTATACATTCCCTTCAAATATTGGAAGACCACAATGAGGTCTCCCTGGAGCCTTCTCTTCTCCAAGCTAAACAAGCCCAGTTCCCTCAACCTTTCCTCATAGGAGAGGTGCTCCAGCCCTCTGATCATCTTAGTGGCCCTCCCCTGGACCTGCTCTAAGAGCTCCACATCCTTCCTTTATTGGGGGTCACAGGCCTGGACGCAATACTCCAGATGGGGCCTCGCAAGAGCTGAGTAGAGTGGGACAATCACCCCCCTCTCCCTGCTGGCCACCCCTGTTTTGATGCAGCCCAGAACCCAGTTGGCCTTCCAGGCTGCAGGCACACACTGCTGGTTCATGTGCAGCTTCTCATCTACCAGAACCCCCAAGTCCTTCTCTGCAGGGCTGCTCTCAAGGAGATCTTCCCCAGTTTGTATAAATACCTGGGATTGCCCCAACCCAAGTGCAGCACCCTATACTTGGCCTTATTGAACCTCATTAGGTTTACATAGGCCCACTTCTCCAGCCTGTACAGGTCCCTCTGGATGGCTTCCCTTCCTTCCAATGTATTGACTGCACTGCTCAGCTTGGATATGGCTGGCAGGACGCAGATACAAGACCCTAGGATACATAGGATCCTCTGGCCACCACTGTAAATTCCAGCTGGGGATCACTTTGCTCTTTTGGTCTTGAGGTTCTAGTAGTAAAGTTCCTCTTTAAAAATCTATTTATTTCCTTAAAAATAAATACTGTCAATTAAAAAAAGAAAATAAAATTGATACTGAAAAGACACCATTTAAAACTATATCACAAAATGAAATTTTGAAAATGTTTCATTATGGATCATTTGACTTAAATATAAGTCCAAAGCTTTTTTCTTAACTTAAACTTTTTTGTAGATTAAGTTTTAAGTTTAAAAATTAAGTTTAAATTAAGTTTAAAATTGTATTTTAATTTCCTTGGGGCTCTCTGTCTGCTAGTGCATTTACTTATTTGCTCTCTCCATCCTCAGGTAGTGGGCTGCCTGTAAAGCAGGAAGCAATCTCAGATTTGTGCTGAATGAGTTGTGTATGCTTATCCAGAGTAACTCAAGTTAAAATAGATGTAAAAATACATCACCTCTGAAAGAAGTGAGCAAAATAAAGAAGTGAAAACAATAGTATCACAAATGTGTGTTGCTGCATGTGTGGCAGGAGACGGTAGCCCTTTGCCATGGCAGTCACCAGGAGTTGCTCAAGGACACAGACTGCACAACAAAAGAGCGGTCACTTGCAAAGTACAAGATCCTTTGAAGCAGTGATAGGGACAGAAAGGGAAGGCAAACAGGTGCACACATGCATTTGCTGCTGAAAGTATGCTGAGAATCCCAGGATAAAAGGCACATTCCACAGACACCATGCTGCATTTGGGAAGTGCTGTGGGTACGTGCTTGTATACAGTTGTGTATCTGCACCAGCAGAATCACACAGCTGTGACTTGTCAAGATCACCCAATAAATCTCTTGGAGGCCAAGGTACAACTTAATATTCTGATCTAAAGATCAGAAATTGTGAATTTTCTCCAGTCATGAAGTGTCTGTTCAGTAGCTGGATAACTTCTGCTTCTTTTCAGTGCACATGAACTAAAGCTGTATCTCAGAATACTTATCTCAAACTCCATTCATGAAACATTCTTGTGAAACTACTCCTGGATATTATTAAACACCCTGAATACACAGATTACAGATTTGGGATTCAGAATACCTAGATTTAGCACTTGACTTTGATAATGAGTTGAAATCACTATTGTATAAAACACTTCTGTGTTCTTTTTTTCATTTCTAGCTTTTGTCTTTTGGGAATCTGTTGCTATTTGTTATAACATGTATATATGCACTGGAGTTAGTTTCTAGTAAGAAGGGAATTTTTAAGCAGAAAACTTTCAAGCTGAAGGGGATTTCCAGGATGGAAACTGAATAAAGCCTGCAACTTCATATAGTGTTTGGCCTCATGAATTTATGATGCATACTATTTTATGACATTTAAAAAATGTTTGGAAAGCCATTTCAATGTCTTGCAAGGAAAATTTCTCTACCTCTGCTTTAGACTATGCAGATCAGATACTGTCAGTGGCTTCTGAAAAGCTTGGGACATAGCATCCAACCACGGAATTCATCCAAAGTTTCTAATAGGTCATTTGTGCTATTCTCTAAGCTTGACATAACCATTTAAAATTGACTTAACAATGACTATGTGAACAGCAGACTTGCCTTTGAACTGCACTGCAAGCATACCTTAAGAATTAAACAGCCAGCAATAGTAAGCTTCTCGGCCTTTGCTTATATACTGCTTATACACTGTATTCTGCTATTGTAAGAATTGGCTGTCAAGGATTCTATAATACAAATAATCCACAGGAACAATTTCTGTGAGGAAATAATTGTGTTTAAAACATGGAGATGTGTTAGAATTGTGACTGTAGTTTTCTTTTTATAATAAGGCTTTGCCTGCTCTTCAAATGAAATATTTAAATTATTTTGGGGGACCGTATATCACTTAAAGCTTTAATATAATTATTTTATTCACACTTTCACAGAAAACTTTCATTAAAAAAAGTCAGGCATTTGAATAGAAAGGTAAACATACACCTGTTACTGCTGCTTTCTTTTACCCATTTATCTTACTTCTCACTAACTCAGCAAATCCTTTATAGTTTTGTACACTGCGTTCCAGTACTGAAGGAACAAAAAAATACAATTATAAAAAAAAAAAAGCTTTCAAAATGGAAATTTTAATGACCCTGATCTGACCTGGCTCTCAGAAGAGGAATTAGATGACTCCAAATATTTAAAAGAATTGTGTAAAGCCATGCAAGGAGTAGTATTTCCACACTATGTTTCTTAAGATCAGAAATAGAAATGACTTCTTTTTTCCATAAAAGCTGACATCTTGATTTTTAACCAGATGCACCGGACACATGGAGGAGCAAACAGCAGAATGCAATAAGAACCCCTTGTGTTGCAGGCAAGGATCTCTGTCCAACATCTGTTCACACTGGCGTATTCAAGAGAAATTAAGCCAGTACATCATCCCTGCCCATGGCAGGGGGTTGGAACTAGATAATCTTTAAGGTCCCTTCCAATCCAAACCATTCTATTTTCTATGATCATGATCCTAAGAGAACTGCAATTACCCTACTGATAACTGCACCCATACTTATGGTCTATGGAGACAGACAAGTGATGAATGACAATTACATGGGACTTTAATACTCCTATGGCACATTCACCTTGACCTCTTCTTGAAGTACTCCTAACAGCAGAGAAGCAACAGGCTGTGTTGCCCTGGGAGCAGCATGGAATAACAAAGGACTTGTACTTTTTTTTCTTTTTAAGGCAATCTTCTCATTAACATTTAGAAGGACACTTGAATCCAGAATCTGGACTCTTATGCCCATGGATGAGGAAGTCATGATCAATTTTATGGAATAAATTTTCTTTCACAAATTTGATTCTTGGTGTAATGTGTCAAGAGTAGTAGGAATTTGTTGTTCTCAGAAAGGATCATCTTATTCATATTGCAAAAAGTTTGTTTTCTTAGAAATGGTCAGATAAAAGCACAGAACCTACAGATATGCAAATATGTCTCACTCTTCCCCAGTCTAAATGTTTACTTGGTCATCTGCATACAAGGATTGCCTGTTCCAGCTATCTGCCTCAAAAGATCTGACTGTTCCTACCACTAGTGCATGGCAATGGATCAGCAGCTGTGGATTAGCTGACTGTGCTTGAACCGACACTGATTCCAGCTAGAATTAGTTGGCACACTGGCTAACACTGACATTTACTGGTATCTCATAACTCCCTTTCTCATTCCAGCTACTTTTGTCTGAGCTAACAGCAACTGCAGAAAATGTAACTTGATGTTTGAAAGTACTATGGCTTAGCATGGGATAAAGGGTTTGCAGGAACTGGCCAAGGCTTCATGCAAAACTCGTTATTTTAACTATGGTAGAGCATAGCTGAAGAAATCCCTTACAAGTTTCTGGCTTTAATTTCTCTTTGGCTATACACATGTGCATACACAATATTTTCAGAGTCAGAGGAAGGAAAGGCCATTAAAAGTAAAGGAATTAAAAAGAGGACACAAAGATTATTGATGTTGTTTATTTCTATGCTCAGTAGTCCAAATATGATTTCTTCAAACTTACATGTATGATGGCTTTCCTACCACAGAGCTGCAAGACTCTAAAAGTGTAATGTATCCTTTAGGCCTAAGTACTATGAAATTTATGTCTCCAGTAGTTTTGAAGCAGTGATAAAATTATCTGCCAAGAACTGGCACACAAGAAAAAATATGTAACTCACAGATATTTTGTCTCTGAACAATGAGTTTTATTTCAAGAAATGACTTCAGGCTATGAACACCAAACTGGGTTTTCTAGGTTAACGGAGGAAAAAGATATTTTATTTCTATTGAGCTCACTCAAAACTATATGTAGAGCTTGTTATACAAACAAGGGATTTTTTTTTTATCAAAATACAAAATATTTTATCCCCAGATTCCATCTCCTTAATGCAGTTCTTGTCAGATGCAGACATATTTTGCTGCTATATATATAGATTCTTCCTAATGTACTGAATTGCTGCTGTTTCATCCATGGATCTCTCCTGCAGTTAGTGGAAACAGAGACCAAATGAGGACCTTAGGTGTTTGGCTCAGCTAACATTTTTCACAGCACTTTTTGGCTGCTTTTATCCAGTATACACCAAAACACCATTTGAAAACCTCTTCAATAGGTTGTCCGTTAGCAAAAAATGATTTTTAAATTGAAAATACAGGGGGGGAATATATATATATATATGCATATATACGCATCACAACAAGGCATGGCTGGTACATAGTAACATACTCATTCTTACAAAAATTGCTTTAGCTTCTTTAGTTCCTTGAAATATTTGGGACTGTAGCTTGGCTCTTCACCACACAAACTAGCAGCCCTACCATCTGCCTAGTACTGGTCTAATGCCCACTGCAGGGGACAAATCCTGAATGAGTCATCACCAATGAATCATTGTCCTACTTGGGGATTTCCTCTCTGAATTTTCCCACTCCAAGTTATCATGAGAAGGACATTCTACTCCTTCAATATGGTAAGTAAGAATCAAGCCAAATGAGAAGAATTAAACAATGCATAGCTGCTACAGCAATAGGAAATGTGCCCAGTTCTTGAATTTCAATATCAGTTTTGCTAGCTACAGTAATTTCTTTTGTGGTTTTGCCTTTTTGGAAAGAAACAAAGACCTTTGAGAGCATTCACTTAGTGTGACAGTTTTACAGATCCCTTTAATCACTTCAGAAGTTGTCCATTTATATAAGATACTAATTGTTCTCCCCTTAAGCAGTAGCACTGCTCTCTGAGGTGTGCTATTAATCGATCCTCCTAAAGACATGAATATTTCCTCTAAATGCCAATCTAGAAGAAGTAATTAGATCAACGGTGATTACGGTGGGGGTCTGTTGCCAGGCAGAAGCAAGGCAAGAAATGAGATTTCTGATACTAAGAACAATTAGGAGTGAGCCATGTAGGCAGCAGGAACTGTGGTAGACAGAAGTGGGATGGATGTAGTGGCTGATGCATGGTGTGAGAAAAGACATGGACAGCGATTTGCAGGTGAAATTAAAAAAGAGTAATGGGAAATTTTGGATGGAACAGATATTCTGGAGTCTTCAAATCTCTCAGAGGAATTAGTTATTAATAAGAAGGGAGACTGAAGTGCTTTCTACAACATTCATTATTATTATGTATTGCGAATTATCTGGAGAAATTCTGTTTTTGTTTTTGATGCTTATACAAAATTTAATAGAACTTTTTGCTAATGTAGCAGCAGTTGCAGTGTAACACAGAAGCCTGGAAACGTTCAGCATGTACTGATGAATCAATACATCTCTGATAAAAAGCTTTATCTAAAGGCAATTTTCTAGTTCATGCTCAGTGGCATACTGAGGTTGCCTTAGCAGATCCATGTTCTGAGCTGGCATATCTCTGTCAGCCCAGGTGTCTCTGCATCTTGCTTTGTTGCAGAATAAAAACATATCCAACTGAGAATTTGCATTGTTTTCCCTGAGTTTGTGACTATTAAAAACAAACCGAGTGTTAGTTAGATTCTTAGCTCCCTCTCCTCCCTCTCCCAAAATATATTTTTGTTTCTGTAATTTTTGGCATCTAGTAATATGATTGAGCTTTTATACTATGATTCATGCTGAATGGACTGTGCACCAGCAGTCCTAACGTGATGAATGGGATTATAAACATTATAGAATAAAACCTAATAGTAATATCACAATCTGAGGTAATTATTTCATGTTACATAATGACGCATTATCTAGTTGATGACTTTCATTTTATTTTCTCGAGGGAAGTATCAGATTTGTTCCTGTTTTTTTAGCTGATTTGGAATAGAAGATCAGATCATGCTGAATTTCCAAACAATACAAAGCAAAATGGGTTCTGAACAGTCAAAGGCACAGAGTTAGCAAACATGACAAGTCCCAGGGTGGCCCAGTGGACTGGCGGAAGTTACCTAATCAACAAATAATCCAAAGCGGGGATGCCCAGTGAAATAGAGCTGCTTGGAAAGACGGAAGCAAATTGGAAAATTGTTAGTAAACTGCAATTTTGTTAAATGTAGTGCTCTCACAAAACAGCCAGTATCATTTCAGGTTTTGTGTAATCTAGGGAATCAAAGAGACAATGTTGATTTTCCTACAACTTTGTCAAAAAGTTTTAATTTTACTAAGTCAAGTACTAAGGAGCCCTTTATCTAATCAGACATAACCAGTCTTTAAAAATGTAATGCTTTGTCTTGTCTTACAGCCTTAAATTTTATTTTTTCCTCAATAATAAAGATCAGCAATAAATGGACACCCAGGTAATAATCACTAAGCCATTCACAGACTCTGGTTGAAAAATTATCTTGAGCCTGATTTTCATTTTGTATGAAGATCACATGGGTGACCAACCAACTTTTAAAGGCTGCCCCCACTTTGGCAAGGATGTGCCAGAAGCTGTTGGAAAAGACTATGAAAAGGCAAAGTTCATCACTAGAGCTCCTTCTCAGTGTGTAGATGTATTAGAGAACTTTTTTTTTTTAAATTTTTTTTTTTCTGGTGTATGATGTCTGTATGATACATGACAGGAGATTATTCTTATCTTTCAATAGCAAAATAATAGATTAGGAATCAAGATCCAAAGCCAGCTCTTCTGATTATTAAAATCTTTTTAAATTAGTGAGAACTTATATTTGAAATAATTCATAATATGGGAGGTACTGGTAATATACACAGAAAGACCTTTATTTCTTGTTTGTCTAGAATGGATTGTGGGCTGATTATCCAAATGTAACAACATCCAATTAAAACAATATCTATTTTTTGATGTGTAGACACCCAACCAAAGTATTTCTGTAGAGAACAGAGCCTAATGAGAGCCTTTATGAAACTAGGATGGCCACTCATTAACCTGCTGTCAACCTTCCTCCATATTGCTCTCCACCCAAGAGCACCAACAAAAAAATATTCACTTTGGAAGAACATTGTGTCCAGTCAGAAAGGTCAATGACATCTGGCTGTAAAGCAGCTGAAAATCTTTCTTGTAGGAAGCTTTGTTCTATGTGAAAGAAAATCACAGTGTTCATGAGTGCTAGGAAATGCTGATCTCAATCACAAAATAATTTGACTTAATAACACTAGTAAATAGTGTAAGTGTCACTGCTCCAGGGAATATTTAGGGATTCCTCTGATTACAACTACATTCAAGCTCACTTCTGTGACAGTCAGTGCATGTAACTTACAGTAATAATAATATATTTTGGTAAAACCAAAAGTATAAAGAGAAGAAAATAGAATTTGTTTATCATTTTTAAATCAGTTTCAGACTACTTCTTTTTATTTCCACAGTAGATGCTGCAATATTTCAAATGGAAAAGTTACATCAAGTTATCCAACTTATTTTCAAACAACTGAAATTGAGCTTCCCAAGATATATTGTAATGACATCGAGGTTTAGACCTGTTGCTAAAATATCTGAAATATCTTCAGCCTTGCAGTAGCACTCCAGGTGTGAGCTGGAACCTCTGGGAGAGACATTGCCTCATACTCTAGTCAGAAATACCTTCTGTAGCTGAAAGCAATACCTTCAGCTGTTCTGGTCAGAATAGAAGCTATCATTTTATCTACACTTAGCCTGGATAAGATATTTGAGCTAGCTTCCAGTCAACAAACATGACACTACATTCTCAGCTGGTGTAAACCAACTTCAATGGACCTACATCAATTTATGCAGGTGGGGATTTAGCTTGAGCTTTGTTTTCTTTTAAATCAAAGTTTCAACAAAGATAAACCCCAAACCTGGTCACATGGACTCAAAGCTTGTTGACATTCTCTGGAAGCGCTGTCTGTTGTGACCAGTATATTGCCTAAATATGAGACAGAGCAAGAGTGCCTCTGTGTTTATTGACTGTACTTGTCAGCTTTGCTGTTGCACGGGTACAAGGCTAGTCCATCTGTTTGTCTATAGGCAAAACAATGTGGGTCTTGTACTCAAACAAAAGTAAAAGGGAAATGAACATGTCATGTGGTTATGTGATGCTATAGCTGAGCTTTTAAAGATTAACAAAAACATGTCTTTTTTAAATGCTTGATTTCATTATGGATCAAAGATTATCAGTTCTGCAAATGATACCAAAAAAGAAGTTATTCTCTGAAGATGAAAACCATTTATAGAAGTGAGTATAAAACTGCTGTTAAAACCATACAGAAAAAAAAAATAGTACTTTGGGAGGGATCACATTTCATTGTGACCAACACTTTACTCAGTAAAGGCCAGAATCAAACACACTAAGTCCCTCTAGACATCAGTGCAACCACTTACTAAAGCACACTGATATGCAGACTTGCTGTCTTGTTGATGCCAGCAGGAGATTACTGTCAATCCATTTTATCATTGTTACGACAGGTCAACTGAGCAGCTAGGAAAAAAAGCCAATAAGGAGTGTAGTAACATATTTCAGAACAAAGTAGTTTAGTAATTGAAGACAGAAACTGAAAATGAGTTTAAGTGACATTTAGTTCATCTGCCAATTCTGACAAGGCCATTACAAGTATCTGACAGGGCTCTGGCCAAGTAGTAAAGCATTTTGAGGTCCTTCCCCCCCATAGCCTGACATGAGTTGCTATGCTTGGGACCATGAAGCAACAGTGAGAGCCACTAGGAACTAGGAAAAAAAGTCACCTCAGGGAAACAGGGTGAAAAATAGGTTCTGTTATAAACCACAATAACTGAGGGAGGAAGCAGAGGAAAAATAGCGTCCACTTCTGCTCTCAGGAGAACGCAACTAGTGCATCCTTCCATTCTCAGCACAGTGAACCAAGGGCCATTAGCCTTATGATAACCATTTTATTTATCTTTGAAGATTGTTCCAAGGCTAGAGTTCTAATACAATGGCAAATGCACTCTTGATTTTTATTATATGAAAAAATGTCCATTTAAGCATAATGCTCTGACAAAGTGAAAATGCCTTTAAAGTACATTTTGGAGCAAAGTCACATTTTAGGAGCATCATAACCTACTTTTGTTTTTCACAGTTCATGTCAGTTTGCATTTTTCATTTTCTCTCAAATGTTTTGCATAGGCACACGTACAGGATTGTGTGTCTGTACATGCATATGAAGGTTTGTAAGAAATTCTGTTAACTGTTAATTATAGAAAGAAATATATTTTGCTGTGACATGGAAACAGGAACAGTACTACAGGGCAACAGCTTCTGCATCATGCAGTGCTCTGAAATCCTCCTGTTGAATTTCTCTACTGCCCACACTTTCTCTTGGGATAAGTTAAACGAGATACCATAACACTATAATTTGAGCATACTCCTCCAAAATTCTTGTCAAAGCCAGTGTGCTTCAGAGAAAGGTTGGATGTTTCCAGCCCTGTTGCCAGATCTCAAGAAAACTTGTGATCTTTGCCACAATAGAGGACTTCACCAGCTTCTTCCTTATAACTACTGGGGATTTGGATGATCTAACTGTCCTTGAACAAGGATATCTGCCTTGTTGGCTGCTCCACCCACCTTGGGCACAGAAACTGCATCTGAACTGCTTTCAAGTATGTAGACTGGGAGGCAGTGGGACACTTAAGATCCAGCAGGTTTCAGCTGTTATGTCTCACAGATCACTGTCGGAGGCTGTAGCTGATGTGCAGTAGGAAGCCTAGGGATCCTTTTGTGGTGGGAATTTGAGTGAGTGTGAGCTCCACAGGCCTGTCCATTTCCTATCCTTAGGGTGTGAGGATCTGAGGCAGCCCTTTGGGCCACTGCTCTCCTTATGCACCAGTTATGTCTTAGTCTGTGCTTCAGCAGTCTCTTCTATAGCAGAGATCAATGACTTTCTGCAGCTATGCCTGAGGAAGGATGGCTGACATGCCTACTAGATTTAATGTGTTTCTGACCCAGTTCTCTCTCCCTGGCAAATCAGTGCACTGCACCCCTCAGACACTTCAGCTGACATGAGGTAATATTGCTACAGCATTTGTAGTGTTCCCTAGGAGTTCCCTGTAACCCAGAAATAGCACAGCAACACTAGCTGCTTATCAAAGAAGTGACGGGGTTGGAAAGCCGACCCCTATAACACAGAACGTCAGATTGTGGCCTGCATGCACAGAGCCATGTCACCAGCACTCAGCACATAGGTGTGTAACCCCTAACACACAAGCCCTAAAAGAGGGAGCTGAAAAGGGAGCTAAAAAGGGATCATGAGGACAGCCTGCTGCAGCTGCTCACACCTCCCAGCAATTCTGGCTGTCACGGACCATGCCAAGCAGTCACATGCGCTGAGCTGTGGAAAGAATGTGTGGTGCCCGGGATGGAGAAGTGTCACTCTGTGTGACTCCCTTGTGGATGGTGTTTGACAGCGGTTAGCAGGCCTGTTTCCCCAGCTGACCCCTGAGCACAAAGGGGCTCCTGATAGATGCTGTGCCCAGCCTGCATTTCAGAGTGTGGTTTTTTTGAATATCTAAGGTGATTATTTAAGGTTAAACTGCAGATCTGCAGGCCATGCTGGATTTTGGTAATGTTACCCTCAAGCTACCTCTGGCTGAGTTCATTAATTCAGCAAAAGGAACATTTTGGCCCTGAGATACCGCACAGTCATGTTAGCAAGGTCTTATACCCAAAAACATCAGTTCAGACAGAGTGCTACAATCATAAAATCATGGAAAATAAGACCAGAAGGGACCTCACAGGAGGCCATCCAGCTCATCTCTCTGCTGAAGGGCAGGTTCAGCTCTGTCCAAATAATTCATGACAGATATTTTTCTAACCAATTCTTAAAAATCTCCAGTGATGGACATCCCATAAATTCCCTGAGAAATCTACTTCAGCATTTAACTGTTCCTTATGTCCAAAACTTTGTTTCACTTAAAACCTATTATTTCTAGTTTTGGAGATGGCAGACTTAGCAATATTTATTTTTCATCTATTTCCTGATTTATATTTTGGAGTTGACTATCTCCACCAGTTTTTCCAGATTATGCATTACCATGTACCTCTGTTTTTCCTTCCATTACAGTCTTTTAGTCAATGGTCTGGTCATTACTGCCAGTTTCCTCTGGGCTCTCTTTGACTGCCCTTTTGTTTCAAAGAAAGCTCAATGTAGACAAACTTTAAGGATTCTCTTAGGAAGTGTGAAATGGATACATTTTCTCTGCTTTTATAGATAATTTTCTGCTGTTCTGCGGCTATCTTCTGACCACTGGAAATCATACAGCTTGTATATATTTGTGGAAAGGGAACTGTTAAGTGACTACAATTCCTTGTTTTGGAACAACTCACACGATGTCACATCAGAAGTGGTATGTGAATTATAAGCCTGAGCTGGCCAAACAGGAAAACTCAGATATAAATTATTTGCAGTAAATCTCCAATTCAAAAGAACACATTCAGGATATATCAATTCCAGAAGGCATTCCGCCTGGGCTTAGCCCCTTGTCCTGGAGTCTCAGGAAAATGCTTGGTTATGTGTCAGAATCATGCTCTGCTTGTGAGAATTACACCAAATGTACTGCCTAAAAGGTCTATCTTTGTGAATGTGGAAGTGGATGCTACATTTAGCTACAAATGAACTTGCTTTATGAGAAATATTAATTGGATCAATTAATCAGAATTGTGTTACTTGTCAAGGTCAAATTCTTAGATTTACCCAAAGCAATGGCTATAATTTATGTAACAACAGTAACGCAATGTAGACATACCAAAAAGCTTCATGTTATTCTAGCAATGTAGCCCTAATCACATGTATAACTTTAGGGACTTAGGATAATACATCTTGTCCTTAGACAAAATTCTTCCAATTCCTTTCTTATCTGAGCTTATCTCCTCTCCGTTAGAAGCATATCCAAACACTTCATGACATGTTCTTATTTATGTTACAGTTAAACCTCTTAATAATTTCTTAAAGGGAGTGTTTTGTACAGTTCAGTATGTACTCAGATGACTACTCTCAGAATGATTTCAGTCATACATCTCCACACAGCCATTTAAATGTTTGTGATTATATTCTCACTTGTGATACTTTTTTCATTCTTTATCACTGTTATATCTTCACCACTCTTCTCTGAAACATATAAACAATTCCTGACAAAATCACTTGTATCAACAGCATTTTTACAGTGCTCTTGTTTTTCTGAAAAGAAATTGGCATGTAGTTAAAGTGAAAGCTTTATTTCTTGTCCTGCTTTACAGAACCATTAAGCATCTTGAAATTATCCAACTTCAGTTAGAGATATGAGTAATTTGTATTTAAAAATATATATGCTTTTCAAGTCCTGTTGATGTTGTAGTCACAGGCTTGTGTATTTTTACCATACTTCAGGATAATGTCATAATCAACACCACTATCAGAGAAATGCTCTTGTGCTAAAAAATAATTATCACCAGGGAAATAGCAAGTGTAGGTAGTTGGCATTTGTGCAATGATAAAGAAGGCAGAGAAAACAGCCTTCAGTGAGTGTCATCCAGAGAGGCACGCATGAGTCCAGGCACGACATATGTCTGTGGGCATGCAGCTCTTTGGCCCACATTAGCTTTGCAGCCAAACCAAGCTCTGAGAAGTGACCTGCTGTCTGGAGAACCTCTCCAAGTTCTATGATCAAGTTAAATGTTGAAATTCCTGAGTGATACATTGTTCTTGGGATTGGATTGAAGTACAGGCATCAACAGGAAAAATAAAATTAATTAATCCGACAAGTCATTAGTTTTCCAAGTTGTGGTCTAAAGCCATGATGATTTGTGAGAGAGCACGTGAAGCACTCTTAAGGGCAACATAAACAAATGAATTAATTAGAAATATGATAATACATGTGGAGAGTAGTCCGAGAGAATAAAGAAAGTTCATCCAACAAGTGGAAATTACTGTGACCTAAGAATAAGAAAAGGTTCCCTAAAATAATTCAATTTTATCTGTGGCAAGCATGTGAAACATGAAATATAATAGCTTTTCAAAGTTCCTCCAAAGTTTGGAAGCTTTTGTTTTACTGTAACAATGGCGTGGGAACAAACATTTGTTTTCTTTCTGTTTCTAGATCTACCCTAATTCATGGGTGGGAATGGAACAAAATCCTTGTCAGAGATCTGCAGTGAGTTTTGTTTCTGAGCTGACTTGAGTTCAAATTATGGTAATTTGGATGTGAACCAAACAAATCATCTGCTATATCTGAACAAATCTCACTTCCTTTACACTAGAACCCATTCCCCATGCACGTATGATCTGGATGTCTAACCATATTCTAGAAAAAGGCAGAGAATTTACTAGGCACATTATTATGGCTGAATGAAAAATCTGCAGAGGAAACAAGCTTCAAACCAAGCATATATACACAATACAGTTGAAAAGAACTAACGGATTTAACTCATTCCCAGACTTTTTTTTTTTTTTTTTTTTTTTTTTAATTGCATAAAGTGGAAAAAAAGAGTCCAGTGTTAGAATGTAATAATTTTCCTAATGGGGCCATAGTCCTACCTTTCTCACCACACAGTGGGCATTGAGGCTGTGCCTCTGTTAGTGAACTAACAAAGCCAGGGCACAATTTATTTAGACAAAAGGTATGGCCTTACTTCTGTCAGTAAAGCTAAATACTTTGGACGTGGGTCTCTGTCCTGGCTCTTTTTAGTTGCCTCGAATAAATATAGCCTGATAGATTGCTAAGGAAAGATTATGGGAAATAGATCAAGTAAAATGATCCTTTCTTCTGATGTAGAGTCCCAGCTTTTGCAGTCCAGCACCTTTGGGAGCCAGAAGCTGCAGACACAATTTAAAAAAATGCAGATGAACTCTCTTCCATTTCTTTTTCACTTTTATTGTGTGAAAATGTGCTTCCAAGCCTAATATATGCCTTCTTAATCCTTACGCTGTAAGAAACGGAATTCTTTTTTATTACTCCTTTCCAAACTTTTTTTTTTTAATTTTATTTTCGTTTTTTACAGGTTTTACCACTTTCCCTCAATCATATCTCTCCCAGGCTGAAAAAGACCCATCTACTTAATCTCTGTTTGTATAGGAATCATTCTGTAGTATAGCTCATTCTTGTCACTCTTCTCTGTGCTCTCTCAAGTTCTATCAGATTCTTTTAGAAATATATTACCCCAATCCATGTTGTTGTTCAGATAGAGGCATACAGTAGGTTTTCACAGCTATCTCAAGTTTTAAATTCCTCATAGTTTTCCCAATAATTCCTACTTTGTCTTTTTTTTTTTTCTTGCAGAAGACATAGCAACATTTCACTGAAGTTCTCAGGGACTTTAAGATGGCTCTTAAGTGTAGTAATAGCAGTAATAGTGAATTTAGAGTCCATCACTGTGTATGAGGAAGGCTGTATTTTTTTACTCAGTTCATGACTTTTCATTTATTGACATTGATTTCATATCTCACATCATTGCTAAATATCATGAGACTTTTCTGTCACTCAGTTAATTGCCATTAACTCTGTATCATTACAAAAATCACGTCACAGCTCACCATCGTTTCCAAGGCATTTATGAACCCTGGCATTCCCTCCAGAGCAGATACCTGCAGCACTGATAGATCTTTGGTGTGATTATTCACCCCATTCTGTTTCCTGTCTTTCACCAAGTAATCTGTGGGAGGCTTCACTTTTACGCCATGACAATTCTGTTTCATTAATATCATTTATCTCTCTTTGAAAACTCAAGTTCATAAGTTTGAGTCAACATTGTCTAAATGATCCTTTTGACTTCAGAGGATTGCCATAATTTTGCAAAGTACAGCTTTCTTCTACAAAAGTTGTTCTGATTCTTCCATAATATATCATATTTTCTCATTTGTCTACTTATTATTTTTATATTGATACTTAGCAATTTTCTTCATAAGCAAGTTAGACTTACTGGTCTGCTGGAGCAAGGAAGAGCCCCTTTTAACAGCTGATTGCCCATTTGTCACTTTCCATTATGTTATTAGCAAATTGTTTGGCATCAGTCTCTCCAATTACCAGTTCACACTGGTAATTGTGTCCTCGGGATTTTAACTATAAAGAAATTCAGTAACAAAGGTATCTCTTTATCTTCCCCACAATGAACACAAATGCAAACAAACAAACAAACAAACAAACAAAACCAACTGTATTTGATCTATAGATTTGTGCTAGACGTTTTGTTTACTGTGATTCCATTTAATTAGTTAAAAAGCTCAATTCCATTTCTGAGGGATGATTTTACTTTTTCTTTTAATAATTCCTCTGCTATTCAATGATGAGCTTAGGGAAGGAAAACCAAAGAGCACTGTCCTTTCACAAGTATATTTTGATGAGTAATACATATGATCTGAGGTCCTAAGGTGGTGTAAAAATGTAATAATTTTACCCTTTTAGCTAGCTAATCATTTTGATTAGTTTTCTAACTTTTAAGTAACTTTATTCCTTAACTGCAAATATTAAATTAGTGTGGTGAGATTTGTTGTATGCTTATTTCTTCTCTTGTGAGTTTTTTTCATACTCACAGTCCTATGAAATTTGACTAACCTATGTCCACAATTACATAGTGTTGCATTAAATCCTGAGATCTAAATTTAGAAATGTTCCTTATTTTGTAGTTTTTCAAGTGATAATTGCAGCGTGCAGTCAGTTGCAATGAAATATGTAGTCAGTTAAGGTTTGTCAAATGTGGATTTGAGAACTTTGTTTTTAATATTTTAGACGCTGCAGTTGTGCTTTGGATGTTAATGCTCTTTTTTGAATCTTTGTTTCTCTATTCTTTAGTTCTCCATCTGTTAAATGAGAACAACTGCATTTATTTACATTGCATTGGTATTACAAAGATAAATATACTATAAATTCAACTATAATTGGAAGATGCAGCAATAGCAGTGTTCATAAAAGCATTCAAGAAAAAGAAGAAATTTTGAAAGGCATCTGATTCATGCATATGGTGCTGTACTGAATACTGTACATTGGTATTAATGCTTATAGACTGTACTTCTACATCCTTGCTAATCTCTATGTTTGTAACATGGAAGTTGCGTTAAAATTAATGAGTATATTTTAAGAATAGTTAACCTTAGAGAAAAATAAAAATACTAAGAATGCAGACAAAGGCAAAAATATCCAGAAGAAATATTCAAAATATTCCATACATTCTTAGTTTTGCTTTGGATCTTGTGAATTTATTCATTGGCTGAATTTTGTAGCCATATTGGCTGATTTTTCACAGAGGAAAGGAGTGTGCTATGTTGAGATATGAAAGCAAAGCACTGATTAAATACACCAGAATGAAGAATAAGCTGATAGAAATAAAATGAGCTGAGTTAAATGGATGAACCAGACAGACCACAATGATATTTTCAGTGAGGTGAAATAGGGTAAAGCTGAAAGATGACTGCAGCCCTACTTGTGAATAGAACCGAAGGGCCAACAGTGACATGGTGGTGTTCCATCACAAAAGGAAGAAAGATGCATTGTCAGATGACCAAAGTATGGAAGAAACCGTTATGCTCCAGGTGACTTGAAAAATTGTAAAATATTATGTCATGTAAAATCCATCATCTTATGCCCTGTTGTGTACTGAGCAATGGCAAAACCCAGTAATTTGACATATCTGATTTAGGAGACTAAGTTCAAAACTGATTTGTTGTGAAAGAAAATAATTTAATAATCAGAGCTCTTAAACACATGTACTGTAAAATACTTGTATATGTACAAGGCTAGAGACAGTTTCATAATATATGCAGATAAAGTTTCTACATCTAGAAATCATTTTGTCTTATTTTAACAGCATACAATAAACTTTCTATTAAAATACATGGTTTTTTTCAGAGATTAAGATTAAAATTATATATTTAATGGACAACTGGAAACTTGCCATCATACAAGGAAGAGAGATGTTCCTGACCATTCTTAGAAATATTTAATAGTCTAAGGACAGTGCACTCACTTATATTTCTAATAAAAATCAGGGATTGTGTTGTTTATTTTGGTTCTTTAACTATTCTTAGAAATTGAACTGTTAGTTATGAGAATTCTTAATAAATTCTTGTTGCAGTTCTTATCTATCCCACCTTCCGAAGGAATAAACAAGAGGCATTTATCTCAACACAGCTAACACGTCAAGAACTTCACCCAACCTATTTGCTGTCTGCTATTTTCAGAGAGATGGGTCACAACAGTAGCTTCTATTCCTGCAGACAGTTGCCAAAGGCAGCATGGGTAACTAGTTCAGAGTAGACATCTGTCTTGTAAAAAACTTAGGGGAGTTGAAACCCTCTCGGGGAGGCTGATGACATTAGTTGCATGAAAAGAAAAGGGACATCATGAGCAACAAAGAGGCTAAAGTAAGCAAGATGAGCAGATCTTCATTTGATGGCAGGAGTCATGCAAAGGAGCAAATCCAGGAAAGGAAGTTCAAGTTTCTTAGAAGTTGGCAAACAGGAAGCCAAGCCAAAGAAGTCAAAAGTAGAAAATGGCCAATAAAGTTTCACATCAGGCAGTGGTGAAGGAAATGAAATGAGGATGCTACCAAAATACTCAATGAAAAATGCACAGGGAAGTGGAAGGCACAGGAAAAAGGAACGCATGGGATAAACTGAAAAGGAGCCTCTTTGCTCAAACCATGACTAGTGGGCACACCTTCCTCTTCTCACAGGGAAACAATTTGTGCTCTTCTGACAGGTGCACTGGGAAGGATAAAACAGAGGGACCTGAACACCTGTGCCTGGTGAAACACATGAACTTTTAGGCTCAAGGCAGAGCAGCAACTCTGACATTATGCAACTTCCCTGTTGGTAATGCTGCTACCCTTGTCTGCAATCCATGGCCACTTTAATAATAACCTCAGCTATCAGATTTGCCTCAAATCTCCCTGCAGTCAAAGAGAGTATTTCCTTCCTTTGGTTTTCTCTGTGGTCAGTTACATTATTTCTGTAATAGCAGACTTTATCAAGATACTGATTTTGATCCAAATTTTCTGTCACAGTCATGCACCACTTTGCTTATGTGGGTTTATTTCACATCTTTAACATTAATTAAATGCAGAGGAGGTTTGGTTAATTTTTTTTTTCATATTAATTTTCTTTTCTCAGATTTGTCCCTTCTCTTTTTTTTTTTTCCTAGTAATTGCAGAAGGATTAACTGCATTGTTAGAGTTCCGAATACAAATAAGAGGGTTTTTTCCCTTTTTCTTCCCTGACTACATTTCTATTACTGCAATCACAAGCATTGTTAACAACATTAAAAGTCACAGCAGCTGTGAACCAGGCTATGGTAGAGAATATTTTGATTTTACAAAAAGGTTCAGTGCTGAAACATAATGTTCTTGCTTCCCAGCTATTGCAGGGCAGACTTGCATGCACTTTTGAAAGTTAATATCTAATTTTCTAGATGCCTGCTGCCAGTTTGTTTTCATTCTACTTCAATGTAGTAAGCAATGAGAAGGGATTTTGCAAAGATTACTACTGGGCTGATTATTATTGCACTAGTTGTTCTGGAAAACAAAATACCAAAACTCAGCTGATGATGACATAGTTATACAACAAAACAGTCTGCTTAGAAATTGGACCTTGGAACAAGTCCCCAGAGAAGACTTCAAGCTCACATTCTGCAAGTTAAATAACTCCAACTTATCTTTTATGCTATATTCTTTGTTTTGTTGCAAAACTGAATTTGTTGTAGGAGCTGAGGGGCTATGCAGCCTTTAACCTCTCTTTTTGCCCAGCGTTTGGCATACAAATCAGGCCAGGAGAGACAACTGAAAGCTACTGCCATCTGATGGCTGCAAGATAACCAGTGCAAAACAAACTGCCTGCAAGCAGGTGGAAATCCTACAAGGTAGTTACTGCCACTGGCAGAAGCCAAGTCCCTCTCAAGCAAGCATAGCAGAAGACATCAGGTATTCAACAGGCATGGTAGCTAAACTCACCTCCCAGCCTGAGCGCTGCTGTGCACAGATCCATAGTAGTCATGTGTCCCATGTGTTGCTTCTTCCCTCACTCCCACAGCCATCATACAGAAAATGAATAAAATAAGGGAGTGTTGGCTTTTGTAACTCTGTAGGAAACAGTGTTATAAAATATGAGTAATTTAAAAACTATTTGCCTCTGTTGCTGTAGATAAATGGAGCAGGTGATTCCAGAATATGTTGAAAAAGGAGATTTCCCTTTCCCTGGATCATTTACTGCAAGAGGAGGTTGGTTTAGCCCCTTCTGTTGAAAGAGGTGATTTACTAAGTATGACCTGGAACAATATCTGAATTTCAAGTTGACAAATTTTTTGAAGCTTTCTATCATACAGAGCATTTTGGTTCAATTTTATTACAGCCCTTATCCAACCGTAATCATTTGATTACTATAATAACCATCTGGAATGAACATTCCAGCATGTCAAGGCTGAGGCTGGGACAGTTGTGATTAACCTATAGTTAACTGACAGGAGAGAGAATTCAATTTAAAAAAATGTTAGAAGCCCATTTGAAATTTGTAAGATTGAGTGGAAGAATTGCATGAAAACTGATCCAAACTTAAACCATAAAAAGCATTCTGTAGTACCTTCTTTATCATAAGTGGGTATAAGTAAGCTTCAGTACTCCTGAAATGCTATTTCCTTTTCTAATTAAGGACAAAAGCTTTCTAGGGATGTCTGCAGAATGATACAAGATGCTCTGTGAGACTGCCAAATTATAGTGGAAATGTGTTTGCCCTCAGTGTGAGTAGAAACACTTGAGATCCTAGTTGTTTGGAGGAACAGAGACCAGACGTTGTCATGAAAGTTTTCTCTTTTCCTTCAGCAGCCCTGGTTATTTTACTCTAGGCTGATTCCTTTAAACAACACTTAAATCTAATGAACCCAGTAGAGTCCAGAAACTCTGTAAAGAAATACTGACTGACCACAAGCAAACTAGGTGTTAAGTAGATCCCTTCCTCTTGTTCAGATGTAGCTGAGCTAACTGTGTGCATGCTCCTCAATCCACTGTGAAACAAACTGGCACTTATGGAACCCTTCCCAAGTTCTGACAGTGTGCTTTTTGCAAATTTTGTTGTCTTGTTTTTCACATGGGTGTGGAGTGATCTTTTCCTTCATGTATGACAAGAGATCTTAATTAAACAGAAGTGGTTGTAAAGGATCCAAATATATTTGCAGATGATAATGAAAGATCTGGAAATTAAAATGTCTGATTTTCAGCTCAATAAAATTTCTTTAATTGAGACACAATGTAGTAAAGACCATCTTCATTAAACCATATTTACCTCCCTCCACTTAATTCCTCCCTCATCCCAGAATGTATTTTATAATCTGAAAATTGGAAAATAAATATAATAATACAAATACTTGAGCTAAAAGATTAAAGGGACTGTAATGATGGTTGCTGGAAAGGAGGGAAGGAAGGCATGATCTTCACAAATAGTAGTATTAAACCCTTGATGAAGTAATTAATAACATTTTAAAATCTCTCCTTCTCACAGTACATTTGATTCTGTAATTGTGATGCACTAAAAAATTCAGTGTTCAATTGCCCTGAAACTCATTCACAAGTCCCTTGGCAGCAGCTAAGTAATTCCTGTACATTCCCAATGACAGAGAACATTTTTAACCTGCATTTCCATATTAATCTGGTAATGCTTCCATACCATTTCAGGGAAAATGCTGCTTGCTTTGCAAGGTCAGTCCCCAGAGAGCAGCTCAGAAGTGACAACGACGTGTAAATGTACTCTGTGCCCCTGTGCATCTCATCTCTTGCTCTTACTGTTCCAACACATCCTAAAAACAGATGACTTGCTGATCCCAAGAGTCAGAGAGTGAATTATTCAAATAACAACGACTTTTTCTTAATGGTGGAGAAAAACTTCTTCCAGCTAAACTCTTATTGCTGAGTTTTTGTTTTCTTGTTTGTCTGCTTGGTTGCTTGCTTTCACAAGTTCATCAGGATAATTTCTCTGCTTGTTTTGCAAGTTCATCAAGATGGTTTCTGTCAAGTTTTGTTTTTTTTTTTTTTTTTTTCTTCCAAAACAGAAGGATACAGGAAACTTCCTGCAGCTGCTGATCACTTAAAACAGCCCGTTACCCAAGGTGTCTTCTATTTTCAGAACATCTACTAGGCAAGAAATCTTTACTTGACTTTCTGTCTAACCTGTAAGTTAATTTTAGAGCTGTTATCCTGGAAGTCCCTCAATGATGGGGTTGGCATTCAGCTAAGAAAAAAATCTGCTCTTCTGTAGGAATACTGGGAATTACTCTATGCTCTTAATAGATCCCCTGACAGCAATTACTAGACATAGGTTAGGCAAAGTCAGTGACTCTTTCACTGGCAAGAGGACATGCCTAGGTGGCTAAACTACTATTCTGTGGCCTGAATAATGCAAAAGGCATGACTCCATAGAGTAGGCCAGATGCCTTTAAAAAAAAATTCAGAGAGCTTCAACACATCAGCAACTACATCTTGCTGCATCTAGACTGTGCTCTTTGATATCCTGTAACTGCTTTCCTTTCATATGTCTGCTCCTCCAGGGCAGAAGATCTCAATTCTTTCATCCAGGGAGAACAATGAGGCACATCTCAGTTCCTGATATTCAGTACAAAGTACTTCTACCCCAAGTCGTTAACTATGGTACAAACTCTTTGATTGATTCACTGAATAGCCAAATGGTTAAAACCTCCATTTATATGGAGCACAACTATAGCATACTGTTCTTTGCTCACAACTATTTAATGTTGGGTTTTGCTGGATTTTTCTCAAGCTTTTAGTGAACCTCAAGCAGACTGGTGGGAGCCGTCAACTCTGGGAGCCCTTCAGGGAGCACAAAGGGGAATAAGTACTGCAAATCTGGCCACCATCCAAAATTCAATGCATTTACACTACAGTAGATAATTTCTGAATGGCTTCCTGTAAAGATTTTGTCACAGTATTGTTTGCTGCAGTCAAAAGCTTATCCAAATAGATCATCTACACAATTCACGAGGGGATGCTGGATGAGTCTGTGACAGTAGATATTAGACTGTACTCAAAGGTTTTTTCCCTTTCAGAGAAGAATGTTCACATGTATACTGAACTACTGATTATGAGATAAAAATGTATTTTGCTTGTAACACAAGCAAGCATTGCACAGTAACTGCCTAAGATGCCTTACAGCATTAAGAACACATCAGCGTGTTCATAGTTATGGAGAAAGGAAAAGTTGAAATTGCCTTTCACTGCCACTTGTGTAAATGAATAGAAGTCCATGTAAATGAAGTACCTTACATCTGTCTGTGATAAATGTAAGAAGCAGCAGAATAAAGCATGAATCCCTCCCCAAATAACGATGTTTCAGAAGGCCCCTGAGCTTTTTATCTCCCTCAAATATAGTTACATTTTTAATGCCACAAGGCGTACATAAAATTAAGGATTCTTGTATATGCAATTATAGCATTTTAAAGAGTTTGTTCAGCAGCTGTTGAAAATAAGTATCAGCCACTCTGGGCAATTAAATTTCACAGCTCAAAACGACAGAAGGAGCATTCTCCATTAGCACAAGCAGTAGGGAAGCAGATATTATCTGAACTTGGAAATTATTCTCTTGAAAGGAAAACTGGAAAGGCGTTTGCTAAATAAAATCAGTGATTTTAAAATATGCATTAATTAATTCTATATATTGGAAGGACAAAGAATTGCTAAGTCTATTATCTGCACCATTTAGCTGTGGTCTGTATCAGAAAGATTATTTGAGTTTTCAAGAACAAGGACTTTCCTCTTGCACTTCTTGTGCTATACTCAGTACAACTGAACTCTGGTACCTGTCAATGTGCCCTATAGTTTATTACAAGAGCAATTATTTCATTAATATAATGATGAAAAAGTAGTCAGGCTACAGTGTTTTCTGTTTTCATTTTCACAATAGAACAAAAATATTAATGAAACAAAATGCACCCTTACAGAATTCTTACCCTTCCTAAATCATAGGTTGTCTAAACATTATATATTGCTTAAAATTAGTTGGCTGATCAGGAGAACAAAGTTGCCATATGTTTTCTCATATTCTATAGAACTCCAGATGGTATGATAAACAATATACTGTAATTACATAATGTACAAAATTGAAATTGTTTACAATCATTGTATAAAACCATAATCAATAAAGAAGGTGGTGTCAGAAATACTTTTTGGCATCAGCTACTAACTTGTCACCCAGAAAGGCAAATATACTATCTGCCCATCTTCACATGCAGTTGCAGATGAGTAAATAGTGTCACATAATCTCTTGGAAAGCATATGAGGCATATACAAAAGATATGACATAAACAGATTAAGTCACATGCAAGGTGAAACCTTGAGAATAAAACTTTCCTGAAGGTAAAATTAAGGTAAAGGATCCCTATTTGTACTCTATTCCAGGGGGGCAGAAGGGGGGGTAAGTATTTAGAGATTAGAAGGGTTTTTCTAACGGATTGCCCCTAAGCCAGGAATGGCAAAACCCAGCAGTGGTAGAGACTGCATAAGTAGGATGACACATGCTCCAAGTTGAGGGTGATGCCAGGAGATCTGAGGGTCATTAAATGTTCTGAGGAACAGTCTTTACAGAGAGTGAGGTGATTAAGACATTTATCTTTAGTCTTCTAAAATATAACTTTTTTTTTTTTTTTTTTTAACCACAGTGCTATCCTGCAGTCTGTAAGGTGAAAGCAGGCTGTATCATATCAGCATACCTGTGCATTCCTGGTGCCTGTGCAGGTAACTAGAGTGTGCCAATTCTGGGCAAGGGGAGTTTAGTTCACTCATCACCCTGCAGACCTTAAATGCCAGACCAGCTCCTAAGTCAGGGTCACATGGCACATCATCTGAATACAGCCCACTGTTCCCACTCTTAGCACATCTTTAGGTTAACATGCTTTCAGTTAATACTCACAGTGCACTTTGGCATTGCCTGCCCATGACAGGAGTACAGGGAGAACTGTTCTCTATTGTATTATTTTACATCTTAAACTTACAATTTATACTTTTTTTCCATCTGCCACGCTCTGGGCATGAAGATCATGTGCGGAATATTTAATCTCTTATACAAGAGCTCATTTTTGTGTTTTTCCTATAATTTCAGGTTAATAGCTATTCTGCAAAATTTAGTTATACTCTCAACGTGTTATCTAAGGATTTGCATACATAAGTCTTATCTCTGTTAATGGTGCTCAGAAGGATGTGCATAAATCCCTCCATAGGGAGATGAAATAATGGGACTCTTAAGGCTTATTTATTTCACACTGGAAAACATGTTATAGTTACTACAGTAATTGATATAGCTAAGATTCAGTACATGAAAGAAACAGGTACTCTATATATTGCTATTTAACTTCTTCTTTGATTACTGTAAAACCCACAAAAAATTTTTATAAGAAATTCTGATGTATTTTAAATCCTTCTTATCTGTTATAATATATTTGTCAACTGGTAATTAATACTCTTTTTTTCTGCATGTATATCATTTTTTTTAATATTATTTTAATACAGCCTAGGTACAGTATATGCCATTATAGGTTAATAAAATTAGATTCCTGCAATTATTCTTCACAGAAGTCAGTGACAGTATTAATCATTCTTTCAAATTGTTCTTCCAGACAATGTAATGTCCTTCCAGTAAAATATACAGATGCTCTTGTACATTTCATTAACTAGTTCCCTTAGTGCTCTTTGGAGTATGTTTATTGTGGCATCTATTTATATATAAAATATTTAGTGCTTTTCTTTCAATTCTTCATATGCTTGCCTTGATATGTAGACTTTCCTTTTTTTTTTTTTTTTTTTTTTTGCCACCACAAAAGCTTATGTATACATTACGCTATGGTTACATAGCTCTGTGTTGAATTTCTGCTATAATTTACCAATTTCTTTTGTCTGCATGCAGCAGAAAAATGTGGGCCAAGGGTAAAATCTTTGCCCAGTGGCGGTGAACAGTGAAAGCTGAACTTATCTGATCTGGTAGGTGTCTGTAATCATGTGAGCTGAAATTGCTGTGGATCAGATGTTGATTCTATTTGAATATTTGGAGAATTAGCAAAGTGAACTCACTCTTAGACAAAAAACGTTTGTTAACTATAGTGGTTAATTTTTAACTGGAGAAGGAGGGCCAAAGGTATGGTAAGTTATTAAACCCCCTGTTTTTTAAAGTAAAATGCTTCTCTGATTTTGGTGGATAATGACAGCAAAACAATATCTTAGGGTATGTCCATATATTCGTGGGCTCAGCAAATACACTTTCTTGAACTTTAATCCACAGGCTATCTAACTTCACTAGGAAGTATGGCCAATAGGGTTTAGAAAAACATTGCAGCCTGAAAACATTTTCTTTTCTGAAAAACAGAAGGGTGTTACCCCTTGCCCTTGGTTAAGATATTTGTTCAAATATTTAAGTTTCTGAATGGATTCAAAGAGCTTAACCAGCAGATGCCTCAGTCTCAAGTGAGCCTCCATCTACGTCACAGCATACAAAACAAAGGTATTTGCAGAGGAAATTTTCAAGTTACATTTCTGCAAAGTTATAAACTCCAAAACATGTAAAGGAGCAGAGAATCCTTGAGAAGCAAGGCAAAAAAAAAAAAAAAAAAAAAGCTATAGTCTGAAAAGAACTTAGAGGATCTATGTGAAAGAGAGATTTATACATATAAAAATACCTGAAGGGAGCATGTGAGGAGGACAGAGCCAGGCTCTTTTCAGTGGTGCCCAGTGGAAGGACAAGAGCCACTGTGAACAAACTGAAGCATGGAAGGTTCTGTCTAAACATGAGAAAACTCTTCTTTACTGTGTTAATGATGGAGCACTGGCACAGGCTGCCCAGAGAAACTGTGGGATGCTCCTCCCCAAAGATCTCCAAAAGCCACTTGGACCTGGACATGGGCACCCTGCTCCGGGTGTCCCTGCTGGAGCAGGGATTGGGTCAGATGGACCCAGAGGTGCCTGCCAACCTCTTCCATTCTGTGGTTTTGAGATATGGAAGAATATCTAAACTGACTGCTGGAGAAGAGGGGCAGTTCCTCAGAGCTCCATCCCCACTTGTGCATGGAGCTGGAGCGCATATGACTGCAGCCACACATGCTGAGCATTTCACCAATGCAAGGTGGTTCCCTTTGCCAGCTGTTCCCACTCCCTGACAGCTTGTGAGCAAGACAACATTTCCAGTCTCCCGCACTCCACCCTGTAGTTTCATAAGTTGGGGCTTATGTGGATGTCGCAGATCTGAAACACTGTGGGATATCCAATTTCATCCCACCATACATGTGGCACCACCAGGTTGACAGTCAGTCTGGCTACAAATAAACCAGGAGGTCTTCCAGGCTAGGCAGAATTTTGGCTGCTTACTGTAACAGAATTTGTACAGGAAATTGACCTACTAAGGGAAATTGCAAAAAGGTCTTGGGAAGTATCTAACATAAACCAGTGTAGAAAGGAATCAGCGGCAGGCGCACTTTGAATTGTTATCTGGGATATAAGTATAGTGAAGGTATTTTTGTTGTAAAGCAGGATTTCATGGATTGGATTTAATCTGCATGATCTCAGTTGCATAGGTGATGAAATCCTGCTACTCCTTTTGGCTTCAATATTTAGATCAGCGATATTACATGATATGATAAGCTATAGGTTGAAAAACACAATTTGTAACAGCCGTTCTCCAGAACTCTCTTTTGCTGCAAATGCTTATGTTAATACACCTACAGAAAAAGAACCATCTCCATAGAAACCTCCTGAACCTTATGTCTTAAAGAACTGCTTTAAAGGGCTTATCTTGAGAGTTACTGAGAACACTCAGCTCTCACTGTCTTCTAAAACAACAATAACTCTAGAAACTGTAGTGTTATTTTCCACTCTATATTGATAAAAGTATAGCCATTTGAATCAGATTAATATAAAGGATACAATATTTTAACAAATTGAAAAATAAATCCATTTACATATTCAGCTATATCCAAATCTTCTTTAACTTGTTTTGTATGTTTGTTTGTTTGTATGAGAATATTAATTAATTGCATATAAAAACTTAGATATTTTTCCAATAGCAGGAATTAAACACCAGATATTGGTCTCAGGCAGTCAATTCATTCTCTATAGTCAGTGGAGAGAAACAGATGCTTGCAGACAAATATTTATCCTATCTGGTTCAGTGATCTTTGCACAAGAAGTCTTCTTGAAAAGTACAGACAAGATGCCTGCCATTAGGATGATCAAAATTGAACAAGATTAACTCTGTTTCATGGTAGTCAATGGCTAGAGATACATCTACCATCATCCTTGCTAAGACCAAGAGGCATCTAGCTGACACTGCTTGTTTCCTATAAAGATCCAGTAAGAAAAAGCTCTTTGTAAATAGTTTGTGTAAAAGTCTTCTAATACCAATAGTAAATATATTTGGTGAGAAGATATAATTCTTTACAAATCTTTATTATGATCTTTTCTTGGTTGTGGGAAAATTAAACAATTTATTCAAACCCTGTGTGTATCTCTTTTTACTGATTATGAACATATACTTCTTGAAATTAGCAGGAATTTAATTGTTCTCTGACATCAGTGTAATACAATACAGGGTGTAACCGAGGGCATGATAGTAAAAGGTATCAAAAAATGAAGTGCTAAGTGCATTCAGCTCCGAGCACTTCTGAATGGTAATTGGACTTGGAGTCCTCCAAGCTTCGCTCTTAGGAAGGCTTTCTCACCTAGACTGTAGCTACATGAGAATTAATCAGAAATTTTAGGAAAATGTTTGCTTCTTGGGGAACGGCTAGGACAAAGCTTTTACATCTCCAAATCCTGTATTGTATTTTGGCCAGTAGTTTTATAACACCCTATGTTACTCCTACAGTGCTATCCTTGAGCTCCTTGGCTAGACTTAGAGGTTAATTTTTATAACTTGAGATTTTCCTTACCCTGAGAGCCAAATGAGTAATGCTGAAGTCAAATCTCACAATGCAGACTTCCTGAACAGGGGAAGATTGAACAGAAATCCTGGCAAATGCACCACTTGATGCAGAACAAAGGATAACCTGGACTACATTTAATAAAGCATCTTCTCCATCTGGTTCTTGAAGGCCTAAAGTTGCCCTAGAGCACCATGCCTTAAATCCAGCTGCACAGTGTGTTCTCAAGGACGCTTGGGTGAGCAGATAGGATTATTAGCAGTTCTGCTAATGCCTTGGAGCTGGACCCAGTATGTCTGTGAGGTGATGTTCTTGCTATATAGACTTACTGCTACAAGACAGCTTTAGTTTCAGTTTTAGAACCATGCTCTGTACCCATAAAAATGTGCAAAAATACCTGAAAGTTTGCAAAATGTCTATGGGCTAAGTGGGAATACTACAGGATCACAGAACAGACTTTTTTAGAAGAGATGTCTGGAAATTATCTAGTCTCAGCCTTGCTTAAAGTAAAACTAATTTCAAAGCTTTATCAAGTTAATCAGAGCTATGTCTAGCGGATTTTCTTTTAAAATTGTGAGGATGGAGACTGTACAGCCTTTCTGGATGATATGTTTCCATGCATGATGGCTCTTACTGTGAAATTTACATTTAAGAATAATTAAAAGTAAGAAAAGAAAAGAAAAGAAAAGAAAAGAAAAGAAAAGAAAAGAAAAGAAAAGAAAAGAAAAGAAAAGAAAAGAAAAGAAAAGAAAAGAAAAGAAAAGAAAAGAAAAGAAAAGAAAAGAAAAGAAAAGAAAAGAAAAGAAAAGAAAAGAAAAGAGCCTTCTTCACTGGCTATCTCCATAAAGAAAAGGAAAAAAAAAAAAAAATCATTTCAGACCAGCTCTGTTGTATTCTCCTGGAAATCTACACAGCTTAATCCTGAAGCAGCTAAAAGCACTACTTGGTATCAAGGCATAAATAACAAGATTTGTAGATAGAATTAGATGCTGAATTGAAGACTATCTCAGATTTATTTCCGAGCAAGGATTTTCCTTGGACTCAGTCTTGAAGTCATTACTCAGCAATACTTCCCCCTGTGACAATGTCTCAAAACAACTAGCATCAAGCTGCCTGGAAAGCAAATAGAGTAGTTGTGCCATGCTGCCATAAGCTCTAAAACAGAGTAATAAAGCAGATGTCTGCTCAGGATTAGAGGGCACTGGAGAAGTGCTGGTGATAAGTATGCGGGAGGTTATCCCCATAATATCCAAGCAGCTTCGGAGCATATGATCGTTTACTGATGCCATTATTTTAAAGGATGTAATAAAATGCATGTTCAGTTAGGTGGAGATTTTTTTTTTAATTAACTTGTGATTTAATTTTCTGGAGTTTTTCAGGGATGTCACTGACTGGTCCATTTAAAGAAAGTATTGAACGCTCTGAACACTGGTCATTTGGAATTACCCAGATCCTCGTAGTTGTTGAGAGTTATGCATCTGAAAACAATGTTCACTTTATTTACAAACGATTGAGCTTGCAAATATAAGAATAAACATTGCTTTAGGAAAAAAAAAAGAAAAAGAAGAAAAAAAAAAGAAGAAAAAAGACTTCCATTGCACAGTAATACCCTCTGTGAGTAGCTTCAAGTATCATCTGCCACAAACAGCCACTCTTTTGACCCAGAGGATTACTGCTTCCCATAATCACCTACAACTCCAGTTAATATGTAACATAACATACGTGTAACAGCAGACTATGGCATAAAGGGGAAAGTCTAACTCTGCTTCAAAATAGCTTTGGCGATGCAGTTTCTGCAGTCTGCTCTACTGCTTTGTAAGTGTGCATACACCTTTAATTTTATTTACCAATTCCACTAAGGCTATATTAAAATAAGCATAGATAGATAAGTTTTAATCACCAAGACCAAAAAGGAAGTGTTGTTCTTAATGCTTTACTTGGGCACATGAGTGTTTTATATATGACTTTAAACCCTCAAAAGACTTCCTTTGCATCATCTCAAAGAAAATACAGGAAGTTGATGAGGTAGGTGGGTGGCCAGTTTTCTCAAACCAAGAGTGACCTTGGTGTAGTATAACAGGCCATTTTGTCCCAGTTACTCTTCTACCTTTCGCAAGATCACAGAGTCTACTTAATACAGCAGGAGCCAGGGTCTTCTGGATGATCCCACAAAATGGCTCTGATAAATACATGTTTGGATACTGAGAAATGTGACAGGAGTAAACACATTTTTGAACATTTTGCCCTGCAGTTAGAATAGGTGTTTACTTGTTGCAGCAGAGCATGTTAGCTGAGGTTCAGTGACTCACTAAACTGTAGTCACGTGGGCTTTTTGTGAGCTCAGTGTGGACAGAGGTTGCTTGTGTCTGCCTACAGTGCACGCATGGATGTACCCTGAATCCTTTGTGGGTCTGAATTCTAGAGCTGCACAGATAATGGATCTTTTTCAGCATTGTTGACAAGGCAAAAAGTGTGTATGCATGCGTATGTGTGGGGAAGACAACAATGTGCAAGCAATGGTATTTGATTCTACTTTAGCATGAGAAGTTTCATTTGAGGGGAACCCTCCAAATGGGTTTATTTCTGACAGTGTTGAGGAATTCCTTCTTTTGAAGGGCTACAAACTCTAGTTAAAACAGCAGTAGCAAAAGTAGCAGCAACTGCGCATTTGCAAGCAAGACCTGCTACTGTCATTGCAAGAGGAATCTGAGTAGCTGAGATTCTTGTAGTTAGGAAAGGTGCGAAGTGCAGCTAGCACAGCAATATTAGCTCTTCTGTCCCATCAGCTGCATGTTGCTACAGCATAAATGCAGCGCTTTGAGGAATGCCTCATATTCTCAACATACATGTGACCAAAGGCAAATTTCCGTCAAGACTTTCAGACTTTTCCATGTTGGAAGCATATAGTGCATTCAGAGGTCCAAACTATGAAGTATGAGAACTGTTGCAGAGCCTGTTTTTTTTCTCCTTCAATGCTAGGGTTCTGTGCAGCAGTATGTGCATCTACTTGTGACAAGGTATAACTCTAGAACACCAACCTATTTTCTTTGCTCAAAGACAATTTATTTCCTGCTCCAAGTTAACAGGACAGTTTTGCTACTGAAATAATCAGAGCCTGTTTATTACCCATCAGCTGGTTTCATGATAAAAGCATCACAGGAGATGGGCGCAAAAGCCAGAGTTTTTTCCCAGCCTTATGTAAGACACTCATAGGCAATGCTGTTGATCTGGCAAATTAAGTCTGATGTATCTACTGCATTGCTGATCAGCAAGCTAGATGCATCCAAAGCACACATAGAAAATGCATATTACCTGTGCTGGGAATTTCATTCCAGCAAGCTCATCATGCAGGGTTGTTCTGAGCTCATGCAGTAACTATCAGTATTAAAAATTGTTTTGTCTGAACAAAAGTTGCAGCCAATCTGCTGAAATTGGTTTGTGGTTTCAAAGAGCTACTTAATGCCCTCCTTGGCATCTCCATCTCTTTCACATTGTCATCACTGATATCTGCATATAAGAAGAGTTTTTTAAAAAAATAATTTCTGACATTTTCAAGTTACTATTCTTAACAGATTGCATCATACTTCCTACAGCCCATGTCACTGGTTTGGCTGTCTGGAGGCAGGCTCTGCTTAAGGCACCCAGAGTGCTAAAAAGCAAGTCAACTCAACACCCAGCATGATCTGGCCCAGTTCAACAAGACGACCCAGCAAAGAACAAGCTTGCAATCAGTGTAGCTCTTTGGAAACAGGTGGTAGAGTGATAATGTCACTTCCTTTCCACCAGCAGCCTGGCAGCTGCCCTCTACTCCAGACCTGGAGCTCTGGAATCATTCCAGCTCAGGTTTGTCAGCTCCTGCTCTAAAGGTCAGCTGCAGCTACGCCCAGCAAAAGCTGCTCCCCTCAGCAAAACTAAACAAAACTAAATAAATGAAAGAAAGAGAAGAAAGAAAAGGAAAGGAAGAAAGAGAAGAAAAAAAAGGAAAGGAAGGAAGGAAGGAAGGAAGGAAGGAAGGAAGGAAGGAAGGAAGGAAGGAAGGAAGGAAGGAAGGAAGGAAGGAAGGAAGGAAGGAAGGAAGGAAGGAAAACAGTAAAGATTTGTCTCTCAAATCAAATGGGCAGCTGTGTCTAAAGGTCAAATTCCAGCTACTGGAACTCACTTTTGTTGCAATCCTGCACAAGCAGTGAGCAGACCCTAAGTGGGAAGAAACCAAATAATGAGCCAATGAGTCTCTGGTCTCTGCCACTTGAGGAAACCACTAAGAAACTACTGTATTTAAAAAAACAAAACAAAACAAAACAAAAACACACACAAAAAACCTTGTTCCTGCAACACTAAACATACCAGTTAATGTAACAAACTAGGAAGATTTCTTCACAACTGAACATATAACCTGATTTTTTTAATGACATAGTTAAGTCACTTATGATAACTATTTTAGACAACATGAATTCTACCTGTACATGATCAAATAGCCAGAGTTTCATCATATTGTTGGTTTAGTTAATATGATAATCCAAAAATTTATCGTCTAAGTTTCCATGTCTTTATTTTTTATAGTTTTCCCTAAATTGCTAGAAAATATTTTCCCCTCTGACAATCTTTTTAACTTCAGGTAACATAGTTCACTTATTTCAAAAGTAACAAACAACGGAGATAAAAAATAGAAAAAAAATAGTCTTTTAATCTTCAGAAATTGTTAAAACCCCTTTACAGAAAGACCGTGCATTTGAACAGATCACTAATGTATTGTAGTATTTGCTAAATCTTCCTGTTTTCATAAACTTCTATCTCCATCTAATCATTATTGCATATTTACAAAATCTGCATCCAGGGGAAACTTGAAATCTAACAGCAGAATTCTCTGAAGATTTTGGTTACAATGGGCACTCACTGTCCCCTCAAATTCCCCAGATGTTTATTTGTCAGACAACAAGTGGGACAAAGATCTTATGAAACAACTGTGATTTCCAAATGAAATACAGATCATTCACACTTGCCAACAGATTGCAAAAATGAGTTTAATTCTGGCATGTGCTCATTTCTTAATATATACATCCTTGGGCCGTTTTTAGTATTTTTATGGTTTTTATGATCATTTATGTAATGCTGAAGTACAAATATATTAGAAGCAAAGGAGTTATATTTACCTCGCACCTGGAACATGAGAAGATACTCTGGCTACTGCCTTACAGGCTGGCTCTCAAATTGGAAGCCACATAGCCATCTCAGCACAAACACTGTGCTGAGACCTGGCTGTAAAATTATGCCAATGCAATTCTTTTGGGATGCACTCTTGTGTCAAGTCCCTATATAGCACTGATCAAGGGTATCTAGATATAGCCAAAAATAGCACCACAGCTGAAGTATGAGACGAGACTTGTGGCAGACAAAGGTAAACATATCAATGCGGGATAAAGCCATACCTTGGCACTCCATCATGAGAAGACAGACTACCATGTGTACATAGAAAAGAGCATTATTTCCTGGGCCAAACCATCAAAAATGTGAAATTGGTCTTTGGGAGAAATAGGACAGGACCTTTTAAGAATATATAAAAATAAAACAACGTCTATGGAGAAACCATTTTCAAAATGCTGAACACTTCCTAAAATCAGTTCAGATTACAGATACTGATCTCCAAATATTGTAGAAATTGAAAAACCTCTTCAAAGGTACTGAATAATTTTTATTAATCAGTTGGATTTTATGCTGCTGACAAACAAGTCTGGTCTAAACCATGAGTATTGCAACCTCAGAGGATGAATGGATGAATGACTGAATGAATGAATGAGTAAATCATTACAAGATCTATTACAAGCACTCAGTGTTATATCCAAGCCTGGAAACAGTCTGAGATTTCTTAGGTAACTGATTACCATTTAGACAAAAAGTCAACCATTTAGAGAGTCTTTTACAGGAAGCTTTATCCAGAATCATTTAATGCTATATTTGAGATGATTTAGCAGATTCAGACTGATATGTGAATTTTTAGTGGTGAAATAGTATAAGTAAATGCGAGAGGAGGAAAAAAAAAAAAAACAAAACCCTCAGTCCTTAAAATGTATTTGAAATCATTTTATCAAAAAGTATAACTTAGAAAATATTATTTGAATACATCAGCTTTATGAATAAAAGTATCTATGTTAAAAGTAACTTAGATTTTACTTCTTGCTTCGCAGTAGTGCATCTGTGGACAAATCACTCAACCTTTCCAGATGGACTTCTTTGGCTTTATTCTGTTCATGCCTTTGCCGTGGGTCATATATTGCTCAAGCTTGTAATAGTAATTAAGGTCTTAGAGACATGACCCGACTCTTGAAATGGGTTGAAAGTAGTTGATAGGTTCATTAATTGTGTAATCCCATGAACTTAAGTTCTTAGGCTAAAAATATGCCATTTACTGCAACTATTAAGACTAAAATAGTCTGAGGATGCATATAAATACTTTCCTGTTTGAGGGAGAGAAAGATCCTAATCAATCTTAATCTCTACTTCTGACACCCAAAAGACAGAAGTGTTTGTGTCTTGGACAGTGTGAAATCTAGGACCTGGTCTGTATTTCCTGACTTCACCGATGGTCCATACTATAGTGATTTTTTGGCATCTAATTTGAACTTGAAATCATGAAGCACAAGAAGAAAGTGTTTTCAAATTTATCTGCTTATCCATCTATCTATTTATTTAGTTGTTTGTTTATTCCCAATAATTCTACAATTTCTAGTTGGCAGAATAAGTTCTGAGTGGACAGAACACAGCAATACTGTGAGTTCGCTGATTTAGGCTCAATTTCAGAACAGTGGCTGAAACATTTAATTTATGTGTAGGTACCTGTCAAAGGAATATGCACACTGATGTTTTTTACAGCGCTCTTCAGAAGCACACAAAAAAAGACATCAACTTAATCATTACAAAACATACATTATTTTTACATTACCAAGTAGCTCAAGTAGAAATTTGCAAGAAATTCACCAGCCGTATTGGCGGGATGAAAAAAAAAAACAAACATATCTATTTCCTTAAAAATATTACAGTTTGAAGGAACATCAGAGAAAAAATTACACCTGGAAAGCAGTTAGCCAATTTGATCAACAGAAATTGTGACAAATAGCAAAGATTTTCTATAGCAGGAGTGTAAATGCGCAGTTCACTGTGCAGTCAGTTGAGGTTACTTGAAAGTAATGTAGCAGAGATAAATAGCTATTTGTTTCTAGATGAATCTGAGAACACAGTCTTAATTTTAAAATTAATTTTAAATTTTAAATGCTTTTCTAAGAGTGCAGTCATTTCTATCATCTGCATTCTGTTCATAAGATGAACAAAATGCCACAGAATCAGTTTTTCATCATCACTCGTTTTGTTCTTAGGACAAGGAAGTCTTATAGTTGTGAAAAATGTCAAGGGCCTCCTACGTCTTCAAGTACCCAACACATCAAGTGACACTCCTCTGATCAGAAGATTAAATCAAGTCACAGGATGTGTGCCCTAAGGGTACTGGTTAAACTATTCTGGAGCTGAGTGGATTAGACTGGCATCCTGCATTTCATTTGAAAGTGTACTATGCCAAAAAGGTCAACAATGTTTCAAGGAAGTTGTTAATTGAAATCAACCAAATGAGACAACTCTGTTCCTGGAGGAAAATTTTACCCAGCCCTGCTTTGCCTGTGGAATCTGTATCAGAATTTTCAATTAGGCATTTTGATCAGAGTTTTGCTGTTGCTCAGACTCCACAATAAAAGCTAAGATTTTAACAAATCTCCCCTGGATTTTAGAAAACTACACATTTTCTTCTATGTATCTTCACTACTCTCATTCAGGAAAAAGAATTAAGTTTAAAAACAATACTTTATGGTAATAAGTTTGTGAATTTGCAATTAGGGCAATTTTTGTCTTCATCCTATCAGGTCTTGCAGAAAAGGTTTGGATTTGATCAATTATTTCTGGGTACTTCCCAAGGAGTTACTTACTAGTAGTGGCTTCCAGGACGAGTTTTATAGGCTTTGTATTTGTAGGAGGCACAGAAGTGCTAATTCTCAAAGGGAATATAAAGCGGAGGCTGTGACAGTTACAGTTAGTGTAAAGGCATATTTTATTTTCCAGGAGAAATGAAAACTACCTTCATTTCTGGAAAAATGCCAAATCAGTAAGACTTTCCTTTTGTCTACAGCTGGGAGCAGACTCTGATAGCTGAGGCCCTTGGGAAGGTTACAGGCAGTCCTTTTATCTGTGCCATTTCCAGGAGAACACAATAAAAAATTCCTATAGTCATAACTGAAACAGGATTAAGGCCTTAAGTATTTTCCCCGTTTTATCACAATGACAACAACTACATTTTGGTGTTAAAGAAGGGATCCCAGTCTAACCTAATTTAAGCTAAGTGGTGAGTGTCTCAGTTAATGAATTTTTAGAAAGCACTTTGAAAACCCTTCATGAAAGATGTGCCATTAACACACTGCCCTTGTTGGAAAGAGTTGCACTGACTGTGTCATGGCCAAGCTGTTGACTCTTCATGCTATTTCAGGGCCAAATCATGCTACATGCATATCCTCCCTGTAGTTTCACTTCCACCAGTAGATAGTTGGCAAAATGCTTCACTCAGATAGTGTATCCAATGTGTTGTCCTAAATGTCTGCTTCCTGGAAACCGGAAATGTCCATTTCCTGGAAATAATTTTCTCTGACTAAGTGTTTCTGGTGACACCAAGTTCCTGGAAAGAGACAACTTCTCCTATTAGGCCAATGAGTATAACTGGAAAGAAAAAAAAAAAAAAAAAAAAGGATGAAATACAAACATTTTTTTTATTATTTTCCCCTGGGCTTTTCTGGGATGAATTGGGATTCCCTAATCTCCTGTGAAACATTATCTCATAAATGCTGCTGCTTCAGGGGGAAATCTTACTTTAGATCCCTACAAGTTTATTCTTCTATTTTTTGTGCTCTTGGAAAAATTTATTCTCAATTCTTAAATTATTACCATCTCACTGGGTTGCATGTTGTATTACAGAAGTTCATGAATGGGTATAGAACAGGAAGAAATAAATGTTCTTCAAATGTATTTCGTCAAAATATTGATACAGATCATCTTGATATCCATAGGAGCCATTTGGGGTCACTCACAAGTCAAGGGCAATTAGGTTCATCTTACCTAATTTGTGATGTTTATGTTATTAATATCGACACTCAAATTTGTGATCTAGAGCACAGTTGTACTGAATAGACTGTAGTTTGTGTTTATCCAACAGAACTGATTACATGTAGTTTAGATATTTACTTTTGAATGAGCTGAATTGGAATCTGGAGCTGAAAGATTTATTAAAGGGAATAAGAGGTGTAGTTTAGATACAGACCGGTCTGCACTGCAAGTATTTGAAGTCTTGCATTTAATCATGCCCACACTGTCAAATGAAACAGTCACAAAAACTTCTTAGTTTCAACTTGTCAGGAGTCAGCCTAAATAGGCTAGAATGGCCTATTGGCCATTCTATTCCCCACCCCTTTTGTTGCAGCATAACCAATTGATACCTGTTAACCTAATCACTTGATTTTGATTCACATCTTCATAGAAATCTATTAAAATAAAAACATCACCGGAGAAAACTTTGAGCCTAGAGTAATGTAATTTACATTTATATTGGAACAGTCTGTTACTGGGATTGATATCTGCAGACCTGTGTCTAAAGAGGTGTCTGTCACAGATCTGGCAAAACTTGTCAGGTATCTGGCTAAATCAGATGTATACTTGTTTGCTATGGGCAGATATTACTTTTTTTTCCAAACACTCTGTGATGCAATTTTGCAGATTGTGGATTACTGCAAAGAAAGCTAAGCAAATAAGTAGAAAAGAATATATTATGCTGTGAAGGGCTGGATATCCTTTTGCACAGTGGTAGTACTGTTGTTTAACTGAAGACCACAATAATGTGTTAAATAGATTGTATCAATGTCTATCCTCTAATTTCTCATAAACAGACTCAGGGACAATCTTATTTTCTTTACTCCTTTCAAACACAACCTTGTTATCAAAATACCTAACTAAAAATAACTGTTATCAGTATAAGCCAAACAAATATGTATACAACCCAGTGAATGTCTCAATTCCATGCGGAGTTCTCTAACTTATTCACAAAGTTATGATAAAAACGCAGGTGACTAACTAGCAAAAGAGAGTGAATATGAATCTCAGTTATTTTAAAAGTTTCTTTAAGGAATACGTACCAAATGCTACCCATGGGTGTTTTACAAAAGTACCCAGACTCAAGTCAGAATATTTAATTATTTATTTAGACCCATTGCCTTGAATTAAATGCTGCAACAACTCCTACCAATTAGAAATCACTGCTCATTAATGTCTAGAAAACCAGTTCTTAAAATCAGTGACAAAAATATTTTTGTTACCAGCATTTAAACATACAGCTTTTCTCATGTTCCTGTTGCTACGCTGTTTGTTTCTCTGTGCCCAAGAAGTGGTGGAAAAGATTGGCCTAATAACTATGACTGATGATTTACACCAGGTTCTTCATTAAAAAAAAAAAAAAGAAAGAAAGAAAGAAAGAAAGAAAGAAAGAAAGAAAGAAAGAAAGAAAGAAAGAAAGAAAGAAAGAAAGAAAGAAAGAAAGAAAGAAAGAAAGAAAGAAAGAAAGAAAGAAAGAAAGAAAGAAAGAAAGAAAGAAAGAAAAAAAAAAGAAAAAAAAGACAACATCTGCTCTTATAAATCACCCACTAGATTGAGCATAACCCTGCAAATGCAATACAAACACAATGACAGTATTATATTGTCAATTGACTTGCTTACTCCTGCCAAAGACAGAGTTCAGCAGTAGCATCATAGATCTGCTGAGATGGTCATATGGCTGAAACAGAAAAGATGCAGTAGAATATTGGAGAAAAAAATTGTTTCATGGCTGAAGGATCTGTGCTTTATGTTCATACCACTGAGCCTTTTTGCCTACAGTTACTGCTTTTTCACAAGTGTTTATCAGAAAGGTAATAGCATTGGTACACCTGTGAGTTAAATCGACTTCCCTAAATAGTCCAGCCTAAGTTCTGTTTATTTATATGTTCCATACCTACAGAATTGCTTCCTTCAGAAGGACAACTTAATGACAAGGAGGCTGGAACCTAATTTTAAATACTAATGATCTTCCTAAATCCAAGGTCTGATTAATGTAGGGGAGTTTTAAATACTATGTGAAATGCTAGAATTCAGTGCTCTACCAAATACATAGGTGAGGATTTTCTACCCTTGACATTTGACAGGACAGCAAAGTTTTCCTCTGAAAAGAAAAAAAAACTGCTGCTGTCAGATAAATGGTTTCAGTAGCTTTCAACTGCTATTTTCAGAGAACACCCAAAATAGTTTGGCTAAGATGAGTCAGAAAGACAGAAACACTTGAAGACATCTCTATTGCCAATTCAGCTGGGGGCATCTAAACAAAAAGCCTTTAGCAGACTGCTGTGTTACTGGTTCTGCACCTGCTGTGTGCATGGGGACATAGCCAGTGGCTTCTCTCTGTAAACGCTGTAGCACTCTTCCCTGGGAAGTGGTGTTAAGGCTGAGGGGGATCTGAGCGACACAGGGAACAAGAAAGCGGTGGGTTAACAGCACACAAAAACTAGAAAGTGTGCAGTGTGAATGCATGAGGAACCCTGCATAGACTTAGCTGTGCCAAAGCACATACTCAGAGCAACTGCAGTGTTCCTAAAGAGCTCTCATTTTGTAATTGCTACATCATGGTGACATTATCTTAAAATATGTTGTCGACTTAAATAGTTAAGGACATTAGTATAATGTATTAGTATAATGCATGTACATGTATAGTCAAGTAATACAAGGAAGTTCTTTCACAGTGACTAACAAATATCTGAGAAATTGAGCTCTGCTCTGAGAGGTGCCTCTGCTCAGGAGAGACCCAGCACCTAGAAAGATGCTGGAAGAAGGGAAGATCTGGCCATGCCAGTGACAAGGGTTATTCAGTTTTCAGGCGTTATCTCAAGATAAGGTTTACCATTCAACAGAACACCTTGTTAGTATGTCAGCATGAAACAACCCCAGCTGCACTGGCACGCTCTCAAAAATTATATCTATCTGCATGTGACACTCTCTGAACTACCACACACAAACATTCCTGGTCTGAACTGCTTTTAGGCATTCTGCCACCAGCTTCTGCAGGCCTGACCTGAGTGCTCCTCACTCTGAATCACATGTTGGTCACTGCAATCATCTGAGTGAAAAAAAAAAAAATTTCCAGAGTACAAACTGGAACGAATTCAACTCTCATGTGACTGTGTCCTGTTCACTGTATGCTTCATTGAGTTTTAGCACAGACACACTGTACTTGCCACAGATATTTTGTAAATACCATCAGCAACATAATTTAAGCCTGCTCAGATGAGAGTGCAAGAATTTTCTTATGCTGATGGTACTTTTAATTATCTGGGTTTTTTTTTTGTTGTTGTTTGTTTGTTTGTTTGTTTCTGAAAGATACAGAGCTCAGCCCATAATTTCCCGAGAACTGTGAGTCCCATTAGAAACACTACACACAATAAATGAAGGTTACATAGTTACAGAAATAACACAGGACATCACCTCACATTATTGTAAGTGGTATTTTAGCATGTGTAATTAACCATAAATTACTAGATAGAAGTAAATCCTCCCACTTTCTTAGCAAATTAATATTTTAAAACATTAATGAGAAGTACCTCGTATTTCTTGATTCACAATCCCAATGACAATGCTTATTTGTTTGTTTCTTAAAATCCATCTCTTAGCTGAAACTTGGAAAACACAAAGTTAGGAGGTAAAGTGATTTTCACTGCAAAACAACAACAATAGTAACAATAACCAAAAATGAGTAGGAAAATGTGGGCACTCCTGGAAATGTAAACAATAGCAGTGAGTACAGTGATCTGAAGTCCTTTCTGGTTTACACGGCTGTTAATGGGATTATTCTGGGTTTACATGAGCATGACAGAGGAGCAGAGCTTGCTTCATTCAGAGATCAGTTTTATCTCTGAATCAGTTGCTGTCTTTTCTGAACATCGGACCCCATTTTCCATCAACTGGCATTTAAGTGTTTCATAATTTCTGTACAGCATGAAAAAAAATGTGAGTAAATATGCTATGTCACTGTTAGGTCAGGAGATATCATCAGTCACCCTGCTTAGGCATATTGACTCCATGAGCACCAGGGAGATAAGAAAGGATGGAACTTCATCAAAATTAGCCAACAGGTATCTGTCTGAAGAAGTAATTGTGCTACAGTGGAAAGTAAGAGACAAGTATTCCAAGGGGAAATATTCCAGCAAGGGTTACACTTGTCCTATATAGCCATCTTCAAAGGAGGTGAACACTTTAAAAAAAAAGTGCTATTCTTAAAAGGACATTTTACCTCCATGAAGGACATGGGCAAAGGCATGAGGATGTTTCTTTGGTTCATAAATTTAATTAAGCCACAGCTATGCCATTTTTTTGTTCTGACTAATTGGGAATGATGAGAAGTTGGCAAGCCCTTTGAGCACTCCCCTCTTAGACATGTAACCCTTACTATTCCAAAGGTACCACATAATAAATAAACATTTTTACAATTTACAGTATATAGATGCGGGAAAAAAAAAAAACTGCAGGTTTGCTTAAACTGCTCTGGAACGTATCTATAACAAAAATAAATCTGATGGAGTAAAAAAGACAGAGGTTAAAAGACCTATAATAAGAAAGTACTTTTCTTCATTTGCCATTTCACAAATAAATAAAAATACTACTTCAAGGCAGAAAGAATTTCCAAAAGTTTTCCTCCAGTTGTCTCATGTCTGGCTCACTGGTTAGTGTATGAACCATGATGCTTACAAAACTATCAGATAAATAGCCTTTTCTTCCCTCATTTTCTATCACCACAGATTTTCTAAAGCTCTTACAGCAAGCACATGAAAAACATACAGTTTTTCCAACATGTGTTTTCATATTGCTGGGTTGGCTAAGGTGGATCTATATGCCCTCATAGATGTTAGAAAAGACAAGTTTAATTTGTTGTTGTCTTTATCTGGACATAGATGAAAACAGCTGTCCTCTAAGGAAGTGGGAACATAGCTCTGTAAACCATCAGTCTGTTTACTGTAGGGTCTCCATTGTCACAACTTAAGTTGCCTCCCCATGAAAAGCCTAAACCTGCTACCATTAGTAAATTAGACAATAGCATTGCTGGTAAGAATTTTCTTGAAAGGCTTTTACTACCACCTACCATCCCAGGGAGTTAACAGTTTGGAGCACTATGTTTAGGCCCAGTTGCCAGTTGATATAAGTCATTTTACATTCGTGAAAAAGAATGGATCTAACTCTCTATGCACAATTAAAAGGCTCAGCTAAAGAGCTGAACTAAATCACTTGTAAATGAGCTAAAATAGATGTTCACAGACAGTTATATATATGTTCAAACAGCAAGCTACAACCTACTTTAAAGTGGCATATGGCCGGGCATAGATGGATAGGATTTGGATTTGGATAGGATAGGATAGGATAGGATAGGATAGGATAGGATAGGATAGGATAGGATAGGATAGGATAGGATAGGATAGGATAGGATAGGATAGGATAGGATAGGATAGGATAGGATAGGATAGGATAGGATAGGATAGGATAGGATGTCCTAAAGAGAGGTGTTGTGTATCTTTCATTTCAAAGGGTGTCTTGTGCTCACTGACTGACTCTTAAATGACAGGATACTTACTATGTATCTTATAATGAGCATTTCCAAACAACTTCCTTAAAATTTCAATATTCAGTGTAAATACAAAGGCATCTAATACTTTCTGTGTGTCTATTCTCTGATGGATTAAAATCTATTATTAGCTTTCCTTTACATTGTTTCTGTCTGACAATAGATATTATATTATTCACTTCTGTTTAGCAAGTCTGTAGTCTGGACTTCTTATTGAATTCTGGATTGTAGGTACAATCCAGAGTACAAAGCTGCTCTTCTGTAGGATAAGCTTACAGTAGGAACGCGGGATTTGAGATCTAGTATTAATCTACTAGATTTAGATCTATCATTCATTCTCTGAAATAATTTCACATTATATAAACTGTATTTTTTCTCAAACTAATGACAAACACTGTATTCATCAAGATAAAGTAAAATGAAACTAAAATCAAAATACTTGAAAATCTCACAAGACGTAAATATGCCACAAGTGATACTCTGTACTATACTAACTACAACTTTCCACTTCCTCTCATCATTCTCCTTTGCAAATCTGGTTGCTCTACTTGCTGCATCTAGGCTATGAATTTCCTGACATGGGAGCTGAGTACTTGTTCTATTCTTCACATGCAGATCATATCAGTAAATTGTACAGTAGAGTTTCACACTGTTCCTACTGCTGTCAATGTACATTTTACATTGAGCTCTGCGTGAGAAGAGTATGACCCATACAGCATACTTCTAAAAAATCTGAGCCCTCCATGCATGAGGAGTAGTAAATCCAATTTAGTTTGTTCCTCTTCCCTGTTCTGATCACTTTAACCACCTTCAGCACAGAAGGAAATAAACTTTCACAATTCAGTTTGCAGATCACTCTAGGTTGCTCATTTTTAGGTGATAGTTCTTTTGCAAACCAGAAGTGTTACTCAAGTTCATTAAGCTGATTTTATACTATTATTCATTCCAGTGGTCTGAGAAGGTTATGAGGTCTGGTGATTTCAGCAAGTCTTAGAAGCAAAAGGTCAAAGTTCGAACAAAGGAGAGAAGTTGACTCACTGGAAAAAAAAAAAAAAAAACCAATATGAGTAAAACATCTTGTACTCCTCTATCACAGTCAGCTCCTCTGTAAGTTTGGGGAAACGAGAAACATTGTGAGGTATGACTGCATAACTACCTGATTCTGACATGTTGGTTGAGATTTCCAAGGCCAGTGAGGGGAATTCCCTGACTGGGCTTGAAAACCTCAATTGCTTCTAAAAAATGCATTTGCATTTCATATGTGGAGAATGTAGCATATTTTATGGATCATTCACTGAATGCTTTGTTCGTTACAAGTGCAGGAATTTGGTGTTCACTGTGAAATACTTGTTTTGTACACTGCCGTGCACTTTCATAATGCCCTTGCAAAAAAAATGCCATTGTATTTTAATCATTAGAAATCAGCATGTGAAAGCATAGTTAACCAGAACTTGAAATTTTAAAGGTGACCTTGTAATCTTTTTGTATATATTGCATTGGAGTGGGCAAATCAGAGGCATCTTCACTTCCAACGAATTTCAACTTTCCCCCAGTTGTCACGCAATTATTTACCAGCGGGACAGTGGGAATGCTGATTGTGCCACAGAAGTCACGCTTTGTAACACCTGCTTGTTCAGAAAAGATTCAACATTTCAGGCAGACAAAACATAAAATAATTGTCTAGAGCTGGAAATTTCTGAGGAGCTACACTTTTTCCTGTGAAATCAGATTCAAGGCAAGAAAAGCCTGTGGATAATGAAGGTTGTCCGAGGGCATAGCTTTACTTACAATGGAGGGAGTATGAATCAGCAAAAGAACAGGCACCCACTTATGCCTGAGAATGATATACACAAACCCGTAAATCATCTAAATGAGGAAAGCTAGAAATGGAAGTCAGGAATGCCAGCCACATGTGCCATGACACATGGAGCATTATTCAAAGATCGTTTTAGAGAACTATTCCAAGTACCATCACAGCTATCCAGAATAGGAAACTTAGTCAATTAGAGGGCAACTGAGCTAACGATTGCAAACATCACAAATTACTCACCATCATACTGTGGTGATTGTGAAGTTGCTGAACTGGGTTATTAGCATGGGTTCCTGACTTAATCCCTCATTTACAAACTAATGTGTTTGCCCATTGTGAGCTCAGCTTTTCAGTCTTGGGGCAGCAATTAGTGCAGCCTCCTCCAGAAACATTCACTGGATGTCAGGGCTGTGGAGGAGGCTACCAAGAATTCCCTCTCCCTGGACACTACTGCCACCCACAGCTTAAGGGACAATCGATAACAGAAACAGCATTTTTAAAATTTTCTTTTTTTTTTCTTTTTTTTTTTTTTTTTCCCAGCAGCTTTTAGAGATTTATTCATTTTTCTCAACACGGTGACTATATCTTAAAACAGAACGCTCTGAGTTAGTCAAACCACGCACAGGTACACAGAGTCACAAGCCTCACCAATCCTAACTGTGCTCTACTCCTAGAGTGTAGGTTCAGCTCAGCTCCTCAGTGCAAATTACGTAGCATTTATAAAGCTAACTGATACGCAGGTTAGAAAAACTTGCTTAAACTGACATGATGTTCATAATGAGAGTAATATGAAGTCACAGTCGACACAGAGTTATATTTGCTGTAGATGGGAATTTATCTGTACTTCCAGCAGTTTCAGTGCAAAGCACAGGGATTTGCTGCTTGAATTCCTGTAGAATTGTCTGAATTTGTGACACTAAAGCTTTGCTTATCTTGCTAAGCCTTGTTTTCCTTAAAAGCTCTGTTACAAACAGGATAAGACCCTGTCCCTAGGAACATCAGAGGGTGTTTCAGCCTCCACAGGGAAATGACAGTCTTTCTTAAAGACTGTTTCTATCCTCTATAGAATAAGCACCATGCTCAACCTAATACCTGAGTGCTACTCAGTATAACTGCAGGGACTTCACCCTGGGCCACAGTGCATGGGAAGAGAGGAGGAACAATTCCTGTTCCCGTGGGCCAAAGTCGTGTCAGAGCAGCAGTCCCTACCCACTGTGGGACTGCCCTGCACAGTGTGAGGGTGTGAGGGGGCAGAGAAGGACTGGGTGGCAAATCCTCTTCCCCACATCAAGTTGTACATAAATAAATACTGAAGGTCTGAGCACAAGAGGAGGCTGCAGGAGGCAGACAGCCCAGGCTCTCAGGGGGGGCTGTAAACCCATTACGGCCTGTGGCTATATGCTGTAATTTTGCCCTAAAGTTGTACGCTATTTATTTTTCTTATTTCTCATTTTATGAAGTCAAGTCAAACCTGGAGATGATCTATGGCAGAGCAGATCTGCAAACACAAGAAGGTTGTCTTCCTGTTATTTGTTATTTGTCACCACACTTTGGTTTCTGTTTTATTTCTCAGAAGTGCTGGAGGAAATTATCCGAAGATGCCTCCAACCTGTGAAGCATCTCAATAACTGTCACTTCTGCAACATTTTTTCTGTGTTATCTCAGACTTAATACTTAATTCTAGTGTTACTAGTGCTCACAGGAAGTCTTAAGTATGCATTCTTTGTATTTTGGAATTGGAAATGCAGAAATCCATAACAGCATATTAATTTTTAATAATATATTTTAAAAAATGTTAACCATTATATTAGTGCCTTTCTTCTAGTCTTCTACTGATTTAAATCTATAAAATCCTTGTGTAACACATTATTATTTTACCTATCCCTTAAATGTCTGGGCTGAAAACACAAATCACACTCTGCTTTGAGATTTCAACCTGGTTTACAGTTGAACTGTATTCCTTGATAGCTTGCATGACCACAGATCCACCAACCGCAGGCTAAGAATGTGGATGCCTGAGTTTTTTAAGATATTGTGGATAAATAGGTGAAATTAAGCATTCAAAGAAAAAAGGCACCACCATCATCAACAACAAAAACATACAAACAGAAATCAACCAAACAATCAAACAAAAAAGGCCACATAATGGCCTTAAACAAACTACTGTGGTTAAAGAAAACTTACTCAACATTATGAGTTAATCTAGCAATACAAGATGTTCCAGGCATGCTGGTGCCTCAGCGTCCACATGCCCCACACTGGTAGCACACCATACTTGTAATACACTTCTTATGTTGTACAGCTGTGATTGTAGCTCAGAGAACATCACAGAGAATCAGAGAGGTATTCCTCAGTTGCAGGAAGTATTCTTGCTGGAAAGGAAATGCAGAGTTGAAAAGCAGTGCTGAGTTCATTTGATATTTATGTAAACAATTCTTTTTTTACATGGATTTTTCAGTTTGTTTCATGAATTTGGAGCTAAACAAATAAGCTTCTCTCCTGCTCTCCAGGACACCATAGTCATGAGGCAATAACGGAACCTAAGTACACAGACTGGGTTTTTAAGGGGACATCATGTCTCATAAGATTTGTGATATGTTTAAATGTTATCAGAACAGAAATAGACATAATGAATACATCCCCATTCATTATAATTCCATCAAAGTATCCAAATTTTGTATTTCTGCTTGTATCTATGAAAACTTGTATTTAACACTATTGCATAAACTGTGGTAGTTTAGAGTGACACTTGAGATTTTCAACACTTTGTTCTGACAAAACTACATGTCATTGTTCATTAAGACTATTATTCAAATAATATAGGATCATATCAGCACTAAATTAAAATGTTTATTTGCCTGATTACGCATCAGAATCATTTATCAGTGTTAAGGCCTTCATTTGCAGAAAATCAACTTACACAAGAAATTTCTTGTTTCATATGAAAGAAGAGGAATGTTTGGAGCATGTAGAAACTCTCTTTTAATTGATAAAAGAAATTCAACTAGAGTTCTTTGTGTTACTGGCTCAATATTTGCCAGATGAAATGCCACCTGAACATGATTATTTAAAACAAGATTGCCAAAATCATAAGAGACATCAAAAGCCACAATTGTAACAAAACGTTTTTTTGTCAAGTTAAACCATGAAAGATAGTTTTAAGGAATACAGAATGAAGCTCTGCTTTGTATGCCAGGATTAGGCCATGTGAGTGTAATCTGATTTTTTGGGCAATTTGTCTATGAGGTAATTTAAGTAATCCTAGTTGTTCTTACTGCTGTCAATAAATGCTTCAATGCATCAGAAGACTAGTTTTCCAACATATCTCCCCACCCTTTTGGAAAAAGTTACAGCACAAACAAAAATATCATTATCAAGAGGATGAACTAAAGAGAACGTGCTGAAAAACCTGTTTAAGCTTATCTCTGGGAAACTACACAGGAAAAAAAATGGAAAATCCCCAAACTAAAGAACAAAGAAGCTTTCTTTTGTAGCAGAGGGGTTCTTATTGAAGGTAGAGAGTAAAAAAGAGAGGGAAAAACCCATAGGAAATAAAAGGATTGGGAAACAAGTTTTATGGGGGAAGGGGAACTTAGCACAGGCTTAGAGAATAACAAAGAAAAGCAGGAGAATTGCTTGGTCCCAAACTCATAGCTACACTGATTCTGACGCATGTACAACTAAGGAATTATCAGAAATAACCCGCACAGCTTTCTGTCCTCTTCGGTTGTATCTCCACAACGAAGAGTGTCAGATCATAGAATCATCATTGAATGGCCTGGGTTAAAAAGGACCACAGTGATCATCTAGTTTCAACCCCCCCTGCTATGTGCAGGGTTGCCAACCACCAGACCAGGCTGCCCAGAGCCACATCCAGCCTGGTCTTGAATGCCTCCAGGGTTGGGGCATCCACAACCTTCTTGGGCAACCTGTGCCAGTGTGTCACCACCCTCTGTGTGGAAAAACTTCCTCCTAATATCTAAACTAAACCTCCCCTGTCTCATTTTAAAACCATCCCCCCTTGTCCTATCACCATCCACCCTCACAAACAGTTGTTCCCCTTCCTGTTTACACACTCCCTTCAAATATTGGAAGACCATAATGAAGTCTCCTCAGAGCCTTCTCTTCTCCAAGCTAAACAATCCCAGTTCCCTCAACCTTTCCTCATAGGAGAGGTGCTCCAGCCCTCTGATCATCTTAGTGGCCCTCCTCTGGACTTGTTCCAAGTGCTCTGTGCCTTTCTTGTCCTGGGGGTCCCAGGCCTGGACACAGTACTCTAGATGGGGGGATTACAAGAGCTGAGTAAAGGGAGACACTCATCACCCTCTTCCTGCTGGCCACCCTTTTTCAATGCAGCCCAGAACCCAGTTGGCCTTCCAGGCTGCAAGCTCACGCTGGTGACTCATGTCCAGCTTCTCGTCTACCAAGACCCCCAAGTCCTTCTCTGCAGGGCTACTCACATTCTCACGCTTCAAATCTCACTCTTTTGCCATTGTAAACTGCTAGGATGAGCTGAACTGGAGGCTCACCCAGCATGAGGCCATCCCAATGAGCCAGTTTGGATAGGATCACCTTAATACTTTTATTGTTAGTGAGCCATCCTGTCCGAAGAGACTACGAAAAATACCAGAAATTATTATTTTACTAGTAGATAATATATTTGCCTTCACAGATCTACCCTGGATCCCCAGTCTCTCCCCAGGCTCCCTTCTGTGTTCTAGTGATGGGGTATGTGTGGTTGACATACAATGGCAATGGTACTGGAGATGTACAGAAGAAAATTCCTTTCAAAAATAGTCTGGTCTCTGCATCATTTTAAGTGACAATACGGTAATAGTAAGAGTAATGGTAAGAGTAATGGTAATGGTATTATTAATAGTAATAATACAAAGTAAATCAGAAAAAAAGTGCTTGCACTGATTTCCTCTTCTGTTGTCTGTGAGGGAAGCCTTGCAAATCTTTCAGTGAAAGAAAAGATCCAAAAACTTTTCATACTGATATAGGTTGATGCTGCTGAAAAGCAAAGACAGTGTACAGTCACTGAGCGGCCAGTCTATGATATTAACAGGTTGAGGACTGCCTTTTAATACCTCACTTTGCTCTGGTTCATTCCAAATAAGTGTATTTTTTTTTACCAGACTGTCAACGTCCATCATGTACTCTGAAAAATCCTGACATAGTTATTTTGCAGGAAGGATGCTATTTTACTGGGTAGCTTTTGGAAATCCAAGACAGTAGCATTAACATTGTCATAGGTACCACCAAAAAATGGAGGCACACAAACCCCAGGAAGCAGAGTAAATTTTGGCAGAGATAAGGGAGTAGTCAGAATACCACAGTGGAAAGTTGATTTACCATTATCCACAATTTCTTTTTAATATTCTAAACTCCTTATTAGTGATAGCTGGACAAATTGAAATCTCCACCTGCTGTATCTGTAGTATGAACTCCTTTTTTGCGTTGTACAATTTCCATATCCCATAGTATATTGCATCAAAATGTGCCAAAAAGGCCTACAAGGTCTTTCACCAACAGAAGTGCAAGTGGTGAAGATATGAAGTGCAGCTACAGTCACTTTGACCTATGCTGCTCTTGCAACTCAATTTTGTCATTACAGATGATGAGTCAACAGAGGTATGAGTGCCAAGTTCTGTAAAACAGGAAGCATGAGTTGAATTAAATTTGATTCCGTTAATATAAATTAGCCAGAAAATAATGTCAGGGATCATGTTTTAAATTATTAGTCTGAATCACACCCCAAAACTGATAACACTCATTTTTAAGGGGACAAATGTTTTCTACTTTTGTGAATACCCATACTAGTGCTAACAAGATGCTTTTAAGTTAATGTTGGTTCCTCACAACCCACGGTGTGTTATCCAGATGACTAAATCACAAATACATGCTCAAAACTCTTATTTAGAATTGGCTTGGCTGTCTTTGCACACACTGTATCTGTCATGTTGAGCTACTGCTGGTATTTTGCTATCAATATAAATGAATCATCCTCTGAATCACTTCAGATTTTCTCTCAGAGCTCTTTAAAGAGTCATTATAATATTGTTATTCTGAATGTCAGCTCTCAATGAACTGAAATGTCTGAAGTCAGTGGTAAGACTCATCATGACTTGAATGGGCTCCAGATGTCACATGGTAAATCAGCTTTCCGGTGCTCCTTTTTTTTTTTTTTATTGCTTTTTCCTCTATCACTTCATCTCTTTACTTTACTTTTCCTGCCCTGAATGTCAGATTCATAAAACTTCGGGATGTGGAATTTCTCTGATTATTGAATCTGCAATACGTAACTAATGCCCATCCTAACACAGATACTGACAGTAAGTTTGAGAAGATAGAATCTCACTCCTCTGAAGAAGGTGTCTTGTGTCCTTTGAAAGTATTTTCCTTCTCAGTATGAACAGCTTTCAAATCATGTTTCAAAATCAGAATTGTTCCCTTTCTTCTACTGAAATCTTAAAATATAAAATTTTACTGTCTGAAAAGAAACCAAGGTCCTGGTAGTGCAGCACTGTCCTCTGAATTTCAACCCTGATTTCACAACAGCTCTGATTCTCAATTGTGTCTTAATTTACCAGATTTGACTCCTTACCATGTTTTTTTTCTTGAATACTGTTTGTAGAAGAGATGCTTACCACAGAAGAGCTGGATGAAGTATTTGACTGAATATATTTTTATTAAAAAAATATGCATTTTTCTAATGTCTACATATTTCAAAGAACTGTGTTGATCTCAAAAAAAAAAAAAAAGTTCAAACTGAGCAAAAAAGCAAACACCAACAAGCCCACAATATAACAACATGATTAATTATTATTACTATTGTTGTTGTTATTTAAGTTTAGCAAGAAGTTATGACCCCTTCCTTGTTGAGACTCAAACATTAATGTTTTTAAAACATCACAATCTCCTTTAGAAGAAAAATGCTTATTTTCATCTAGTTCCAAATAACAATACATTGGTGAAACAAAGCATCCCAGGGAAGCACCTTTTGTTTTATGCAGTACATACAAGAAATTTTGCCTAGGGCAGTGACCCATGGCATAAATAACCAAGAAGCCCAGAGATACAAGACTGCAGACAAGGATGGTTAATGGCTCCAGAAGGATGATGCCCACACAGATCAGGTTCAAAGGCTTGCCAGGCACACAGGGAGATGTGAGTGGCAACCTGAAGCTTCCAGGGGTGGTGCTCCTTGTGCAAGACCAGAGCATCCTCAGGACAGAAGACCCATGCAGCTGGATCTAGGTCAGTGTCTCCTACAGTGATATATACAATATTTCTGCCACTATTTATCAAGTCTCTTTTCAAATGACCAGCTACCCAAGTCTCAGCAAGGACCAAACAGAAAAAGTTTACCATCTGGTAAACTTTTTTTTTTTCTAATCTCTTTATTGTATTTGTAAACCTCTTGGCTTTAAATTTCTTTTTCTGCAGATTGTGCAGCACATGGTAAGAGGTGCCTTCCATCACTCTGAACTAACAGTGATAATAATAATACTTAACAGTTCTTTCTGTCTTTGCAATGCTTAACTAACATTAGCTAATCACATTGCAATAGCTGGGATGCTTATCATTCCTACTCTTTACAGTGCCATGAATAATCTGACAATTATTTCTTTAGCTCATATAAACAGCTTGTCCACTCTCGTGTCATTTTCTATTCTGCTTAAGCTATAAATATCTGATATTAACTGAGAAATAGTAAAGACTGCCAAGCTCACCCTAAACTAAAGCATATCATTACATTAATAAGGTATGTCTGAGAGTGAATATAACCAAACTCCATGCATTTTCTTTACAGCATTTTTACATCTGTATCCTTAATTATGGGCATCTGCTAAGGATTATATTGTTTGAGATGAGAAACTTTGAACTAGCTTACCTGGAATCTCCTCATGTTGATTATTTAAAATTAAAATTTAATTATTTATTATTTATTATTTATTATTTCAAACATTAAGTACTGAATTATTATGCTGATAACACATTGTGGCTATATACACAGTAGCGGGCAGAAATTGTGGTTCAAGCAGCTCACAGTTCAGTATTTAGATGATGTTTTATTGTTGAGGATAACAAAACTCTATGTCTTCCCACACAGAGTTGCCAATAAATTCATAACATCAACTCATAGGTTATCAGCAGAAGGACCAGGAATAGGAACTGAGAACTCTCTACATTTTTTCTAAAGTAAACTCTTCTTGTGGAATGATCATTCTGAAGGCAAGAAATATTTTTATTTCCATATTTGGGGTGAAATTGATTTATTTGGAAAATAACATTTTCTGCTCCCTAGTTTTCTCCTTTTTCAGTGGAATAGTGTCATCATATTATCCCTTCAGGTACACAGTGGATTTGATCATGGCCACTTGCCAGTGGCATTTTGATTCTCAACTGGAAGATAATGCAAACTGTTTACATTGGTGGTGCATTTTCTTTGGGGCCCTGGCCTTTGGTTTCTATTTTAAAATGAGCGTTCATCCTTTGGCCTTTAAACTGCCTGATCCAAGGTAGACACGTATGATACTACTACATCCTTACTAGCATCTGCAACTGAATCAGTTATCTCTGCCCCAGTCAGAAAAGCAGATCCCTTTATTATTACTATATTAATGCAGTTTTGCGTGCATGATTCTTTATAAGGAAAAGATGAGTCACTGTTCCAAGAGATCTCATGTTATAAATTAGATGTGGCACATGGAATGACGACAATGAAATGATTAGAGAAGTAATACATTTTAATATATGAATTTATTGAATTATTTTGTGACAAATTCACATTAAGTTCTTATCTTGTTTCTCTAAGATACATAGCTCTTAAATGCTAAAGAACTATGTTCAAAATGGGACCAGACCCATTCCTGCTACAATCTCAGCTTTTCTGTAAAAGAATTGGTCAGCTCTTGTTCCAAAGAAGCTTCCATAGCACTTTGGCAAAAACTGTATTCTTAGTCACCAAAAGAGATATAAAAATGAATGGTGACTCATCTCAGCAGGCATTCAACTGCAGCCTTAATCTCAATCCTAGTGGAAGAAAGTTAACAATCTCAGTGCTCCAGTGTAGGAAGCATACATTTTTATAAAATTACTGGTACACACAAGAGAACATTTCTCCTGTTTCAGTCTGTGAAAGAGCAGCCTGCCTCCTCCCTGTGCCAGGGCACACAAATCTGACAGAAAATCTATTCCAGCACTGAGAATGCTCCCTGAATATACTCCTCTCAGCCACCCGAGCTGCACCATCTAGTGGTGCAGGTCCCTACCGTCAGGAATCAGGACAAGGAAAGGGCTTTTTATTTGTAAGGCAAACATAATTATTTATGGGTGAAAAAAGGCAGTTTTTATTGCCCTACCCATACACTATAAGCATCTTGTACTCCTGTATGCATGACCTACAGAAAGTATTTATCATCCGAGATGTTCCAAGGAATTTCTCTCCTAGGAAACCTTCAGAAGCTGCCTGGACATGGGCCTCTGCTCCTTCCTCTGGGTGTCCCTGTTTGAGCAAGGGTTGGACAGATGGACCCAGAGGTCCCTGTCAACCTCAGCCATCCAGTGATTCTGTGATAGCACAGAGAGAAAGGATTTAGGATATGAGCAGAGGAAGAGAAGGTGGATTTAAGTAATCACTAGCGTTCTTGGACAGTGTCTGTCTAGTTGTGTTGTAACATACAGCTACCTTTCAAATCCTGCAATTTGGTATAGATGCTTCAAGTTGCTAGCAGTGCAGACCCAGCAGGCTATGTGGGATACAGAAGCTCTGGAGAAGCACATCAGAGGAGCCCCAGCACACATCATGAGACTGCCTGCTCTATTTCCTCTGGCAGACCTGGAAGAAGTACAGCCTGGGATGAGCATGACTGAACAGCAAATAAGCAGAGTGTATTTGTCTCTGTCTGGAACGTTTTGTGTGTATGAGACAGTCCCACATGTTTTTTCAGGACCACCCTGTCTTGTTTTGAATGGTGTTCACAGAAACCTGAGTGTGATGGTAGTAAATAAAGAAAAGGTTGTGGCTGTGCTGGGGAAGCTCTCCTAGCTGGCCGTCTACTTATTTGTGTTCTTACATTGCCACCCTCTGGATTTAAACACTGCCACTCTATGGGCAGTTAAGTTTGAGAAAGGCACGCTTATAAAGTACAAGCCTAAACACACCACTGTAGACATGCATTGTTACTATCACTATTCAAGTACATTCATCTCTTGTAAATTTCTCATCTGTTGCTGTAAAGATTTTTTTAAAGGCTGATTTGAGGAAGTGTAGCAGAGAGAGAAATCAGCTCAGTGCAAAACTACAAATCTTTTGAGTGTTCTCCAAGCCCTCCAAAAAAAAAAAAATAGATATGAGAATTGATGATAGTCTGCATGAGCTGAAGAAACTACACCCTTCTCTATACTGAATAAGAGCAGAGAGTATTAATTGAACATTTGTGGAGGCAAGAATACACTATAAGTTCTAACTATAGTTATAGGTATAAGGTTATTTGGCCAAATCACCCAAGTATGAGGTTCAACAAGGGCAAACATTGGTTCTTGCACCTGGGGAGGAATAACTACACACATCAGAAAAAGTTAAGGAATGACCTGCTGGAAATCATTTGTGAGCAGAAGAACCTTGATGTCCTGGTGGGCAACAGGTTGTCCATGAGCCGGCAGTGTGCCTTTGCACCCAAGAAGGTCTATTGTACCCTGGGGTGCACCTAGAAGAGTGTGGTCAGCAGGTCAAGGGGGTAATCCTTTGCCCTGGTGAGGCCACATCTGGAGTATCATGTCGAGTTCTGGGCTCAGTTCAAAAAAGACAGGGGCTTCTAGAGAGTCCAGCAAAAAGCCATAGTGATGATTAAGGTCCTAGAGCATCTCCCCTATGAGAAAAGTCTATGAAACCTGGGACTTCTCAGTATGGAGAAGGCTGACAGGGGATATTATAACTTTTTATGAATATCTGAAGTGTGGGAGTTAAGTCAATGGGAGCAATAGAACAAGGGCAGAAACTGGAACACAGAAAGTTCATACAAACACAGGGAAGAACTTTGCTGTGAGTGACAGAGCACTGGAACAAACTGCCCATAGAGTTTGTGGAGTATCCTCATCAGGGGATATTTATAGCCCATCTGGATGCCTTCCTGTGCAATATTCTGTCAGGAATCTTCTTTAGCAGAGAGGTTGGACTCGATGACCTCGAGAAGTCCCTTCCAACCTCTATAATTCTGTGAATCTGTGAAGTACACTGAATACAGATGCCATGAATACCAATCCTCACACAAGAACAACACCTACTGCTGCACCATGTTGAAATTTGCTCTTTCCCAAGTATTGAAGGATATATTCAGTCTTCCTGACCTACATTTCTATCAAGAGATTGCCAATGAAATTCTAACATCTGTAGTTGTGTGAATGTCAGATGTACAAAACTGAAAGGGAAGAAAGTGCAGGATACCAAGTAAACACTTGTATCTTTTCATATAAAATGTAAAAACTAATTTTATATAATAAATACCTTCATTCAGAATTGCTCATATCTGAGAAAGTACTGCATTAAGAAAAAATGGTAAGCAAAGTCTATGCATGTTTTTGCTATAGGAGGGATGATGTATTCTTTTCATGAAGCATTTCAATTACTTTCCAACATTTGTGGCCTTGTCATTCCAGCTGTGTATGGCATTGTACTTGGTACTTTTTAAAGAGCATCTTATCAATTGAAGAGAGATGCTGACAAGACTGAAAAGAGCACAGTGAAGACAGTAAAGGGGACAGAGTGGCATACAAAGAGAAGCTGAATAAACTGGATTTTTTTAGCCTTGAGAAGACAGGGATGGTTTCTAACTTCAGTTCTCAGTTATCTCTTGGAGAGTTACAGACTACAGATTCTTCATGTGGGTGCACAATGAAAGAACAGGAGGCAACAACTGCAGTTGCAGAAATGAGAATTTGTGCTATTTATAAAAAATTCCCCTTCAACACGAGAGTGGTTAAGTTCTACAGCAGATCACCTTGAAAAACTGTGAAATTTGCTTTACTGAAGATTTTCAGATTTGGTGGGACAAGGTCCCCAAGACATACTTGGGGAATAGGTTACCACATGCTGCTGGGGAAAGATGAGGGGTTTAAAATTCTTTTATGCTCTGACTGCCACAGTGCAGAATTCCTGAAGAAAAAAACTCCAGCCTTCCAAAAATGATCCTCTGTGAATAAAGAGTGTTGGTCATAAGAGGGAAGGCTCCTTGCTCCTTTGTGTTGTCAGACTGTTTAACACAAATACAAAGTTTGAAGAGTGAAAGATCTTCCAGACTAGAATTGAGATATAATTAATTACCTATCAACCTGGTTTGCAGTCACAGAAAAGGTCTGCAGAAAAAAAATTCTCTTCAAAAGACATTTTTAAAAATCTATTGCTTGTTGAGATACAGGGAGGTAGGACACATGAACTGGTACACGTTACAACTTTAACTACCATCATAAAGGTGCCACTTTAACTCTTAGTAAACAAAATGATGGAATTTTGCATGGTAACATTGTGAGTTCCCTTGTGAAACCACTCCAACTCAGAAATTAATACTCTCCCAAATCACTAGCTTTTTTTGCTATTTTTCATTTGATTGTTTTATTTATGTTTGTTTGCTTGCTTGGCTGGCTGTTTCATTTCAGTTGGGTTTGGCGGGGGTTTTCAGGTTGCTCATTTTTTGTTTTGGTTTGTTCCTCTTCTGTAACTACTATATCTATGGAAAGAACACCTGAAGCTTCAAAAAAGAAAAAAAAAAATGCATTCCTAGCCTGAGATTTTGTGAAATCTGACCCTTAAAAAAAAGAAGTATATAATATGACTCTTGAAGTCTAGCAATTGGCACTGTTCTGTAGTAAAAAATAAATAAATATGACTGCTAAAAATAGCTTGATTTCCTCTCATTATAAGAACAGGTGTTTCAGTTCATTAAAGGGGATAATTAGTAGGGTTTTTACACCAGGTTTTCTGCCATAGTATTTAACTGGAGTATAAAAGAGGCCTCAACCACTATTTATTTATCTCAACCACTGTTTATTTACCCATCTAACAGGTTACATTTATTTCTGAAAAATTTTTATACCTGAAAGCATATTGTGATAAAAAGCAGATGTCCAGGACACTGAAATTAAAATCTGTTTTCAATTAATAAAGAAGATTGTGACTGAAATTGGAGAGAAAAAAAAAAAAAAAAAAGCTCTTCTAATTAGAAGTATCAGTAAATGAGAAAAATCAGGTAAATAATTACATAACTACTATTAAATAAGAGTAAATGTATACTCCTTTTTATGAACAATGTGAAAACAAAATGATAAATACATTTGTTTTGAAGTGTTTTGAGATTAGGAAATATTACTATTCTTAGTAATTACTGTTCTTAATGACTTTCTGAAGCAGCAGAATATGGAATTTTTGTTCAGATATTATACCCAACAAGATATTTAGGTTCAGTGTTAGCCTTGTTTACAGTTAAAATCCAGCAATTTATTTTCTCTTTTCTATGCCTTAAATTACAAAAACACCTGCTTCTAAATTTATAAAAAAAACTAGATTTATTTCAAGGAATATATTTGACAGAATAAAATGCAATGCATATCTCTGATTTGGTAAGCATGGCCAATAGAAACTCAAGTGAGTCTGGAGAACATTTTATTAGATAGGTAGTCACACATAAGATCTTTCTTATCTCTTGGATTATCTACAAGACACAAGAAGAGGTGAGACAAGAAGAGACTTGTCTTCTGTTCTTCTAGAAAGAGTCAGGAATTAAGGTGTGAAGTTGAGCCTGGGAAAAAAAGGGGGGAAAGGAGGAAGGTATTGTTTTATTCTATCTTTGTTTCTCACAAACCAAATCTGTTTTAACTGGCAACAAATTAAATTAATTTTCCCCAAGTCCAATCTGTTTTGTCCACTATAGTAACTGATATACCTGTTTTGTTTTGTTTTTCTCAGTCCACAATATTTTTCACCTTACTTTCTCTTCCTGTGGCAGTGAGGGAGTGAGAGAGAGGCTGAGTAGGTGTCTGGCTGCCAGTCAAGGCCAACCAACCACAATCACAGAGGATGATGTGGTCACATGAATACAAGAAAATAAACAAGAAACTATACTGTCCTAATTGGCTCTGGAAAGCCTGCGCAACATGCTCAAAAAATTTCTTCTAAGCTTGATAATTAGAGATAAAGAAATTCTTTCTCTATATAATAAATATAACATTCTGGATACATATAGAGAAAGGAAGTGGGTTTCCAGATAAATAGCAAAATGGGATTCATTGGAAGAATGGGAAAAAATGTTCACGAATAAAGTGATTGTTAAGGTGTTCTCTGACACCTGTGTTTTTAATTGCATAGATTTAATAATAAATTGACAACAGAAGCAACAAGGATACTTAAACTGTTTAATCATGGGAATTTTATTTATTTATTTATTTATTTATTTTTGGTTTTGCACAACTAAATTGTCTAATATTGTTACCTTTGCTAAGAAAAAACTCTGGTCCAGAAAGGATTCAAAAATAGAACAATTTTTTCTTTCTTTAGAAAGCTATGAGCACAAGAAAGCAGGGGGTTATAGTGGAAACTGTTTTGCAACTCTACAGTGTCCCAAATGAATGCACGCTGTTATGTGCAAAGATGTCCCAGATGAGTACTTCTACTTTTGAAAGTATCGTTGTGCTCAAATCCCAGGCAGCTGAACAAAATGTCCTTGGTGTTTTCACTGAAGACAGCGCATAGTCTCAGTATGTTGTTCTGAAATGTGAAAGAGTAGGTGTACACTGGGGTGTTCACATGGTTTCCTGTTTGGGGTGGTATTTGTCTGATGTTCATTTTAACATTCTACTTAGGGTAATTTTACTTCTAAATTCTCAAAGCACATAATTAAGGAAGAGGGTTAAATGGTTGATTTAATTAAGTTAAAAGCTCTATATGTGCCAGCTATCAAAAAAAAAAAAAAAAAAAAAATTGGAAAAGCTTCAGTTTTATCCTTACTTTCCAGAGTGGGCATTCTTCCAGACTCTGAATCAAGAGGCAAGAAAATCTGCTTAGAAAACCTTATCAAGTCAATACACATTCTTCTTCTTCCACATCAATGTCTCCCATATGCCTTGAAGCACCAGTTTTAGCAGCTTCCTGACTAGTCCCCCCAAACTAACAATCTTTTGAGGATAGTCATAGAAGCATTGTAACAGCACCTCTAGGATTCTAGCCAGGGCTAGAGGATTCTCTCACATTATGCCCTACTCAAAGAATAGTTTTGTTCCATGAGAGTTGTAATCCAAGAACAGCAAGAGTGAAGCTCTCCATCTCAAAAAACTTAGCTGAAGCAGAATGTTTAAAGAACAGGAAGACTAGACCCATGAACTCTGTTCTCATGTTGCATGTTATCTTGTGAAAGCACACAGAGCTTTCCCATCTAATGAGTGGAAGACGTTAACAGCCTACAGTTGCTGTCAGGTAAACATGTCTTTTAGGTACAGGTAGTTTGGACTGTCTCATTTTTGTTTTTTTCTGATCATTATGACGTGCTTGTATAGCAGCCAAGGTGAGCCCATGTGTTTGGATGAGACAACATCTACACTCTACAAGTTGTAATGTATGAGTGGCACAACTAAAAGGGAATATGTAACAGCATATACAGGAAACGTCGAGAGCAAGAAGAGCAGTACTGACCTCACATAACCGGAGCAGACATTCACATCTCTCATTCTCTGCAAGGATGACTCAATGTGACATTGACATCAGTGATCCTCAGTCTTAACCAATGGCATGTGTGGAAGGAAAGGGTGGATTCTGAAGTAAACAAGTATTTAGACAAGGGAGCCTTCCTAAAGTTCAAGATGCTTTGCTTATACCGTGTTTTAATGAGAAAGGATGACACAGCTGACAAGTGAGGCTTGATGGAGATGAGACAGAAAAAAACTGAAAAGCATGAAATCCATGTCAAATTCAAGCAAACCGGACAAACTGACAAATTGCCAGGCAGAAATGGATGAACAGCAATTAACAGCTTAAAAAGAAAAAGAAAAAAGACAGATTCACAGGTAAAACAAAACAAACAAACAAAAAAACATCTACACAGTCAGACAGAGACTTCACCTCCTGATGTTTCATTCTCTAACACTGATGTACCTATTAATAATATTACAAATAAACAGGTGTATTCCGGTCAGTAATGTCAGGTCTCAGCTTCCTGCACATGAAGATGTGCTGAGTGAGGGTTGGATCACAAGATTTGTTTCAAGGCAGACAGCATATAAACTTGTTTCCCACGAAAATTTTGAAATTCCACTCTGTGTGAAAATATTGGGAATCTGAGTATACAAGTTTCTTTCCTCCAACACATTTTTCCATGAGATAAAGTAATTGAGCTCTGTTTTTTTCTTTTTTCTTTTTAACAGTAAACCCTGTAGGTCTTTCCTACGGACATGCTTACTTTGGGGATGAAATACAGAACATGTCAGAAAATATCTTTATTTCACTTGCAACTGAAACATATAGTTCCTCTGGCCTCTTCAAGTTTCAAATAGGTATTTACACGAGCTACATTTTACATCTGCTTTGGGCCCCAAAGAGGCATTTTTAATCTTGGAAAGTCTTAGCTAGAAGACCTGTATTTCAACACCAGCTGGAACAATATCAAGTTCAAATACAATATGTAGTTCAGTCTGGAAATGAAATGACTGATACAGGTCATGAGTTGGACAGAAATTCATGAATATGTATCCACTCACATTAAAGCTGCTTACAACATAAAAATTACAAGGCAAAGATAATAATAGTTTTCCTATCATCTCTTTTATGTTGCAAAATGTCCTAGAAATCAGTTCTTTTGTTTGTTTGTTTGTTTCCTATAATATTGTCTGAAAACCACTTCTCTTTTGGGCTGCAACTATATCCATATTCTTCCAGCAGTACTTTATTAACAAAGTTGAATTTGGTCTACCTTTGCCAGTATTGGCAGAACTAATAGATGTTAGTGGAAGAAGCAACTGACAAGTAGGCCTCCCCAAAAATATTGTAGAACTGTCATTTTGTAGAGCAAGCTCTTCTGCTGCTCAGATGGGAGGTCAGAATAGACATGACAGCCTTTACTGTCAAGACCATGAGGAGGGGGCATATGGTGCTTGTTATCCTGAAAGTGGTTGCACAGCAATTCTTCTGATTATTGAAGTAATTAGGTTGCTTAGAAACATCAAAGGGAACTTTTAATCAGGAAACCAGTATTCAAACCAAAATATGGCTAGTGGCTTATGATACTTCAACATTGTAGGTCACCTCTTTTTATTTTATTTGTACTTTTTATTTTTCTTTCTTAACTTTTACACATTTCTTGTAATATCAAAACTTTTCTGGAAAAGCAGGGAGAAAAACACCATTCAAAGTCAGTGAGCTTCATGCCTGCAGTGTCAAACTGTGTTGATGAAAACAAAAAAGAAAGAGACTGAGTCATTCCCAGTGGAAAAACTGGTGCAAAGTTTGTGCAAGAGTGGTGGGTTCAAATTTGTAAGGTCTTCTACAACCATTTAAGTGGTACTTTCCTGAGCTCCTAGTTAAAACTTTAATAACTCTCTTACACAGAGCTGTAATTCAGCAACTGACATTTCCCTGTGTTTAAACAATGATACCAAAGTGGTTTAAACCAGTAATTTATCAGGAAAACAGAGTAACAGCAGCTCAGAGAAACAAGAATTTAATGACAGCATGCAAAACTACCATTTTCTGCACCAACTTACCAGTCCCCTCCCCTCAGCTGAGATAGATCACTGCTGTATTTTTTACTGCACTCACACTTAGTTCATTGCCCAGATTGGTTACCCCTTGGTGCAGAGAATTTTATTGGGCTCCACAGACAATTTCAGTGATCCAAATTCAGCAACATGCAATGGTAGCCACTCTGTTCTGTTCTGGACTGCTGTGTCCTGTAGGCCACGGGTCATCACTTGGACCTTGAACACATTTCCAACCTACTCCCTCAGGCTTTCAGATGTTGTTTACAGTAGAATTAAATACAAACAAGAAGCTTAGTAGGTCCTCCGTGCAAAAGAGAAACCTGTCCCTAGTAAAATGTCATTTTCTTCTTCATTTTTCTCATTTTCATTTTCTTCTGGCTTTTCCCAGGAGCCATCTGCAGTGGGCAGGGGGACTCCTCCACCCTGGGCATGTTTGCCTGTTTGCTTTCAAACATGAATGCCAATATTACATTCACTTCAACACTAGAACTTCACAGCTTATTTTTAAACAGGAAATTTATAAAGTGTTACATAACTGACATGCAAAAGAGGCCTGGCCCATCCAATTAATTCCTTCTTTTTTTTTTGTTTTTTGTTTTTTTGTTTTTTGTTTTTTGTTTTTTAAAGCAGATGCAGGCAGAGCATTCCCTGGTTTGCCAGGTGCTTCTGTACCTCTCCAGACATTCCAGGCTGTTTTTGTTTTTGGGTTTTTTTTTTCCTATTTTCATGTCAGGAGTTAAGAATAAGCTCATTCTCTTTCATGGATTCAGAATACCAGATTTACAGTAATCTGTAATAGCTCTAGTATCTCTAAAATAAATAGCTAGTATGTAGTAACATTGACAAAGTATTCCATGCATTCCTGTGTGCTATGTGTCAGGGACAGAGACCAGAGGCAGAAAAAATACATGGATGAGAACCTGGCTCCCATATAGCAGATAACCAGCCTGAAGTAATCTACTGCGTCCCCCATGAAGTAGCTCCTAATATGAGAAAAAAATTCCTCAGTTCCGGCAAAGATTAATACTTCTTAACCTACTTTACATAGTGAGGGCAAATAAATGAGTGTTTGAAGTTCCAGTCAAATAAACAGTCCCCAGCCTGAAGCACTGGAGTAGTAGGCTGAATAGAAGGATTACAAGGGAGACAGAAAGTCCAGGTTTCCCTTGGCAGCTGCCTTAGTGGTTACCTATGTGACTGTGCTTTCCAATACAAAATCAAAACATTTTCTAGCAGCAACCAGTTGTAAACATTCAGGATTCTGGAGGTAATGAACTCACTCTTCAACTAACAAACAATGGAGTCATCATGTACTACAATTTCAGCCCTGTAAATCTAACACCAGTGGATATCGGTGAGCTGTTTCAATCCAAACACCTCACACAAGGCTAGTGTTTTCTTCAGAAAACAAACACAAACAGATGGGATTTGTTGTCAGAATAGGATGGGGATTGTAAATGAATGAGGTCATTCACAATTACGCTGCTCCTGTAGGATCAGGTCCTTGCCAGTTGCTGGGAAAAGCATTTTGTTTTTTAACAGGTAAACATAAAATATTAGCCTTCCTCCATTTACAAGGAAAGAGTATGCAGAGCCATTTAATAAGAGTCATGTGGACAGATTTTCAAACCTGTATGGGAAATCTCTCTCTCTCTACAATGAATTTACATAATAATTGCAATCCTATTGGAAATGAGATGTAAATACCAATCTGTTGCAACACATGACTTCTATCTCCATTCACCTTCAAAACTCTTCTCAGGAAATTGAACCTTTTTACACCTGGAAGCAGTGAAGCACAGGAAAGCAAAGGGACCTCCCCAGGAAATACAGCTGGTGATATCAGCAGGCAAAGCAGACTTCCACTTCTGAGGTATTGCTCTGCCTATTTATGATGTTATAATATGGAAGTCTTTTGGTAGCTTACAGCTAAAGACACTGGGAAGAAGCAAGAATACTGGTTCTTAGAGATTTTCCCTTAATCAATGGCATAAAAAGAAAAAATATATATATTTCTTTCTTTCAAAATAAATATAGAGGTTAAAAAAACCATTCTGTATTGTAAGACAATAACTCAGTTTGCAACAAGCTTGAGGAGATCCATGCTCTGTGAATCTAACAAAGAGTATGTTTCAGTTTCACCTTTCCATACAATCCACTTTGTTATTTTTTCTTTGTTTCTTAAATATTTTCCATAACAAAAAGTTCTTACTTTCAAACAGAAGCATTGACTGGGAGGCCAGACAAGTCTGGTGTTTTCTTTATAAAAAAATCCTGTATGAATTAGAGAAAAAAAAAGCTTCAGTCTCAAAGAACTTACAGCCAGTCAAGACCCTCTGCTCAGACCTATGTCCTTTATCATCAGCTACCTGGTCAGATACCTTTTGGCATATCCGTTTTTGCAAACTGCCTGCTTTGAAAATTAGGCCAAAAATATCTGGATTTTCTTTATCTGGTTTAATGTATGAATCCGTAGTGAGCAAACATTTTCTTCTGGATCTGTGTGCCCCTCTCTCCCTCCATGACTGCTGAGTGACTCTAGGTGACTGTTCCTACCTCTGATGGGCCAAAATATCCAAATTAGATGGACCTGTCTTACTTCATCAGATTACCATTGCAAGTAACTTCAACAGAGTTACTTTTGTGTGAACGAGATCACATTAAGCTTTTAAGGGAGAGTATTCTGTGTATTTGGTTCACTCAGCTGAGATTTTCTTTAAGACAGTCAATTCCTCACACTTTATGTGGAGATTCATCTAACATAAAAAGATCTATAGGCTAGTAACATCATGTAATTCAGATGCAGGGATGACTGTTTATGAAGGTTAGCCTGTCTGTCCAGGCACTCTGCCGCAAAGGCCTGTTTTTCCAGGAAGGGCAATGCCGAACTCCTCCCATGCCTCTTGGAAACTCGCATAGCATACTTCATATGGGTGCAGCACATTCTCCCATCTCACTCCATATCTGGCTGCATCTGTGATAGCCTCTCTTCATCCCTCCTCACTTCCAAATATGTTGAAAAGTCGAGTTGGAGTGAACACAGCAATCAGCCCTTTTTAAGGAATGCTGGAAAACGAATGTTTCTGAACAATCCTTTTATTTCCAAAATTGTACAGAGAAAAGAACTCGTTTAAAAAATACTTGTCACATGGATTGAAAGGAAGCAGAGAACAATAGCAACTTTTGTCAAATGATTCATCCATGAGATAGTACCTTACCTGCCTATGACTGATAATGCCATCAGATTTACAGAAGACAAATAAGGTTAGGTGCAGGGCTTACTGCTTCCAGAGAGAGGATATCTGTCACTATCCATCACTATCCCTTGTCTGCCAAACCCTAAATATTGACACTTCAAAAAATGAGGAACCATCCTAGCAAAAACTGTTAAAATGCATTCTTCCTCTTACATAAAGAAGTTGAGGAAAAAAAGAAAAAGAGTAAATCATAAATCCATCAAAACAAGCAATTTAAGTAGAACTTTTCCAGAGAAATGTGAAGGGACATTCACAGAATTACTGATAGCAAGTGGACCTTTCCCTCCTATCTTACAGCACCAAATCAGCAGGATCCACCTGGTCCGCAGATCACATCTACAGCACTGAATTCAATATTACAGTGTCTGAGAACAGAGAATATACGTAACTAGGAGAGTTCAGAGCTCTCTTTGCCCATTTATTCCCAACCACAGCTAGAATATATCACTCTTGGATCTTTTTCCACTTTGATAGAAAGAAAAGAATGAATTGAAAGAAGATATTAGATTTATTTAATACATGATACACATAAGGGCAATGACACCATAACTCATTAAATATAAATTCTACAGTGAGATGTAAAGGTTATTCCCTTAAGATATGTCCTATATATTATGTGTAACTCCTTAGTCAGCAAATTCTGAAATCCCAGCATTTTCTCTTAGAGCGCTGCAAAAATTCAGAGCTAGACTTGGGCGAGTGGGAAGAGGAGAATTAATTGATGAAAGTTTGGCAGTAAATGTCATTCTGACATACATGGTTAACAAATAGTAACAGTGTATCTTGTCCCTTTGTCTGAATTTTTTTAACCTCTCATTTTCTGCTTTATTTTGCAGTGACAAAGCATTGTCATTCAGTAAATTTTAATTTCCTGATTTCTATGCACAGGTTTTTCTTTGTGCACATATGTGTACTTTTTATTGTTAACTGAGATTAGTTTGTAGGCAGAGTGGAGCAGTCACACAGCTGTGAGAACCACAATTATTCCAGTCCTGCAGAAAATGCAGGGTCTCTATTACTGTCATGAAGTCTGAGCCACATACACAGAATGCAGCCCTGTTGTCTCATCACTTTACTTTTTAATTCACTAGAAAAGGGTCATACCTTTGTTACCCAACCTAACTTTTGGGCAAAGGCTCTGCACTCCGGACATCACGTATCTATTCATATTCACTACACATTCAGAAGAAACTTAGGTCATATTGGTTTTATGTCAGATCTGTTATTGGATTACCCTCTGATTCAGTGCATTTGGAAGAATATAAAAGCACAGTATTGTCAGAAATCCTGACAACTGTATCAATTTTAAATTATGGAAACATATGGAGGGCAAACCATTTACCATGGACACAGCCTAGTGTTCAAAAATATTGAATTATGTGACAGGATGTGGAGCAAAAAGTATGATCAGCAATTTATTTTGCTTCAGGTACATTGTCATTCTCATCTTCTCATAACACAGTTGAGGTTGTATTTCAAATCTTCTGTCGAAACTGAGAAACATCACAGTTCTTTTGCCTTGGAGCACACTTAGAAGTATCCTTCTTAGAAGTTTCCTTCCAACTGATCAGTTAAAATCTTAGATAAATAGTAGGTTTTGTTACAAACATAAGTTTATGTCATCAAAATATTAAAAAAAAAAAAAAAAGAAATTTGATAAGTATCAGTAGCACACCATCCTTTACAAACAGTTTCCTATCATTTACTGCACTGGTGTATCTTTCCTGTGAGAAATACATAATGAACTTGACGGTTACATTTTAACTTCTAAATAGATATAATTCTGTGAGAATCTGAGAAAGTTTTAATATCCATGAAAAGATTTCCCTTCCTCAGCTTGATTTTATTTATTTATTTATTTATTTTGACAGACAAGTTGTGAATGATCAATTACAGAACTTTTGGCTCAATTATACCATCAGATAATAAGTATATCTGCAGGTCTCTGTAGCTAATTTTTACACAAGAGATGCTTAAATTGATACTCTTGTGCAAGTTAATATGCACTGGTAGATGATGAGCATTTACTTCAGAAAACAGAGAAAGTAATGTAAAAGAAACTTCTGCCTTACTAAGCAGACTGTTTGTATTCTAACTGCTACCATTAGAAAAAAATTTCTTCTCAGAAAGAGTAGCAAGGCATTGGAACAGGCTGCCCAGAGAAGCAGTAACATCACCATCCCTGGGGCTTTTCAAGAAAAGGGTAGATGTTACTCTGGGTTTAGTGGTTTAGGCGGCATGGTGGTAATGGGTTGATGGATGGATGGACTTGATGATCATAGAGGTCTTATTCAACATTAATGATTACATGATTTTAAGATTTGACATGTAAGCAATTTTTTTTCTATTTGATATGTCCTTTGAAAATAATGGGCTACATAGTTTCTAAATCAGACACTCAGAAAAGCATCGTTTATAGATTTAAAATGACTATGAGAATTGTATGTGTGGACAAGTATGTCAGAGTCAAATCTGCAAGAAAAGAGGTAGCTTTTTCATGTCTTTCTTAGAGCAATGCTGCCAGAAATTCTAAAAATCTGGAATGATGAGTATTATTCAATTAAAATGCAGAATTGATTTGTAAATTTTCTTCAGACACTGCATAAATTATTAAAAATCTCAAACTGTAGTATAGGTCACCGGATATGTAAGTAAATAGGAGGGACTTCTATTTATCATTTTGGAAATTTCAGGAAGTTAACTGAATAAGAAGGAATTTTATGTAAAAATTATGACAAAACAAAGCCTCGGGGAAATAGCTTAAGCACATCATTAAGTATACACAGTGACACCAAATTAAATAATTAAAAATATATATTTTTGCAATTAACTAAGTCTAAGACAAAAAATACCATCTCAGTGGAACATCAAGCTTGTATTCTGAAGGAAAAAGAGGAAAGGGAGGAAGGGAGAAAGAGAGGGGGGGGGGGGGAGGGGAAGAAAGAAAGAAAGAAAGAAAGAAAGAAAGAAAGAAAGAAAGAAAGAAAGAAAGAAAGAAAGAAAGAAAGAAAGAAAGAAAGAAAGAAAGAAAGAAAGAAAGAAAGAAAGAAAGAAAGAAAGAAAGAAAGAAAGAGAGAGAGGGAGGGAGGGAGGGAGGAAGGAAGGAAGGAAGGAAGGAAGGAAGGAAGGAAGGAAGGAAGGAAGGAAGGAAGGAAGGAAGGAAGGAAGGAAGAAAGGAAGAAAGGAAGAAAAGAAAGGAAGAAAGGAAGAAAAGAAAGAAAGGAAGGAAGGAAGGAAGGAAGGAAGGAAGGAAGGAAGGAAGGAAGGAAGGAAGGAAGGAAGAAAGGAAGAAAGGAAGGAAGAAAGGAAGAAAGGAAGAAAAGAAAGAAAGGAAGAAAGGAAGGAAGGAAGGAAGGAAGGAAGGAAGGAAGGAAGGAAGGAAGGAAGGAAGGAAGGAAGGAAGGAAGAAAGGAAGAAAGGAAGGAAGAAAGGAAGAAAAGAAAGAAAGGAAGAAAGGAAGGAAGGAAGGAAGGAAGGAAGGAAGGAAGGAAGGAAGGAAGGAAGGAAGGAAGGAAGGAAGGAAGGAAGGAAGGAAGAAAGGAAGAAAGGAAGAAAAGAAAGAAAGGAAGGAAGGAAGGAAGGAAGGAAGGAAGGAAGGAAGGAAGGAAGGAAGGAAGGAAGGAAGGAAGGAAGGAAGGAAGGAAGGAAGGAAGGAAGGAAGGAAGGAAGGAAGGAAGGAAGGAAGGAAGGAAGGAAGGAAGGAAGGAAGGAAGGAAGGAAGGAAGGAAGGAAGGAAGAAGAGAGAGAGAGAGAGAGAGAAAGAGAGAGAAAGAAGATGAAGAAGGTGAAGAAAGAAGCAACCAGTAAGTTTAAACTGTTATGGAACAGAATGTTCTTCAACAAAAATCTTAAAGAGTGTGAGAAATGCTATAAACTACTTATCTTATTTAAACAAATTCAAGAAAACTTCAGCAGTCTCAGAATTCACTGATGTTCTTTCAGTTTTTTGAAAAAAGCATAGCTGCAGTTTGATTCTACATGGAATTAGAAAATGGTAAGATGGGCCTTAACAAAATCTTAAAGGTTATAAGTGAGGACAGTTAGTATGAATGTTTGTAGAAGGTCTATTTGATCAATTATTCTTCTTTTTTTTTTTTCTTGAAATGTCATAAATTTAGATAGGAAAATGTAACTATGTTGACATTGTATTCTTGGATTTTTTCTTACTCATTTGAATTATTACCTGAACATTAAGTTTAAAAAAACAATTGCATGGAATAGCACTAGCAGTGCATATGTTTCAGAGACTGAAAACTGGCTAAAAAGTCTCAAAAAACAGTTAATGTGATGAGTAGGCCTGCTTCCTACAGAATATCTCAAAAATTATTTTTTGATCCTGTTCCTTTTTTGTCAGTGACATAAAGAGGGATACATTATCTCTTCTGGGCTCCATAGAAGATGTAGTATTTGATAGAGTATTTGATAGAGTAGAGTAATACTCAGGCAGACAAATCACTGTAAAAGAATAATCTGAATAATATGCCTAAAAAAATCCACAAACAAAAAAATGTGTTTTAATTATAACAATTTTATTATGGAAAGTAGTGGTCTCATCATGTCTTTAAGTGTTTACTTCATCTGTTTTTATGGATTCCATTCCATTTCTGCAAAAAATCCTTCAAGCCTGTGAATACAAATATTTTGGCTGGATTATCGTGGCAATCTTTTCTGGTTTGGAAATACCTGATTGTGAGAAACTCTGAATCACTCTATTTTGGGAACTGAAGAGAAGGTAAAAACTTCTGTATTGCCTTTCATGCTGTCATATTTCCTGAAGTTCTGTGTCATGAAAATGCCCATATCTTGTGTGACCCTATAAGATCCTAATATATTGTGATTTTACTGTCTCATGAATGATCAGTAGTTGGCTTTTTGGACTGCAGAGAAGGAGCTGGAGAAAGGGTATGCAATAGAGCCTGGAATAACTTCACCCTTAGATGTCAGGATCCATACTGTCATAGAACCAACTAATCACCGATGTTCAGGTCAGGAATTAATTTTTATATTTCTAAATGCAAAGGTATGTGAAACAGCAAAACTAGCATTTTTATTTAAGATATAACAGATATCATCAAGATGCATCTAACACAGTTACTTGTAGTTTCTGGCAGAAGCCTAAAGCAGTGCTGGTATCTTGGCCCGGTCTGCAGATTAAGAGCTTTGGGTCTGAGGGAAGAAAACATGCTTCACAGGACACTCCCCAGGTGGGTGTACAGTGGCCATCAGACAAACAATTGCAACTCTTCCCTCTGAACTCAAATTCTGCTAGACTATTCCACCATCTGCTCATCCATTTGGGATTTCAGATTTACTTTAGGTCTTTAACACCTGTATAAGACAATAGCTGATTGATTGTTCAAAGAATATCCCACCAAAAATTAGGCAGAAAACAGATTAGATTCAGCTTGTTTTCAGAAACCTCTGTACTTTGTAAAAGAAGAGCGGAAAGGAACTGAAAAAAATATTTTCCTACTGAAATCTCTTTCAGATAATTTATTTGTGTGCAGTAATAGCAGATAAAAAATTCAGGCAGAAGCATGGCTTTGAAGTTGGCAGCATTTCTCCCATTTCAGTATTTTTTCCCTAGCAGTATCAGAGACTTTGATTCGTAAGGTACACAACAGAGGTATAATCACTCAGATTCAGATTAAACAGAAAGAAAAACACAGTCATTGTTGTGTGAAGCCAGCAGATTGTCCAGGCTTTTGCTTTTGTATCTTCCAGAGTTTGTCACCAGGAATACAAAACTATAAAACTCTAAATCCTGCAACCAATCACTGTGTATTTTAAGGGGGTGTTGGTTTCACGTGCTAAAGTGTGTGCACCAGTTTATAGCAACTAAGAAAAGCTCCTTTCTGTTTGCCATAAACTGAGCTGACTCAAGTAGCTACAGTAAGGTGGTTGTTTTAAGTGGATTTCTCCATGTGTGGCTTCTTGCTCGACATCTGCTTGTAGTTAATTTCTTTTCTGAGGTTTTTCTGTACATTGCTGTGTTGAATTCATGTTTAATTTCAAAACAAGAAAGTTTAAATCTAGAAGTTCAGCTGATTTGTACAAAGGACCACCAAAAAAAAAAAAAAGTTATTGTCCAATTTGTGCGTAGAGAATTATGTGTTTATCACATGCCAGTTTTTGTCCTAAATCTGGTGCTTGTGATTTTTACTAGAAATGCTCAGTTAACTATTCTTCACAACCATGCCTAAGGGTGCTTTGAGGTCAGCTTTCTCTAAGATCTTTTGTTCACCACACTGCACAAAGTTAATTTTTCACGTGCTATGACTGCATGCAGCTTTTTGTGCCTGATAGAATTGGAAACCAGCGTTTCTATTGAACAAAATTAAAATGCAGAATAAAATGTTTATTCTAACATTTATGCAATTAACCATAACATATTTTATGAAGTTAAAAATCACCTTTTATATATAATACTTTAAGATTTGATTTAGTGTTGTAAAATATATATAAAGTGTACATTCATTCATATTTCAGCTGGCAAAGGCAGTTAAGCAACAGATTATAACCATTTTGGGTTTTATATAATCACATTGCACTTCTGTGTAATTTTTATGTGTTTTTTAGTGACATCAGCATAACAGCATTACAGCTCATCCAGGCAGTGCATCACTTCTGACAATCAAATGGCTTGACCTTAACTTAATGAAGTATCAGCATCCTAAACTGTGATTAAACCAACCCTTCCAGAGGACATGACAACATATATTTTCTGACAGAGTTTAAAAGCATACTGCACAAATTTCACGTACATACATTCAGAAAACCAACTATACAGGGTTTAGTTTTATTGTAACATTCTTTCATTCCCAAATTTGCCTATTTTCTGAGAAGAATATTCTGTCATTGCAGACCATGGGCGCTAAACAGCACCATCAGCAGCATCTAAGCAGTGAACACACTCACCTGGTTTATCACCTGATAGCAGCAGCAATCAGAACACTGCTTCCCATTTCTGTTGCCTCTCTATCCATCTGAACACTGTGATTTCGTATGTTCTCCTGTTTGTCTCTGTTTGCCATCATATACATTGACTCACTTTTCCAGAACCAATTCATTTGCCTTGTTTTTTCCTGCATTATGCATCTTTCCTTCTGAGAACTGGAATCTTGTCTTACCAATTGCTTATTAAACCTTAGTTTCATTATTGCGATACATCTTGGTTCTTCCAGATTTCTTCTGAAAATACTTAATTCAAAACACTTTTTCCAGCTGAAGCTCCCAGAAATCTGCATGGTGGTCAACCGTACTTCAATCCCTCCTGAGAAGATGCTGGAACAAACAGTTCTGAAAAACAGTATCAGTCACATGAAGGACAAGAAAGTGAATGGGATTAGTCAGCGTGTTCACCAAGCTGAAGTCATGCTTGACCAACCTGATAATGTTCTATGATGAAATGAGTACAGAGCAGTATATGAATATCTGAAAAGAAGTTGAAAAGGAGAAAGAACCAAGCTCTTTTCAGCGGTGTCCAGAGGCAGGACAGGAAGTAATGGGTACAAACTGAAACTCAAGAGGTTACATTTGAACAACTGGAAGCACTTTACTGTGCAGGTGACAGAGCACTGGAGCAGGTTGCACTAAGGAGTTGTGTAGTCTCCCTCCTTGGAGACATTCAAAAGCTGTCTGGACATGATTCATGACAACTGGTTTTATGTTGCCCTGCTCAAGTTGGATTTTAGCAAGATGACCTTCAGAGGTCCTTTCCAATCTCCGTCTTTCTACAGTTCTGTGAAATGCTGTCTTAAACAGTGCAGCCTGGCACATTTCCCCAGTTGTAAATGCAATGGCTTTCCTCTGAATGTCAACACAACCAACTGGTGGGTCATCTAATCCCTTCACTGTTACAATTTCTGTCTGCAAACTTGTTGAGTGTGCACCTTGTACTTATCATCCAGGTCAATAATGCAAATGTGAAATATTGTGGTACACGTTATTTACTCTGGGGTATGTTATTAGTGGTAGCTATCACGGTGCTGATCACAGTCTTTTGAATCCATTAGTTCAGACAGTTTTCAGTCTATCTCATTGTCCACTCTTCTAATCCATATTTCATCATTTTGTCCATGAGAATATTTTGGGAGATAGCACCACAAAACCTTACTAAAATCAAGATAACTAACATTCATTGCTATCCATAACTAGCCAAGGCTATCAAGTTGGTGAAATAGTTTCCCCTTTGTAATTCCATACTGGCTATTCCCAATAAAATTAAAACATGTATGTAAAAATAAATAAATTGTATATGTGAGACAAAACAACAACAACAACAACAAACAAACAACAACAACAAACAAGCAATAGCTTTTCCTCCTCTTTAACTTGGTTTGCATTTTGTAATCTAAGAAACAAAAGAAAAGAGAATTCCTTTCATGGAGCTTCGTAAGTAGGACCATACATGACTTCTTGCTCAAAGTGCAGGAATGAAGATTTTATTCATTGGGAGTTAAGACAGCTATTGAACAACAAACTCCTTATTGAATGTGGAAACAGCAGATTTTTCTATATTTTTTTTTAAGCCAAAATATGTAGATATGGTACTAATTACAAATTCAGTCATTTTAAGTTGAGTCTATGGCTCAGTAAATTCTGATATGATCAAGGATATTATCTGTTTTCCACAGAATAGTCACATGTTGATAGATACTGTCGGGAAAGCTGGAGTCAAACTCATTCAACAGCTTAGCTCTCAGGATAGAACTATGTATTACCTTCAAATGCTAGGCCTCTAAGACAGATTATTAGTAATGACATGAGGTGCGAAAATTCTTGGCCTTTGTAAAGGATTTAAAACATAAACATTATTGTATGGCCAATGCACACTACTGTTTAGTGCTACTTTCTTCACTGGAAGCAGCAGTACGAAAATGTCTTTGCAGGGTTGAATTTTAATAATTCCTACTTGCAAATAGGTCTTTCTCTTGTAAGTAGAAATCTACTTGTTGATAAGTTATGTTATGAAGAATATTGTGTTCTGTTTGTACTCTCTCTTTCTGCAGATCTTTTTTTTTTTTTTTTATTAAAAAAAAACAGTGCACCTGCCTTCAGAAAATGAATGGTCAGAAGTAGACAACTACAAGTAGACTGTACCATAAGAAATGACTGTGTCCAGGTTTGTTTGATTTTATTTTACTTCCAGACCATTACTATGAGAAAGCAGCAGCTTCAGCTTAGTTGTCCTGATTTTTATGGAACTCTTGCCATTACTGAAAGTGAACTCACTACTTCCTTGAGGCATATGCCTGATTAACCAGAAGATCTGTGCATCAGAGTGGAATTAAAGAAGGGAAAGAGTCATATTAAAAATAGTGCACGGAGTAGGGAGAAATTTTTTTTTCCTTCTCTTACAGTGATGGATACAGTTGTATTTTTTGCCTTTACTAGAGGTGAAACCAGTGCTAATGTGAACAATCCTATTACAGAGATGAAGATTTTTGGTTTCTGCCTCCGTGTTTCTCATATTCTGGGATATTGATGTAAAAAGTATTTCTAACTAAGACTCTACAACTTTTACTGAAGAATGACTCCATCCTGTGAGCTCCAAAAAGTCTGCAAGTGCAGGAAATGTCAGGTCATCTTGTTATTAAGACTGTAAACAAAAATCAGTATGTGTGAAAGTAGCTTAAAAATAGAAAAAGAGTTCTACATAATTACAAACTTTAAAACTAACAAAACATTTTTTTCATTTTAATTAACCTTTCTCCTGCCCTGGCTTCTGAAAATATCCCATCTAAGACCTCTGTCATCTGTCCAAATAGTAGCAAATTATACCTACATCCTACAATTTCACGTTATGGAGGTCACTTTCTATGAAAAAATACTGAACCACCGCACAACATTACAAAACATTTTGCTGGCAAGGAACACCTTGTGCACAGTATTTTTGTGGAAAATAGCTTGGAGCTTGAGGTAACCAAAATATTCACTGATAAAAATCTTAATACTGACTCTCAAATGACTGAACTGAATATGAATTTGATCTCTGAACTGTTCAAGGTCTTAACCTTGTCTATCACCAGTTAAAAAAAAAAAAAATCCTAGTTAAGTTCTCTGAATATTATTATTCAGAATGCAGCAGAAGTTCACGAGAAGGTGCAACAACCAAACAATTTTATATTCTTTCCAGTATTACTTCAGGTAAAATTTTGGCTTTTATATTTGATTTTGTTTCCCTATTTGTTGTTGTTGTTGTTGATGATGATGATTTTCCAAAGGAGTAATAAAAATAAAATAAACCAGAAAATAGTAAATTATGAGAAAAAAAACAATCTACTTTTAGTTTTGTTTTTTTAATGTACTGTAAGTCACAGCTGGAGAAAATAATTAGAATATTAGTTTTCAAATATTATCTCTCTGCCTAAATGCATGATATTTTTACTATTTTACAGTAAGTATTTTGTCCAACTGATTCTACACATCAATCAGAGAGACTTGCATTACTTCCTTTGGAGAAATTCCCTACAGACTTGTAGAGTGCTGTCACAGAAGTTATCCAGATATCTAACAGGAGCCTCTGCTTATTCATGCTCTGCTGTCTTTCATTCTGTTAAACCAGTTCCTGCCTGTTACTGAGAAAGCCCTTTAGAAATTTGCAGAAAGTTAACTATCTGCTCCTTCCTCTGGTCAGTGGTTATCAGGCTGCTGTATTATCTTCCTGTTGTCAGTGTTGCTCCCTACAGCAGATTTTTCAAAATCAAATTTTCAATAGATTTGTGATTAAATTCGTTACTGCGATATCACCCAGTGACTCCAGCTAGTCCTGTATCTTCTTGTGGTACGCTCTGTATAGACATGTTGATGGATATAAAACCTGAGCCAGGTATTTTCCGCAAACAGTATAACTTCACAGCTCCCACATTACTGACATGCTCTGTATCATTATCCTCCTTTTTCAGAGGAAAAGTCTACAATGGACAGATTTTACCTTCTATTTCGGTCAGTGTTCAGGGGAGCTTCATCACCCCTGGAAGAAACAGAAGAGGAACAACAGGCATGAGACCCCAGGGCTCCCAAGCATACTGATAAGCTCGAGGGTTGAACATGTCACCTCTTGTATTTGTTAGTAATAGAAATTGCTGTCTTTGCGGATAAGGCTTGATTGTGAATGTAAAACAATGGAGGAAAATTTCTCCCTTGTTAAGTTCTCCTCACCTTCCATACTGCAGCTCAGAGCAAGCAAGCTGCTATTAGTTATTGAAAAGGTGTGTTTAGTGTCATGGACAAGAGAGAAGAGTAGAAGATTATGGTCCTGAATTCCTGAACCTGCCTTTGGTTTGTGTACCAGCAGCAGCAGCAGCAAGGTGGAAGGAGATGCTCCACTAAGTGCTTTCAAGGCAAAGGGGAGCTTGGTGAAACACTCCCAAAAAGAGCTGGTGGGAGCAGGTGCACCCTGAGTGCCATGGGCATTCAGCTGGTGGGCCAAGGTGGATCCTCCCTGCATGAACAATTTGCTTCAGCTATTCCTAACAGCTCAACTCTACTTTCTCGTATAATGAAGAGCTGGCTGTTTACTTCTTTTACTGTGTTGTTCTTACCTCAAATAATGTCCCACAAGCACACAGGAGATCACTACCCTTGCTGCAAACTGTTATTTCATAGTTGTCATCCCATTTCCAGTTGTTGCTCCCACTCCGATACATAAACAAGACCAGCACTCTCGGAGCTCTCAGGTCTACAGATCAAAACCGAACAGGAAAAATGACATCATTTCTGCCTGCTGAACTTATGAAGCTAGTAAATCGCATTTTGTTTTCATTAATTAAGTATTCCTCATGGGATCCAGTATGATTTAACTAGTAAATGGGGGGGGAGGGGGATGTTGGGTTGTGAATGTTTTTGTTTTTTTTCCCTGTTAATGCTATGTCTTACAATGACTATTTTAAAAAGTGGTTGCAAGTGTGATCACCCAATATACAGCAATTTAAAAATTACAATACAAAGTTTTGCTGAAGAAAAAGTCTTGAGGGAAAAGGTAAGAATTTAACAGTGGATCAGAAATTTATGTTGAAAAAGTAGCACTGGTCAAGAAATTAAAGAAATAGCCCATGTTCTTTTTGTATTTTTCTTTTTCTTTTTTTTTTTTTTTTCTATTTTTGACGGATTTGGGTCATAATTTTTAAAACATTAGTCCAAATTCAGACGGACCTTCCTTCCTTCCTTCCTTCCTTCCTTCCTTCCTTCCTTCCTTTCTCTCTTTCTCTCTTTCTCTCTTCCTCTCTTTCTCTCTTTCTCTCTTTCTCTCTTTCTCTCTTTCTCTTTTTCTTTCTCTCTCTCTTTCTCTCTCTCTTTTCCTTTCTCTGTCCTTTTGATTCTTCTATTTTTCTGTCATTAGAAACAGAATCAGGAAAAAAATTCTCATAATTTCCTCATAAATTGTCTAATAGTAGTGGTATACATCAGTGTAGATTTTCTACTTGCACCATTTTAATCTGACAGGCTGTTCAAAATATGTTTAAAGCCAGCTGAAGGAATTGAATAGGTAGATTTACATGCAGCAGTGAGTCAGTGGAAAGAGACCAAGTAACTCCAGGGGAAACTACTTGCATGTTCAGTTGTCCTTTGAGCAGGTGCGTTTTTTTGTTTTGTTTTTTTTTTGTTTTGTTTTGGTTTGGTTTGGTTTGGTTTTTTTTTTTTTTTTTTTTTTTTTTTTTTTTTTTTTTTTTGTCTGGAGGAGATTACAAGCATGGTAGCCTGGATTCATATTGAACACAGTAGCTCTTTTTAAAAATGTTTGATCATTTTGCAGCGTATTCTTCCTTTTTCTGACTAGCCTTCTGGTCACTTCTATATTTCAATTGTGATTGAATTGTACTTATGTCACCCAAAAGATTCATATTGTATTTTAGAAATTATTTACTTCTGACGGCTTGTCCATACACTTCTTACTCTAAAAGGGTATGTCCATGAAAATAAATAAAAGTGCTAAGAATGTTATGGTTTGAATATATTCTCTTGCTTCAGGGGTCCAAGAAAGTGTGCTTAGAAGATTCTCATGGCTTCCCCAGAGCACTGAAACACTGAAGGAGTATGTACATAAAAGCTTGAGATATATTCCAAACACCCTGAATTTAATCTGTGGAGGGTTGCACTTCTACCCGTAATCCAACAAACATGAATAATTTGATTATTATTGCACAGGCAAAATCCCGCTGGGAGCTGGTGAAAACAAAAACTTCCACATGTGTGTGTATCTGGCATGTGTATCATATGGCTCAGACCTGTATGCAGCCATAAATATTTTTTAAAAAAGATAGTCACGTTAAGTTTAGAATAGAAATTCTTCCATCTCTTTCATACTTCCCACCTACTAAGTTGCAACTATACTTATTTATGAGGAGAGGATCCTTTCAGTGTCATTATACTTCAGGTCATGGACAAAGTTTTGTTCTCCAGAAAACAATAAATGAAAAAATAAGAAAAATAAATATTATTCTAAAAATCTTAGTCTACTGAGCAGCTAACAGAAGCTTGTGTAACTAAGACTATACTAGACAATACTAGACTATGTATATTCGTATCTATGTGTTTATAGTGAAGGAACTATCTTAGTGTTGTCATATATTTCTTGATAAGCAAAGAGTCTGATTTTGATGTTCCCATGCTTTCATTGCTTACATCAGGTCTTTGAAATTCAGCAAGAAGAAATTTCAGGGCAATACATACCACTAGCAGCTTCCATGAACATCCATTTAGCTGTGAATGTCGCTGTTCGTTGCAAGAGTGTTGGACTAGATGACTTTAAAATATCCCTTCCAACACCAACGATTCTACAATCCTATGATGTTGTGGTTTATCTATATCCCAGGTACAGGTGTGGTGTCCTTCCCATCTGTAGGCAAAATCATGGCAACATGCCAAAATAATAACTGAATATGTACACTTGGACACCACAACTAAAAAGCCATTAACCCTGCTACAACAGGGGTTCTGAACAGGTAATTTCCCTTGCTAGAGAGCATGGAGACAAAGCTACAATCCCCAGAAGACTTCTTCAGACTTGTTGCATGTCTCCAGGGGCTCATCCTTGACTCTGAAGGAACAAGAACCAAATATTTTATACCTTCTCCATCTCAGCAGGAAGTCAAGACAGGCTGATCAAACCATTTCACAGAGTCACTGCAAGGCCTCAGCATGCATTTCCTCTCTCATCTCTTCCTCCAGACAGGTGCAGTACTTACTGGTAGTTCATGCTCACTGTGGATGTGCAGGACTAAGTAACACCGATAACTTTTTGTTTCCACAGATACTTGCAAAAGAATATTTTTTAGTTTGAGTAAGAAACATAGGTAATGTATCCGACAAATTCATTAAGATAAAATTATTGCTCTAGTTGCAAAGTCAATAATCTATTACAAAAGGCCAACATTAAGACCATCCAATTCATCATATTTCAATCTTCTTGCACGTAACTGAAATCTGCCTTCATGACATGTCATGCTGCTTTCCTGTAGTATCTGTCCTTCTGTTGCACACTTGAGAGTGCAAAGGATGATAGCTTAGGGACGATGGCTTACAATTCCTCTTGTCCCAGAATGTTTCTTCCAGAAGACCTGAAGAATTCTTCAAGATCAGTTTTGTGGGTTCTCCATATATTGCTGTACAGAAGAGCTACGGAGTTTTACTTTCTGAATCACATCTTTCTTACACGATTCTGTACAAGTTGTTTTTAATTTAAAGCACTGACAAAAGATTGTCACCCATGCCCCACTCCATATCTGGATATCTGCAAAAGAGGCATTTAGGAAGCTGACATGACAAAGGCTTCACAAGGACTTCTTGCTGCAAGAGAGACCATCTGTAGCTATGACTGTTGGACACTTTGGGATAAAATAATGTATTCCTTTAAAACAAAAAAAAAAATGCAGGAAAAAAGAATCCTATAGAGAGCTGAGTGGGTATGTAGAATACAGTCCCTTTTAACAATTCTCTTCCTGTAGATACATTTGGAGTTGATTAACATATACATCGACATTCGGCACCCTGGCTGCAGTGAATTTCCCTTCAAGCAAAGTAACAGCTCTTTTTTTTCTTTTTATTCACTGAGCTCCATCAAAAAAAAAAAAAAAAAAAAAAAAAAAAAGAGCACAGGGTGTACCTGGAGCCTGCAAAGAGCCCCTGTGCCCCAGCAGAGCATAAACTCTAGTTTCATTAGCACACATCATTAAATGTTTCATACAGCAAGGCGCCATCTGCTCTTGAATATACTGGGACCTCTGCACATAAGGTGTCTGATTGCCTTCAGCCAAGAGGGACAGCCTTTTGACTTTACTGACTAGACTAAGAGATGGGGTTATTTTGCTAAAATTAGTACTTTTCTCTGTTACACAAACTACTCCTCCCCAGTGTCAAGAGCTGACTCCAGTTCCTTCTTGCATATTCTTTTGTTGGTCCTAGCGGATGGGAAATCATATGCTGGTTAGGCAGTACTATTCTCCGTGATCAATTACTTATCCACTTCCCTTCCATCAATCTCACAGTGTTAGATATCTCCCCTCTTACACCCAACCATACAAAAAGCATATTTAGAGGCTTACGCTGAAGCAAACACGGGGGCTGTTTTCAATACACTTTTCCCTTTCACACTCCCTGATGGCTACTTCAAGATTAAGAATGGCAATGCTCACATAAAAAATGAAGTCTTCACTGCCTCAACTCCATCCTGCCTCATTGTGGTCAGCTTAACATGTGGAATGTTGTCCTCTTCAGGGATGTCACAGCCCATGGGCTGTGTGAGTTCGAAATGCCTCTGTGAGTTCTTCAGGATGGACAGGCACATCAAAGAGCACCTAACTGAGCAATGTGGCTAACGCCTTGATTTTGTGTGGAGTGACAAGGGGCATCTCTTCTCTGGATTGTCAGGAAAATGAATTCAGAAAATGGATTTCAAAATACAGAAGACAAAACTTTCATGAAGATTGTATGTTCCTGTAATGGCCCAGAGAACAATTTAAATTAGGTATAAAACATTAGTTACAAATTTGGAAGAATTTAGGGGGTGTACAGGAAAGCTGGGGAAGGACTTTTTAGAAGGGCATGTAGCAACAAGACAAGGGGAAATGGCTTTAAACAGGAAGAGGGTAGATTTAGACTAGATATCAGGAAGAAATTCTTTACTGTGAGGGTGGTGAGACATTGGAACAGGTTGCCCATGAGGTTGTGGATGCCCCCCGCTCTGGAGGTGTTCAAGGCCAGGCTGGATGGGGCTTTGAGCAACCTGGTCTAGAGAGAGGTGTCCCCTGCCTATAGCAGGGGAGTTGGAAATAAATGATCTTAAAGGTCCCTTTCAACCTAAAGCATTCTGTGATTCTGTGTTTCTATGAATTTGCATCATATTCAAATGGCTAGAATATTATGCACTCATAGACTCATAGAACACATTAGTATTGTTTGTGACAGAATTCTGGGATATCCTCGTTTACTGTAAAAATTAATGTCACATTTCTGAGAAACTGGAAAAAAAAACTAAACTAAATGGTTCATATAAGTTAACATACATATAATTATGCTTAATAATGTGCATTACTGGAACATCATCTAACTCCAGTCTTTTTTCATTTTCCAATTGTGACTATTTTCATCTTTTCATGGACATCAGTCTAAACACTCTTGATTGTTTGTTCTCTTCCTTAATCTAAGACCAAATAAAAAAATTAAAATCAAATTATAGATGAAGTTACTCAGTAGTTTTTTTCTTCTACCCTCCATTCATCCAATTACTTGTTACAAACTTACAGAATTATCTGAAATGCAAAGAACATATTTTCCTACATCACTGTGCAGTAGGTTTATATCTTTCAGGAATTCCGCACTTTTACTTTTTTGTGTTTTTTGTTCTTAATCATTACTGCAGACTGAAATATTGCCGTTCGTAATTCTGAAAATGCTTATCAACCATCCAATTAGTGAGATTCATTTCTTCTTGCTAAGTTTTTCATGTTTTTAGTATCTGATTGTAATAATTCCAGAGCTATCAGCTATTTCTCGTCTTTCATTCACAATAGTTCTTTAAAATGTTTTAGGGCCATTTTTTCACTGGGTAAGTCAGTTTTCCTTATTTACCTTTATTTGCCAAAGCTTATTATTACACTTGCAGAAAAAAAGAAAAAATACATTCATAAACTCTCCTTTAAAAGTACTATCAGACTCCTCAGTGCATCTGTACTACCTTTAGTTGAGGCACATATTCACTCCTAGTAAAAAGAGAATTAGCATGCCTTCAATTACTTATTTTTTTAAGAATTAAAATTTTTTCCATAATATATAGTTCTTAGGGCATTTTGCCACAGCATGTTTCAGGTATAAACATGCTCTTTCCTGTTAGGAATGACACTAATTTTCCAGTTAGTTATCAAGGAAATTTTTTTCCTAAATTTATTGCAGCATACCATAGATTTTCAGAATTGAATCATAAATTTATATTGCTATCTCCAAAAACAGGATGACACATGCATTTTTCCATTTTTCCAGACACAGTATGTAAACAGATG